>NC_029793.2:70118157-70126750 GCF_000816755.2 Arachis ipaensis
TCTAAAGCTGTTCAAGAAATTAGCTATTGACTAAAACAAAATTGAAGACACAGCTAATGCATTCAACCCCATATGTTTCTATTAGTCACCAATCTATTTTGCATTCAATACTTAACTAGTTACTGAGGCAATACAAATATAATCAGGCATTATTCATAAATGTGATCTACTTTGTTCACTGAATCTTCTCTTTTATCAATTATCATGGATGTATGTTTAAATAAACAGATCCACAAGCATTTATGATTCAAACCTTTTATAGAAGGCTGAGGTCCAACTTGAGAGGTATTAGACGATCCACTATCAGCAAAAGTGGCTGGATCTTGAGACTTGGATAGAGATGCTGCCTGTTGCAATGAGCAGGAAAAAAACATTTTAGAAGATGTCATTTTTACCAGCATGTTATGTTCAAACTTCTTGCTTTTGGGAACACAGCAGCAAATAGTTACTGCCTACCAACATCTCCAGGAGGTTCAAAAGTACTTTTTGCAACTAAGAACGAAAGATTCTACAAAGAAAACATGTTCATCTATATAACAACACAAGCTTCTAACAAAGAAGTCATGTTCTTTTCTTTTCTTTTCTTTTTTCAATTTCAATTATATTCATACAGGTGTAATGCATGACAACGAGAATCGCACTCAAAAGCAAAGATGAATAGCCCTAACCGCATGTCCACTTTTTTTTTTTTTCAGTTCTCAGGAGAAAATAACCTTTTTCAGAAGAATCAGAACCGATAATGCGCACAAATTTCTGTAATAAATAGAAAGTAAGTTTCCAGATACACTACTTTAACATCAACCGTGCCCTAAAAAACAAGCCATTTAAAACTAAATAAAGGTCCAAACTCTAAGCTTCTACTTAATCGAATAAAACAAAATAAAATAAAAACAAAAATAATGATAAGCAAGCACAAACAAAGATGAATACCGAACTCAGATCCAAATCAAAATCCAAACCATGCAACAACAAAGACTCAATCTTTTCAATCTTTCAGTTCCAGAATTATCCTGAGAACACACATTTCCAATTAATCAGGGAAGGGGAAATAAATAAACTAACTAATTAATTACCCTAGTCATGGCGACAGCGGCACATGCAAGATTGAGCTTGTTCTTAAGGAGAGCCTGGTAGTCATCGGAATCAACGCCAAGGGAAGATGAAGCCCCTGTTTTTGTACGAGGAGGAGGAGGAGGGGGAGGAGGAGAGGCATTGGTCAAAACGGCGTCGTTCTTGGGAACAGGAAGGGTGTCGTTCGGATCGGGCTTGGTGACGTGGGGATGAGTATGATCGTCGTCGTGGATGAAGAAAACGGCGTCGTTTTGGTGAGGGGGAGAGGGAGGAGCAGCTTCTTGGAGGAACCGCTGGAAGGCCCACTCGGAAGGGCTGCGGTTGATGTGGGAGTTGGAGTTGGAAGGAGGCGGGTGGTGGTGGTTGGTGTCGTAGGGGATGGAGGACCAGAAGTGGTCAGGGATTTCGTCCACTGAGAAGACCCTATCCATGGAAATCCAAATGCTATTGGTGATCACGATGTTTTGTCTCTGTCCTTTTAAGTTTTGGGATTGGTTTCTGTGTGCGAGTATTGTTCGTTGGTGTTTTTGTTTCTGTTTCTGCGAAGGCCAGCTAGAGAGAGAGAGAGAGAGAGAGAGAGAGAGATCCCGCAGGGGTATATCGGTCATATAGCCCACCACAACACAACACTTCCAACTTGGAACGTGGAACTTGGAACGTTGAATTTCAACACTATTTCGGAGTAATTTGAATATTATCCTATTTCGGTATTTCCTCTTTTATGAATTAACCTTAAGAGTAACATTTTTTCCCCGTGATATCTCGCAATAGGTATGTTAGGCAAAAGAAATATTATCCGAAAAAAAAAAATAATTTATCAAGAAAATAAATTTAAATTAATTCCCCGGTCATATTTGAAACGAGAAAATGTAGAGGACCAACACAATCATTAGCCAACTTAAACCATTTCTTTAAAAATTAATTTTAATTTTTTAAAAAAATCATATTTTAAACAATTAAGATTAATCATATTTGAATAATTAGAATTAGACAACGTAAGCTCCTCTAAACAAAGGAGATCTCTCTTCACGTCAACCTCCCATCACGCAGACTCTTTACCACCGTTGAATCTTCGCTTCCGCATTGCGCCGTGCTGGTAGCCGTTGGAGGGAGTTCTCGAGCAAGTTGCGCCTGCATTTCCACGTCGCCACTGTAGGTTGTTTTGCGTGAGTGACGTGATCGTGTCCCCTCGCATAACACTCCTCCATCGCGGACGCGCCCTCCACCGCTGTCGTTCCTCCCTCACCACGTCGTCCTCTATTACGTCGCGCCCCCGCCTCGCGTCGCTGTAGGGAGTTTTGCGCCTGTGACGCAATTGTGCCCCTTCACGTCGCACCCCTCTATCGCGGACGACGCACCCTCCGTCGCTGTCGTTCCTCTTTCGCGTCGTTATCCTCCATCACGTCGCGCCCCCGCCCTCGCGTCCTCCCTCGCCTTGCCGTCCTCCATCGCATTGCGACGTCCTCCTCCTCCTCCTTTCGATGTGATTTGGATTTTTTTCGATCTGATTTGGATACTTTTTAATGTAATTTGGATTTTTTTTATATAATTTAGATATATTTTTGGTATATTGTGGATTCTTTTTGTCCCTTAGTAGAAAATGTATTGGGATTTAGTATGTGGATGTTTCTTTTACAAAAAAAGAAACATCTAATTACAAAGAAAGAAACATTCACAACCCTTTGAGAATGAAATTAATGTGATTTGAATTTTTTTTCGATGTGATTTGGATTTTTTTCCCATGTAATTTGGATTTTATATATAATTTGAATTTTTTGTATATTATGGATGTTGTTTCTTCATGGGCCTTGGGATGCAGCACAAATAGGAGTTGGCTGAAGTTAGCTACATCCCTTGTTGATTACCTAGCGGAGTTGATTTGGTTATCGACTTATGTCAAGGTGTTTTAATTTTCAATTAGAATTATTCAAATAAGTTTGTAATTGATACACTGTTATTGGGCATACTTAGTCAAAGATGTAACTGACAGAGGTAACAATAAAAAGCATCAAAGAAAATAGAGCGTAAACAGTTAATTGGCAATGGTTTGAAAATTGAAGTGGCTGGTTGATGAGCGGATAATTTATACGCTTTTTGGCATTATTTTTAGTATGTTTTTAGTATGTTTTTATTATGTTTTTATTTAAAAATCACATTTCTGGACTTTACTATGAGTTTGTGTGTTTTTCTGTGATTTCAGGTATTTTCTGGCTGAAATTGAGGGACTTGAGCAAAAAATCTGATTCAGAGGCTGAAAAAGGACTGCAGATGTTGTTGGATTCTGACCTCCCTGCACTCAAAGTAGATTTTCTGGAGCTACAAAAGCCCAATTGGAGCGCTCTCAATTGCGTTGGAAAGTAGACATCTTGGGCTTTCCAGCAAGATATAATAGTCCATACTTTGCCCAAGATTTGATGGCTCAAACTGGCGTTCCAAGTCAGCTTAAGAATTCTGACGTCAAAACGCCAGAACTGGCACAAAAGCTGGAGTTAAACGCCCAAACTGGCAAAAAAGCTGGTGTTTAACTCCAAGAAAAGTCTCTACATGTGAAAGCTTCAATGCTCAGCCCAAGCACACACTAAGTGGGCCCGGAAGAAGATTTCTGCATTAATTACTTATTTCTGTAAATCCTAGGCTACTAGTTCTCTATAAATAGGACATTTTACTATTGTATTTTCATCTTGGTTCTTCGGGTTCCCTCTCTGGGGCCGAAGTCAATGACCACCATTATCACTTTTGTATTTTCAACGGTGGAGTTTTTACACACCATAGATTAAGGTGTGGAGCTCTACTGTTCTTCATGAATTAATGCAAAGTACTACTGTTTTTCTATTCAATTCACGCCTACTTCTTCTCTAAGATATTCATTTGCACACAAGAACATGATGAATGTGATGATTATGTGACACTCATCACTATTCTCACCTATGAACGCGTGCCTGACAACCACTTCCGTTTTACATGCAAACAAGGTTGAATGTGTATCTCTTGGGTTTCTAATCTAAGATTAGAACCTTCGTGGTATAGGCTAGAATTATTGGTGGTCATTCTTGAGATCCGGAAAGTCTAAACCTTGTCTATGGTATTCCGAGTAGGATCTGGGAAGGGATGACTGTGACGAGCTTCAAACTCGCGATTGTTGGGCGTGTGACAGACGCAAAAAGATCAATGGATCCTATTCCAACATGATCGAGAACCGATAGATAATTAGCCGTGCGGTGACAGCGTGCGTAGAACATTTTCACTGAGAGGACGGGAAGTAGCCATTGACAACGGTGATGCCCAACATAAAGCTTGCCATGGAAGGGAGTATGAATGATTGGAAGAAGGCAATGGGAAAGCAGAGGCTCAGGAGGAACAAAGCATCTTCATACGCTTATCTGAAATTCTCACCAATGAATTACATAAGTATCTCTATCTTTATTTTATGTTTTATTCATCTTTTAATTATCAATCCTCCATAATCATTTGAATCCGCCTGACTAAGATTTACAAGATTACCATAGCTTGCTTCAAGCCGACAATCTCCATGGGATCGACCCTTACTCGCGTAAGTTTATTACTTGGACGACCTAGTGCACTTGCTGGTTAGTTGTGCGGAGTTATGATAAAGAGTTGAGATTACAATTGTGCGTACCAAGTTGTTGGCACCATTGATGATCACAATTTCGTGCACCAAGTTTTTGGCGCCGTTGCCGGAGATTGTTCGAGTTTGGACAACTGACGGTTCATCTTGTTGCTTAGATTAGGTAATTTTACTTTTTATTTTTGAAAAATTTTTTTAATACAAAATTTTTTTTCTATTTTGTTCTTCAGAGTTTTTAAGAATGAATTCTAGAGTTTCATGATGATCTGTTGAAGTCTGGCTGACTGTGAAGCCATGTCTAATCTTATTGGACCGAGGTTTCAACTTATCATCACAAGAGCTTGTTGATTTCTATCAATTTTGCTGTTGTTAGCAATGATCTGCTAAAGCTTGGCTGGCCATTGTCCATGTCTAGTGTTTTGGACCGAAGCTTTCATTGAAAGCTTGGCTGGCTAGTAAGCCATGTCTAATTCCTGGACCGGAGTCTTAGACTAGCATTGCAATGATTCCTGGAACTCTTATTAAAAATTTTGAACCCCTTTATTTTCTTTTCCACTCAATTTTCGAAAAATCACAAAAAAATTTATAAAACCATAAAAATAAAAAATATTTTATGTTTCTTGTTTGAGTCTAATATCAATTTTTAAGTTTGGTGTCAATTGCATGTCTTTATTCTTGCATTTTTTGAATATATGCATTATGTTCTTCATTGATCTTCAAGTTGTTCTTGATGATTTCAGTGCTCTGATCTTTAATTTCTCTTATTCTGTGTCTTTT
The DNA here is from genome assembly GCF_000816755.2 of Arachis ipaensis. Classification (NCBI taxonomy): domain Eukaryota; kingdom Viridiplantae; phylum Streptophyta; class Magnoliopsida; order Fabales; family Fabaceae; genus Arachis; species Arachis ipaensis. The sequence goes on from NC_029793.2 coordinate 70,123,592, forward strand.
GTTGTTTCTTACATGCATTTTCAAATTGTTATTGTCCTTAGTATACAAACTTCTAAGTTTGGTGTCTTGCATGCATTGTTTATTTGATCTTAGTTGCATTTCTATTGTTTCTCATCATTAAAAATTCAAAAAAAAATTTAAGATTGTGTCTTTTCAAGTCAATAACACAGAAAATTGAAGATTCAGAACATTCAGCAGAGGAATTACACAGAAAAAGCTGGGCGTTCAAAACGCCCAGTGAAGAAGGAAAACTGGCGTTTAAACGCCATCCAGGGTACCTGGCTGGGCGTTAAACACCCAAAAAGGTAGCATTTTGGGCGTTAAACGCCAGAATGGATGCCATTCTGGGCGTTTAACGCCAGGAGGACACTAGAGGGAAGATTTTGTTTTTAATTCAATTTTTTTTCAAATCTTCATAATTTTTCAAAATCAAATCTTTTTCAAATCATATCTTTTCAATTATATCTTTTCAAAAACAATTTCTTTTCAATTTTTTATTTATTACTATTTTCGAAAATCCTTGCTACAATTAATAATTTAATTCAAAATTTTCTAGTTGTTACTTGCCTATTAAGAAAGGATCAAAAGTTTTAATTCTAGAATCATATCTTCTAATTTCTTGTTAGTCAAGTAATCAACTTTAATTTTAAAACTTTCTCCATATCTTTTTTATTTCTAATTTCAAAATTTTTTTCAAAAATAACTTAATTTCTTTCCCAATCTTAATTTTCGAAAAACCTTTACCAAATTTTCAAAATTTCTTTTAATTATTTCAAAATCTTTTACTTTAATTTTGAAAATTCTTTCCCTCTTCTCACATCCTTCTATTTAAGGACTAACACTCCTCCACTATCAACAATTCGAACTCTATCCCTCTTGATAAGTTTGAATTCTTCTCTTTCTACCTCCTCTTTCTATTTTTCTTTTCCTCTGACACCTCAAGGAATCTCTATACTGTGACATAGAGGATTCCATACTTTCTTCTTCTCTCTTTCATATGAGCAGGAGTAAGGACAAAGACATTCTTGTTGAGGCTGATCCTGAACCTGAAAGGACCTTGAAGAGAAAGCTAAGAGAAGCTAAAGTACAACTCTCTGGAGAAGACCTAACAGAAATTTTCAAACAAGAAGAAGCCATGGCAGCCGAAAACACCAACAATGCAAGGAAGGTGCTTGGTGACTTTACTGCACCTACTCATGACTTCTATGGGAGAAGCATCTCAATCCCTGCTATTGGAGCAAACAATTTTGAGCTTAAGCCTCAATTAGTTTCTCTAATGCAATAGAATGGCAAGTTTCATGGACTTCCATTGGAAGATCCTCATCAGTTCTTAGCTGAATTCTTGCAAATCTGTGACACTGTCAAGACTAATGCGGTTGATCCCGAGGTCTACAAGCTTATGCTTTTTCCTTTTGCTGTAAGAGACAGAGCTAGAACATGGTTGGATTCACAACCTAAAGAAAGCCTGAACTCTTGGGAAAAACTAGTTAATGCCTTCTTGGCAAAGTTCTTTCCACCTCAAAAATTGAGCAAGCTTAGAGTGGAAGTCCAAATCTTCAGACAGAAGGAAGGTGAATCCCTCTATGAAGCATGGAAAGATACAAGCAATTGATCAGAAGGTGTCCTTCTGACATGCTTTCAGAATGGAGCATCATAGGTATCTTCTATGATGGGTTGTCTGAACTGTCCAAAATGTCATTGGACAGCTCTGCTGGAGGATCTCTTCATCTGAAAAAGACGCCTGCAGAAGCTCAGGAACTCATTAAAATGGTTGCAAATAACCAATTCATGTACACTTCAATAATGGGAGTTCTTGAGATTGATACTCTGAATGACATATTGGCTCAGAACAAAATATTGACTCAGCAAGTCAATATGATTTCTCAGAGTCTGTCTGGAATACAAGCTGCATCAGTCAGTACTAAGGAAGCTTCCTCTGAAGAAGAAGCTTATGACCCTGAGAACCCTGCAATGGAAGAGGTGAATTACATGGGAGAACCCTATGGAAACACCTATAATCCTTCATGGAGAAATCATCCAAATCTCTTATGGAAGGATCAACAGAGACCTCAACAAGGTTTCAACAACAGTAATGGTGGAAGAAACAGGTTTAGCAAAAGCAAGCCTTTTCCATCATCTTCTCAGCAACAGATAGAGAATTCTAAGCAAAGCCACTCTGACTTAGCAACTGTAGTCTCTGATCTAATTAAAACCACTCAGAATTTCATGACTGAAACAAGGTCCTCCATCAGAAATTTGGAGGCACAAGTAGGTCAGCTGAGTAAGAAAGTTACTGAACTCCCTCCTAGTACTCTTCCAAGCAATACAGAAGAGAATCCAAAAGGAGAGTGCAAGGCCATCAACATAACCCACACGGTCGAACTTGGAGAGGAGGAAGAGGCAGTGATCTCCACTGAAGAAGACCTCACTAGACGTCCACTGGCCTCCAAGGAGTTCCCTCATGAGGAACCATGGGAATCTGAGGCTCACATGTAACGGCCTAGCCCCGAAGAAACGGCGCTTTTTCGGGATCAAACGGAATTTTTACAGAATTTTTAGGAATTTCTATGCATATAAGCACCTCCACTACACAGGTGCTGCGTCATCAAGCTGCTGACTCAGCTTGATTGAACATGACACCTCTCCTAATCTAAGTAGGCACGTCGCGAAGAGTTACGTTTTTGAGCCACTTTGGGCCCGAATTTCAAAATTCTGATTTCTGTGGTTAGTCTCTATGTGACGAGCCGGTTACGAATTTCGAGAAAAAAATTATATTAATATAATATTCATATATTATTATTTTATTCAGAATATTATATTATTATCTTCTCTACTGTGATTAATGTTGATCTATGTTTAGTAATATAATAACTGAGCTTGAAATCTACCGGTAACGGATAATACCGGCATTCTTATGTTTTTGGTTTTTGGAAAAACATGAAAACGTGTATTCAAGGAGTTTTGGGGTCAAAATGCAATTATTAAAAATTTTGGGGTTGAAAATTAATTAATCAAAAGTTGAGGGGCTAAAGTACAAATATTAAAAGTTATAGGGGTCAAAGTGCAATTTCCAAGAAGTCCGGGGGTCAAAATGCAATTTTTGAAAGTTAAATAAAATATTATTATTTTAATAATAAAATATTAATATATTATTTTATT
>NC_029793.2:70126811-70151387 GCF_000816755.2 Arachis ipaensis
ATAGTTATGTACCTGACCTTACAGAGTAAACAGAGAATTGTAAAATGAGCTTTCTGTGATGGTGTAATGCTTGATTTATGATGATTGCTAAATGATGGAAAGTATGGTTATATGTGAATTATGAGCCTTCGGGCAATGCTTGTGAATGTTGTGCGGGGACGCCCGTATTGTGATGTTGCTTCTCAGACAGGCTGCGGTAGAGTAGTACCAGCCCTGCAAGCTGAATGCTTGGTAGAGGCCTGACTTGCATACCTGCGGTATATTGAGACCTGAGCAAATACCAGCCCTGCAAGTCGAGAGCACTTGGTAGAGGGTATGCGGTACTTAATCTGGGATTAAGTTCTGGGAAGGCCTTATCTGACTTGGAGGGTCGGATTGCGTCGGGTGCGGGTCGAAACCGACAAATGAGCTCATTACCTGCAGTAGGGACAGACATGCATCATACTTGTTTGTGCATTATTTATTGCTTATCTTCTTGTGTTCTTGTTCTATTCCTTGTTTGTTTGAGCATAACTGTGTGATTGCATATTAATGTGTGAATGTGCATTTACTTCCTATTTTCTCTCTTGTTCATGTGTTAGTTTATGTTGCTGTTATGTACATATTACTCTATATTTATTTATACTTCTATAACCACGGACATTATAAACGAACTTAACTGTAAACCCCGACCTTACTAAGAACTCCCCAGTTCTTACCCCTTACACCTCTACAGATGGACACGGGAGTCCTATTCTACGAGATTGATCCACCGTACATCCACGAGGACCCGGTGCGTGGCGAGTATTACATCTACTGTGCGGTACCTCGTATCCGTAATTATGTAGTTCGTGGTAGATCTTTCCAGTATCCTATTAGGACAACATACTTTAATCCTGATGCACCCTATGACTTTCCTTTATCTTGATTACACCCCGGCGGACCTGGGATACCTCATCTTGAGGAGCATATGCCACCTCCACCAGACTATCCTCCTCCACCTGAACCTCCTCTACCTGATGAGCCTATACCTGCCCAGCATATCCATGAGGCACCTCCTGCACCCTTTCTCCTTGATGAGTGGGGTGTTCCTGTGTTACCACCCGAGCTTGATCCTTTACCTGAGCCGATCAAGCCTCCAGTCTTTGATGAGCAGCAGGGACATGAGTATGATCAGATCATGGAGGTGGCACCTCCTTCTCCCGACTGTATTTTGTTTAGTAGCTATCCTTTTATGGTTCCTGTGGCTAGCAGTGGTTCCTCTGCTATCACTCCGGCAGAAGAAGAGGACGAGGAAGAAGAAGATCCAGAGGAAGATCCTAACTTCATAGTTATCTCCTCTGACAGCGATGACGATGAGCCAGGCAAGGGGCCAGCAGGCGAGCATCACCATTCGCCCGGTGATTTTCCGTGAGGTACTCTAGACCAGGATTGAGGAGACTTTTTGAGACGCCTAGTCTAACTTCAGTACATATGTGATATGTGTTGCATGAATGTCTTTGTGCTTTCATTCTGATAATGTTCACGCCCAACCTGAGGTATTAAGACTGATCACCTTGGTATTGATTGTTTGGTATGAACAGAATCAGTATGCCTCCACGGAGACGTAGCGATCGGGAAGGGTCTACTGTTAACAATCTGCCACGAAACGATGATAATCTGTTTGCTACGATTCACGCTATGGCTGAGGCTGTGCGTGAAACGGCGACTGCTACTACCCAAGCAGTTAACTGTCTGGGGGAACGTAATGGAGAGCGTAACAATGACCGTAATGGTGAGAATGGTGGGAACGGTGATGGAGATAACATGAATCATGATAGGCCTATGACATTAGCTGCTTTCTTGAAAGTTAATCCACCGAAGTTCAAGGGTACGACTGTAGCAACTGAAGCTGATAATTGGTTCCGAGGCATAGAAAGGTCTTTGAGGGCATAGCATGTCCCGGAAGAACAGTATGTAGAATTTGCTACTTATATGTTGGAAGGGGATGCTCAGCACTGGTGGTAGGGCATTCAACGTTTATTGCAGCAAGATGAGGGTAATATTTTGTGGGATGTTTTCAAAGAAGAGTTCTATAAGAAGTACTTTCCTAGAGTTACTCGTGAGGCAAAGGAGATGGAGTTGATGCAGTTGAAACAGGGAAGTATGTCCGTTGCTGAGTATACAAGGAAGTTTGAAGATTTATGTCGTTTTTCCAAGGTTTGTCAAGGGAATCCAGCAGATTTCGAAGAGTGGAAATGTTTGAAATTTGAAGGGGGACTCCGTGAAGATTTGTTGAACTCAGTGGTTCCATTGAAAATATGGAATTTTGCGGAGTTGGTTAATAAGAGTCAGCTAGTAGAGGACTGTGCTAAGAAGATAGCTGCAGCTAAGATGAATCACCCAGGATCTTCTTTTCAGAATTATAATCGGTATACAGCTCCTCAGGGAAGGAATTTTAAGCAGAGAGTAATGCCTTCACGAAGGTACAATCAGAATAGAAATGTTCATGCACGTCCTACAGGAGGGAATGGAGGAAGAATGAGACAGGATATGGGTAAGCGACCTCAGCAGGCGCAGATGCGACCAGTATGTAGGCAGTGCGGAAGGGAGCATGGAGGTAGACCTTGTCAGCTTACAGGCGTTATCTGTTTTTCTTGTGGTCAGCCTGGACATATGGCTAAGGACTGTCCGAAGAAGCCAGTACAAGGAATAGATAGGCTGCGACAGCAAGGACGTGTGTTTGCTATGACTGCTGATGACACAATGAAATCAGACTCCCTAATTCAAGGTCAGTGTTATGTCAAATCTCGACTCTTAACTGTACTATATGACTCTGGTGCATCACATTCATTTATTTCTGAGACTGTTGCGCATGAGTTGGGATTAGATTTCACCATGTTAAATTATAATCTAATTGTTCGTACTCCCACATCTCAAAATGCCTTGACTAGTCAAGTATGTCAACAGGTGCCTTTTGTTATTGAGGCTAGGACTTTTATACATGACCTGGTTTGTTTGCCTTTGTGTGGTTTAGATATTATCTTAGGTCTAGATTGGTTGTCCAAGCATCATGTTTTCCTTGATTATTTTAAACGATTTGCTACATTTCCATCATCTGAAATGCACACTGAACTAGTTGAGTCTTGTACTTTCTATTTGAATTCCCTAAGAGTTATTTCTAGTAATAGTGGGTTAGAGGGTTACGTTCTACTATCGGCTAGCTCAGAAACTAATGAACAAGACTTGGAGCAAATCCGAGTGGTGAAGGAGTTTCCTGATATTTTTCCGGATGATATACCTGAGTTTCCACCTCAGAGAGAGATAGAGTTTAGTATTAATCTGGTTCCTGGAGCCGGACCAATTTCTATAGCACCGTATCGGATGTCACTGTTGGAATTAGCAGAGTTAAAGAAGCAGTTGAATGAATTGCTGGGGAAGATGTTTATTCGTCCGAGTGTATCACCATGGGGAGCTCCAATGTTACTAGTAAAGAAGAAGGATGGTGGAATGAGGTTATGTATGGATTATCGGCAATTGAACAAGATCACAATCAAGAACAAGTATCCACTCCCAAGGATAGATGATCTGATGGACCAGCTGAGAGGTGCGACAGTATTCTCGAAGATTGATTTGCGGTCAGGTTACCATCAAATCCGGGTGAAGGAATCAGATATACCTAAGACTGCCTTTCGAATTAGGTACGGTCACTATGAGTATACGGTTATGTCCTTTGGACTGACTAATGCTCCTGCTGTATTCATGGATTATATGAATCGCATTTTCGTCCGTATCTAGATCAGTTTGTGGTAGTCTTTATAGATGATATCCTCATCTATTCCAAGACAGAAGAAGAACATGGAGAGCATTTGAGGATTGTGTTGCAAATATTAAGAGCACGGAAGCTATATGCGAAGTTGTCGAAATGTGAGTTTTGGGCGACAGAAGTGGCATTCTTGGGACATGTGATCACACGAGATGAAATAACTGTAGATCCTTTAAAGATCGAGGCCGTAGTACAATGGAAGCAACCCAAGACAGTTACAGAAGTTCGTAGTTTCTTGGGGTTAGCAGGATACTATCGGCGGTTTATCAAGGGTTTTTCACAGATAGCTTTACCTTTGACTCGCCTTACTAGGAAGGATGTTCCGTTTGAGTGGACAGAGAAGTGTGAAGAAAGCTTTGAAACTTTAAAGGAAAAGTTGACGATGGCGCCAGTTTTGGTGTTACCAGACCCACAGGAACCTTTTGAGGTGTATTGTGATGCTTTTTCTAAGGGACTTGGATGTGTATTGATGCAGCATAGGAATGTGGTAGCTTATGCTTCGAGACAACTAAGACCTCACGAAAGGAACTATCCGACACATGATTTGGAATTAGCAGCAGTGGTCTTTGCACTTAAGATTTGGAGGCACTATTTGTACGAAAAAAGATGTTCTGGTGGCCGGGAATGAAGAATGATATAGCAACGTATGTTTCAAAGTGTCTCACTTGCCAGAAGATTAAAGTGGAACATCAAAAACCACCTGGAACCCTGCAACCATTGGAGATACCACAATGGAAATGGGAAGAGATTACGATGGATTTTGTTACTGGGTTACCAAGAACCTCTGCCGGGCGTGATGCAATTTGGGTAATTGTAGATCGATTGACAAATCAGCGCATTTTCTGCCAATTCAAATTGGTCACAGCTTGGAGAAACTCGCCCGGTTATACATTCAGGAGATAATACGATTGCATGGAATACCTTCATCAATTGTGTCAGATAGAGATCCAAGGTTTACTTCTAGATTTTGGGGAGCTCTACAGAAAGCTTTTGGGACGAAGTTGCACTTAAGTACAGCATATCACCCACAAACTGATGGACAGACAGAACGAACAATTCGTACCTTGGAAGATATGTTGAGATCTTGCGTAATGGACCAACAGGGTAACTGGGACAAATACTTGCCATTGATTGAGTTTTCTTATAACAACAGTTATCAACAGAGTATCGGAATGGCACCATATGAGGCCCTCTATGGAAGAAAGTGTCAATCACCATTATGCTGGTATGACAAGGAGGAAGGCAGGATTTTGGGGCCAGACTTGGTACAAGAAACTACCGAACGGATTAAGCACATTTGAGAGAAGATTCAAACTGCCCAAAGCTGACAAAAGAGCTATGGAGATAATAGGCGTAGGCCCTTAGAATTTAACGAAGGTGACCATATTTTCTTAAGAGTGACACCTACGACTGGAATAGGTAGAGCTCTTAGGACTAAGAAATTGAATCCACGATACTTAGGTCCTTTTCAAATTCTTAAAAGAGTCGGTCCAGTAGCATACCAAGTAGCTCTCCCTCCTTATTTGTCAAACCTTCATGATGTTTTTCATGTTTCACAACTCAAAAAGTATAATCCCGACAAAAGCCACATTTTACAACCAGAGACAGTACAGCTGTGAGCCGACTTGACAAATCAAACCCTACCAGTCAGGATTGTGGAACGAAGTGACAAATAGCTTAGAGACAAGACAGTATCATTGGTTAAGGTAGCATGGGGACAAACTGGAACTGAAGAGTACACATGGGAGCTGGAAGATAAGATGAGAACAGACTACCCATTTCTCTTTTCAGGTAATTGAAATTTTGAGGACAAAATTTTCTTTTAGGAGGATAGAATGTAATGGCCTAGCCCCGAAGAAACGGTGCTTTTTCGGGATCAAACGGAATTTTTACAGAATTTTTAGGAATATCTACGCATATAAGCACCTCCACTACACAGGTGCTGCGTCATCAAGCTGCTGAGTTAGCAGCTTGATTGCAGAGGACACCTCTCCTAATCTAAGTAGGCACGTCGCGAAGAGTTGCGTTTTTGAGCCACTTCGGGCCCGAATTTCAAAATTCTGATTTCCGTGGTTAGTCTCTATGTGACGAGCCAGTCACGAATTTTGAGAAAAAATTATATTAATATAATATTCATATATTATTATTTTATTCAGAATATTATATTATTATCTTCTCTACTGTGATTAATGTTGATCTATGTTTAGTAATATAATAACTGAGCTTGAAATCTACCGGTAACGGATAATACCGGCATTCTTAGATGAACTTAGCACTGCTAATGCTTCATTATATATCTTTTATTCTTATGATTATCCAGTTACTAGTGTCATTTACACTAAGTAACTTAATGTTTATCCATTAGTAATGTAATTACTTAAGTTCTAATAAATCTAGCTTTAGTAATTATCCTTTCCTGAGATATTTTGACAAGTAACTTTTGGATAATCATCATCCAAAAGCCATGGCCTTCCTTGGACAGCTTGGCTATCATTTTTGTTCTTGGAAAAGCTTAGAACACCATGAAAGAAAACCATGAAGTTTCCATGAACACCTGAGCGACTTTCTCCGTTCCTTCTCAAACCGAAACTCCTATCAAAAATCTAATCTTACCAAAGTGTTCACTTCTTCCTCCTCTTCATTTCTATGTCACTTTTCATGGAGTAAATCAAGGTATGAAGGCTGCTCCTCCTCCTTGAAGATTCGGCCATGGTGGTTCCTTAAGTTAATGATGTTTTCTTCATGTTCTTTCTTAGGATCTCTTATTGAATCACCAAAAGCTCCATATTATGTAGTTCGTGGTAGATCTTTCCAGTACCCTATTAGGATAGCATACTTTAATCCAGATGCACCCTATGACTTTCCTTTATCTTGGTTATACCCCGGCGGACCTGGGATACCTCATCCTGAGGAGCAGATGCCACCTCCACCTGACTATCCTCCTCCACCTGAACCTCCTCTACCTGATGAGCCTATACCTGCACAGCATATCCATGAGGCACCTCCTGCACCCTTTCTCCTTGATGAGTGGGGTGTTCCTGTGTTACCACCCGAGCTTGATCCTTTACTTGAGCCGATCGAGACTCCTGTCTTTGATGAGCAGCAGGGACATGAGTATGATAAGATCATGGAGGCGGCACCTCCTTCTCCCGACTGTATTTTGTTTAGTAGCTATCCTTTTATGGTTCCTGTGGCCAGCAGTGGTTCCTCTGCTATCACTCCAGCAGAAGAAGAGGACGAGGAAGAAGAAGATCCAGAGAAAGATCCTAACTTCATAGTTATCTCCTCTGACAGCGATGATGATGAGCCAGGCATGGCGCCAGCAGGCCCGGTGATTTTCCGTGAGGTACTCTAGACCAGGATTGAGGAGACTTTTTGAGACGCCTAGTCTAACTTCAGTACATTAGAGTGTCTCCCTCACTTTTGTTAGCATGATTAGAGGGAATAGGCATATATCAGAGTTAGGCTAGCCTGGGTGCCAGCTAAGGGGCTTTTGGTCAGGCCAGGCCCTGGGGCATCTTATGTACATATATGTATATACTATATGAGTCACTGACTTAGGGGTGCTGTACTATAGCTCTATGCTTATATAACTGAGCCACTTCTGTAACATGATGTATATTATAGTGTGTTGTTCCATATTCTGTTATCTTTTGTCTTATGTATGTGAATGTTTAATTATCCCTTGATATATGGAAGGTATGCACTGATCACCTTGGTATAGATTGTTTGGTATGAACAGAATCAGTATGCCTCCATGGAGACGTAGCGATCGGGAAGGGTCTACTGTTAATAATCCGCCACAAAACGATGATAATCTGTTTGCTGCGATTCACGCTATGGCTGAGGCTGTGCGTGAAATGGCGACTGCAACTACCCGAGCAGTTAACCGTCTGGCGGAACGTAATGGAGAGCATAACAATGACCGTAATGGTGAGAATAGTGGGAACGGTGATGGAGATAACATGAATCATGATAGGCCTATGACATTAGCTACTTTCTTGAAAGTTAATCCACTGAAGTTCAAGGGTACGACTGTAGCAACTGAAGCTGATAATTAGTTCCGAGGCATAGAAAGGTCCTTGAGGGCATATCATGTCCCGGAAGAACAGTATGTAGAATTTGCTACTTATATGTTGGAAGGGGATGCTCAGCACTGGTGGCAGGGCATTCAACGTTTATTGCAGCAAGATAAGGGTAATATTTTGTGGGATGTTTTCAAAGAAGAGTTCTATAAGAAGTACTTTCCTAGAGTTACTCGTGAGGCAAAGGAGATGGAGTTAATGCAGTTGAAACAGGGAAGTATGTCCGTTGTTGAGTATACAAGGAAGTTTGAAGATTTATGTCGTTTTTCCAAGGTTTGTCAAGGGAATCCAGCAGATTTCGAAGAGTGGAAATGTTTGAAATTTGAAGGGGGACTCCGTGAAGATTTGTTGAACTCAGTGGTTCCATTGGAAATACGGAATTTTGCGGATTTGGTTAATAAGAGTCAGCTAGTAGAGGACTGTGCTAAGAAGATAGCTGCAGCTCCGATGAATCGCCCAAGATCTTCTTTTCAGAATTATAATCGGTATACAGCTCCTCAGGGAAGGAATTTTAAGCAGGGAGCAATGCCTTTACGAAGGTACAATCAGAATAGAAATGTTCATGCACGTCCTACAGGAGGGAATGGAGGAAGAATGAGACAGGATATGGGTAAGCGACCTCAGCAGGCGCAGATGCGACCAGTATGTAGGCAGTGCGGAAAGGAGCATGGAGGTAGACCTTGTCATCTTACAGGCGTTATCTGTTTTTCTTGTGGTCAGCCTGGACATATGGCTAAGGACTATCCGAAGAAGCCAGTACAAGGAATAGATAGGCCGCGACAGCAAGGACGTGTGTTTGCTATGACTGCTGTTGACGCAATGAAATTAGACTCCCTAATTCAAGGTCAGTGTTATATCAAATCTCGACTTTTAACTATACTGTATGACTCTGGTGCATCACATTCATTTATTTCTGAGACTGTTGCGCATGAGTTGGGATTAGATTTCACCATGTTAGATTATAATCTAATTGTTCGTACACCCACATCTCAAAATGCCTTGAGTAGTCAAGTATGTCAACAGGTGCCTTTTGTTATTGAGGCTAGGACTTTTATACATGACCTGGTTTGTTTGCCTTTGTGTGGTTTAGATATTATCTTAGGTCTAGATTGTTTGTCCAAGCATCATGTTTTCCTTGGTTGTTTTAAACGAATTGCTACATTTCCATCATCTGAAATGCACACTGAACCAGTTGAGTCTTGTACTTTCTATTTGAATTCCCTAAGAGTTATTTCTAGTAATAGTGGGTTAGAGGGTTACGTTCTACTATCGGCTAGCTCAGAAACTAATGAGCAAGACTTGGAGCAAATCCGAGTGGTGAAGGAGTTTCCTGATGTTTTTCCGGATGATATACCTGAGTTTTCACCTCAGAGAGAGATAGAGTTTAGTATTGATCTGGTTCCTGGAGCCGGACCAATTTCTATAGCACCGTATCGGATGTCACCGTTGAAATTAGCAGAGTTAAAGAAGCAGTTGAATGAATTACTGGGGAAGAAGTTTATTCGTCCGAGTGTATCACCATGGGGAGCTCCAGTGTTACTAGTAAAGAAGAAGGATGGTGGAATGAGGTTATGTGTGGATTATCGGCAATTGAACAAGATCACAATCAAGAACAAGTATCCACTCCCAAGGATAGATGATCTGATGGACCAGCTGAGAGGTGCGACAGTATTCTCAAAGATTGATTTGCGGTCAGGTTACCATCAAATCCGGGTGAAGGAATCAGATATAACTAAGACTGCTTTTCGAACTAGGTACGGTCACTATGAGTATACGGTTATGTCCTTTGGACTGACTAATGCTCCTGCTGTATTCATGGATTATATGAATCGCATTTTCGTCCGTATCTAGATCAGTTTGTGGTAGTCTTTATAGATGATATCCTCATCTATTCCAAGACAGAAGAAGAACATGGAGAGCATTTGAGGATTGTGTTGCAAATATTAAGAGCACGGAAGCTATATGCGAAGTTGTCGAAATGTGAGTTTTGGGCGACAGAAGTGGCATTCTTGGGACATGTGATCACACGAGACGGAATAACTATAGATCCTTTAAAGATCGAGGCCGTAGTACAATGGAAGCAACCCAAGACAGTTACAGAAATTCGTAGTTTCTTGGGGTTAGCAGGATACTATCGGCGGTTTATCAAGGGTTTTTCACAGATAGCTTTACCTTTGACTCGCCTTACTAGGAAGGAAGTTCCGTTTGAGTGGACAGAGAAGTGTGAAGAAAGCTTTGAAACTTTAAAGGAAAAGTTGACGACGGTGCTAGTTTTGGTGTTACCAGACCCACAGGAACCTTTTGAGGTGTATTGTGATGCTTCTTCTAAGGGACTTGGATGTGTATTGATGCAGCATAGGAATGTGGTAGCTTATGCTTCGAGACAACTAAGACCTCACGAAAGGAACTATCCAACACATGATTTGGAATTAGCAGCAGTGGTCTTTGCACTTAAGATTTGGAGGCACTATTTGTACGGAGCCCAATTTGAAGTCTTCTCTGATCATAAGAGTTTGAAGTATATCTTTGATCAGAAAGACCGTAATATGAGGCAGAGGCGATGGATGGAATTCTTAAAAGATTATGATTTTAAGTTGAGCTATCATCCTGGGAAGGCAAATGTAGTCGCAGATGCTTTGAGTCGGAAGAGTTTGGGCATATCCTGGATGATGATCAAGGAAGAAGAAATGATCTCAGCCTTTGAAAACTTAAAATTAGGAATGAGAGAGACATCAAGAGGGGTTGTTATGGCGCGACTACATCTAGATTTTGGGGAGCTCTACAGAAAGCTTTTAGGACGAAGTTGCACTTAAGTACAGCATATCACCCACAGACTGATGGACAGACAGAACGGACAATTCGTACCTTGGAAGATATGTTGAGATTTTGCGTAATGGACCAACAAGGGACCTGGGACAAATACTTGCCATTGATTGAGTTTTCTTATAACAACAGTTATCAACAGAGTATCGGAATGGCACCATATGAGGCCCTCTATGGAAGAAAGTGTCAATCACCATTATGCTGGTATGACAAGGAGGAAGGCAGGATTTTGGGCCAGACTTGTTACAAGAAACTACCGAACGGGTTAAGCACATTCGAGAGAAGATTCAAACTGCCCAAAGTTGACAAAAGAGCTATGCAGATAATAGGCGTAGGCCCTTAGAATTTAACGAAGGTGACCATATTTTCTTAAGAGTGACACCTACGACTGGAATAGGTAGAGCTCTTAGGACTAAGAAATTGAATCCACGATACTTAGGTCCTTTTCAAATTCTTAAAAGAGTCGGTCCAGTAGCATACCAAGTAGCTCTCCCTCCTTATTTGTCAAACCTTCATGATGTTTTTCATGTTTCACAACTCAAAAAGTATAATCCCAACGAAAGTCACGTTTTACAACCAGAGACAGTACAGCTGCGAGCCGACTTGACATATCAAACCCTACCAGTCAGGATTGTGGAACGAAGTGACAAATAGCTTAGAGACAAGACAGTATCACTGGTTAAGTTAGCATGGGGACAAACTGGAACTGAATAGTACACATGGGAGCTGGAAGATAAGATGAGAACAGACTACCCGTTTCTCTTTTCAGGTAATTGAAATTTTGAGGACAAAATTTTCTTTTAGGAGGATAGAATGTAACGGCCTAGCCCCGAAGAAACGGTGCTTTTTCGGGATCAAACGGAATTTTTACAGAATTTTTAGGAATTTCTATGCATATAAGCACCTCCACTGCACAGGTGCTGCGTCATCAAGCTGCTGAGTCAGCAGCTTGATTGCATAGGACACTTCTCCTAATCTAAGTAGGCACGTCGCGAAGAGTTGCGTTTTTGAGCCACTTCGGGCCCGAATTTCAAATTTCTGATTTCCGTGGTTAGTCTCTATGTGACGAGCCAGTCACGAATTTTGAGAAAAAATTATATTAATATAATATTCATATATTATTATTTTATTCAGAATATTATATTATTATCTTCTCCTGGGATTAAGTTCTGGGAAGGCCTTATCTGACTTGGAGGGTCGGATTGTGTCGGGTGCGGGTCGAAACCGACAAATGAGCTCATTACCTGCAGTAGGGACAGACATGCATCATACTTGTTTGTGCATTATTTATTCCTTATCTTCTTGTGTTCTTGTTCTATTCTTTGTTTGTTTGAGCATAACTGTGTGATTGCATATTAATGTGTGAATGTGCATTTACTTCCTATTTTCTCTCTTGTTCATGTGTTAGTTTATGTTGCTGTTATGTACATATTACTCTATATTTATTTATACTTCTATAACCACAGACATTATAAACGAACTTAACTGTAAACCCCGACCTTACTAAGAACTCCCCAGTTCTTACCCCTTACACCTCTACAGATGGACAAGGGAGTCCTATTCTACGAGATTGATCCACCGTACATCCACGAGGACCCGGTGCATGGCGAGTATTACATCTACTGTGCGGTACCTCGTATCTGTAATTATGTAGTTCGTGGTAGATCTTTCCAGTACCCTATTAGGACAGCATACTTTAATCCTGATGCACCTATGACTTTCCTTTATCTTGGTTACACCCCGGCGGACCTGGGATACCCCATCCTGAGGAGCAGATGCCACCTCCACCTGACTATCCTCCTCCACCTGACTATCCTCCTCCACCTAAACCTCCTCTACCTGATGAGCCTATACCTGCCCAGCATATCCATGAGGCACCTCCTGCACCCTTTCTCCTTGATGAGTGGGGTGTTCCTGTGTTACCACCCGAGCTTGATCCTTTACCTGAGCCGATCGAGCCTCCTGTCTTTGATGAGCAGCAGGGACATGAGTATGATCAGATCTTGGAGGCGCCACCTCCTTTTCCCGACTGTATTTTGTTTAGTAGCTATCCTTTTATGGTTTCTGTGGCCAGCAGTGGTTCCTCTGCTATCACTCCGGCAGAAGAAGAGGACGAGAAAGAAGAAGATCCAGAGGAAGATCCTAACTTCATAGTTATCTCCTCTGACAGAGATGACGATGAGCCAGGCATGGCGCCAGCAAGCGAGCATCACCATTCGCCCGGTGATATTCCGTGAGGTACTCTAGACCAGGATTGAGGAGACTTTTTGAGACGCTAGTCTAACTTCAGTACATTAGAGTGTCTCCCTCACTTTTGTTAGCATGATTAGAGGGAATAGGCATATATCAGAGTTAGGCTAGCCTGGGTGCCAGCTTAAGGGCTTTTGGTCAGGCCAGGCCCGGGGGCGTCTTAGGTACATATATGTATATACTATATGAGTCACTGACTTAGGGGTGCTGTACCATAGCTCTATGCTTATATAACTGAACCAATTCTGTAACATGATGTATATTATAGTGTGTTGTTCCATATTCTGTTATCTTTTGTCTTATGTATGTGAATGTTTAATTATCCCTTGATATATGGAAGGTATGCGACTTTAAATTATTCTTGTTAAAAAAAAATTTACTTGTAAAATTCGCAGGGTTTTAACAACGTACAGGCTTATATTTATTAATTAATAATACAAAAAGGAAAAACAAGTTGGTAACATTCGATTTCTAGTATGATCTAAACATGCTGGAAGTTGGGTCGTTACAATTTGGTATCAGAGCAGTTCTTCCTGTTAGAGCCTGGGGAATGGACTGAATCATGCTTTATTGCATGCTCTGTGGTGTGTCTCATGCTTATAGGGTATCTATGTGATATGTGTTGCATGAATGTCTTTGTGCTTTCATTCTGATAATGTTCATGCCCAACCTGAGGTATTAAGACTGATCACCTTGGTATTGATTGTTTGGTATGAATAAAATCAGTATGCCTCCACGGAGACGTAGCGATCGGGAAGGGTCTACTGTTAACAATCCGCTACGAAACGATGATAATCTGTTTGCTGCGATTCACACTATGGTTGAGGCTGTGCGTGAAACGGCGACTGCTAATACCCGAGCAGTTAACCGTCTGGGGGAACGTAATAGAGAGTGTAACAATGACCGTAATGGTGAGAATGGTGGGAACGGTGATGGGGATAACATGAATCATGATAGGCCTATGACATTAGCTGCTTTCTTGAAAGTTAATCCACTGAAGTTCAAGGGTACGACTGTAGCAACTGAAGCTGATAATTAGTTCCGAGGCATAGAAAGGTCCTTGAGGGCATAGCATGTCCCGGAAGAACAGTATGTAGAATTTGCTACTTATATGTTGGAAGGGGATGCTCAGCACTGTTGGCAGGGCATTCAACGTTTATTGCAGCAAGATGAGGGTAATATTTTGTGGGATGTTTTCAAAGAAGAGTTCTATAAGAAGTACTTTCCTAGAGTTACTCGTGAGGCAAAGGAGATGGAGTTGATGCAGTTGAAACAGGGAAGTATGTCCGTTGTTGAGTATACAAGGAAGTTTGAAGATTTATGTTGTTTTTCCAAGGTTTGTCAAGGGAATCCAGCAGATTTCGAAGAGTGGAAATGTTTGAAATTTGAAGGGGGACTCCGTGAAGATTTGTTGAACTCAGTGGTTCCATTGGAAATACAGAATTTTGCGGATTTGGTTAATAAGAGTCAGCTAGTAGAGGACTGTGCTAAGAAGATAGCTGCAGCTCGGATGAATCACCCAGGATCTTCTTTTCAGAATTATAATCGGTATACAGCTCCTCAGGGAAGGAATTTTAAGCAGGGAGCAATGCCTTTACGAAGGTACAATCAGAATAGAAATGTTCATGCACGTCCTACAGGAGGGAATGGAGGAAGAATGAGACAGGATATGGGTAAGCGACCTCAGCAGGCGCAGATGCGACCAGTATGTAGGCAGTGCGGAAAGGAGCATGGAGGTAGACCTTGTCATCTTACAGGCGTTATCTGTTTTTCTTGTGGTCAGCCTGGACATATGGCTAAGGATTATCCGAAGAAGCCAGTACAAGGAATAGATAGGCCGCGACAGCAAGGACGTGTGTTTGCTATGACTGCTGATGACGCAATGAAATTAGACTCCCTAATTCAAGGTCAGTGTTATGTCAAATCTCGACTCTTAACTGTACTGTATGACTCTGGTGCATCACATTCATTTATTTCTGAGACTGTTGCGCATGAGTTGGGATTAGATTTCACCATGTTAGATTATAATCTAATTGTTCGTACACCCACATCTCAAAATGCCTTGAGTAGTCAAGTATGTCAACAGGTGCCTTTTGTTATTGAGGCTAGGACTTTTATACATGACCTGGTTTGTTTACCTTTGTGTGGTTTAGATATTATCTTAGGTCTAGATTGGTTGTCCAAGCATCATGTTTTCCTTGGTTGTTTTAAACGAATTGCTACATTTCCATCATCTGAAATGCACACTGAACCAGTTGAGTCTTGTACTTTCTATTTGAATTCCTAAGAGTTATTTCTAGTAATAGTGGGTTAGAGGGTTACGTTCTACTATCGGCTAGCTCAGAAACTAATGAGCAAGACTTGGAGCAAATCCGAGTGGTGAAGGAGTTTCCTGATGTTTTTCCGGATGATATACCTGAGTTTCCACCTCAGAGAGAGATAGAGTTTAGTATTGATCTGGTTCCTGGAGCCGGACCAATTTTTATAGCACCGTATCGGATGTCACCGTTGGAATTAGCAGAGTTAAAGAAGCAGTTGAATGAATTACTGGGAAAGAAGTTTATTCGTCCGAGTGTATCACCATGGGGAGCTCCAGTGTTACTAGTAAAGAAGAAGGATGGTGGAATGAGGTTATGTGTGGATTATCGGCAATTGAACAAGATCACAATCAAGAACAAGTATCCACTCCCAAGGATAGACGATTTGATGGACCAGCTGAGAGGTGCGACAGTATTCTCGAAGATTGATTTGCGGTCAGGTTACCATCAAATCCGGGTGAAGGAATCAGATATACCTAAGACTGCCTTTCGAACTAGGTACGGTCACTATGAGTATACGGTTATGTCCTTTGGACTGACTAATGCTCCTGCTGTATTCATGGATTATATGAATCGCATTTTCGTCCGTATCTATATCAGTTTGTGGTAGTCTTTATAGATGATATCCTCATCTATTCCAAGACAGAAGAAGAACATGGAGAGCATTTGAGGATTGTGTTGCAAATATTAAGAGCACGGAAGCTATATGCGAAGTTGTCGAAATGTGAGTTTTGGGCGACAGAAGTGGCATTCTTGGGACATATGATCACACGAGACGGAATAACTATAGATCCTTTAAAGATTGAGGCCGTAGTACAATGGAAGCAACCCAAGACAGTTACAGAAATTCGTAGTTTCTTGGGGTTAGCAGGATACTATCGGCGGTTTATCAAGGGTTTTTCACAGATAGCTTTACCTTTGACTCGCCTTACTAGGAAGGAAGTTCCGTTTGAGTGGACAGAGAAGTGTGAAGAAAGCTTTGAAACTTTAAAGGAAAAGCTGACGACGGCGCCAGTTTTGGTGTTAGCAGACCCACAGGAACCTTTTGAGGTGTATTGTGATGCTTCTTCTAAGGGACTTGGATGTGTATTGATGCAGCATAGGAATGTGGTAGCTTATGCTTCGAGACAACTAAGACCTCACGAAAGGAACTATCCGACACATGATTTGGAATTAGCAGCAGTGGTCTTTGCACTTAAGATTTGGAGGCACTATTTGTACGGAGCCCAATTTGAAGTCTTCTCTGATCATAAGAGTTTGAAGTATATCTTTGATCAGAAAGACCGTAATATGAGGCAGAGGCGATGGATGGAATTCTTAAAAGATTATGATTTTAAGTTGAGCTATCATCCTGGGAAGGCAAATGTAGTTGCAGATGCTTTGAGTCGGAAGAGTTTGGGCATATCCTGGATGATGATCAAGGAAGAAGAAATGATCTCAGCCTTTGAAAACTTAAAATTAGGAATGAGAGAGACATCAAGAGGGGTTGTTATGGCACGACTACAATTAACATATGACTTTAAGATAGCTATTCAGCAAGCTCAAGCCCAGAATTCAGGAATGCTGACATTGTTAACACGGATGAAGGCAGACTAACCGGAAGAGGTACGCCAAGATAAAGAGGGAATATGGAGATATAGGAACAGAATTTGTGTACCTGCTCAGGAGGACTTGAGAAAGAACATTCTGACCGAAGCTCATGAAAGCAGATTTTCTATCCATCCCGGAACGACTAAAATGTACCAAGATCTAAAGAAGATGTTCTGGTGGCCGGGAATGAAGAAAGATATAGCAACGTATGTTTCAAAGTGTCTCACTTGCCAGAAGATTAAAGTGGAACATCAAAAACCACCTGGAACCCTGCAACCATTGGAGATACCACAATGGAAATGGGAAGAGATTACGATGGATTTTGTTACTGGGTTACCAAGAACCTCTGCCGAGCGTGATGCAATTTGGGTAATTGTAGATCGATTGACAAATCAGCGCATTTTCTGCCAATTCAAATTGGTCACAGCTTGGAGAAACTCGCCCGGTTATACATTCAGGAGATAATACGATTGCATGGAATACCTTCATCTATTGTGTCAAACAGAGATCCAAGGTTTACTTCTAGATTTTGGGGAGCTCTACAGAAAGCTTTTGGGACGAAGTTGCACTTAAGTACAGCATATCACCCACAGACTGATGGACAGACAGAACGGACAATTCGTACCTTGGAAGATATGTTGAGATCTTGCGTAATGGACCAACAGGGTAACTGGGACAAATACTTGCCATTGATTGAGTTTTCTTATAACAACAGTTATCAACAGAGTATCAGAATGGCACCATATGAGGCCCTCTATGGAAGAAAGTGTCAATCACCATTATGCTGGTATGACAAGGAGGAAGGCAGGATTTTGGGCCAGACTTGTTACAAGAAACTACCGAACGGATTAAGCACATTCAAGAGAAGATTCAAACTGCCCAAAGTTGACAAAAGAACTATGCAGATAATAGGCGTAGGCCCTTAGAATTTAACGAAGGTGACCATATTTTCTTAAGAGTGACACCTACGACTGGAATAGGTAGAGCTCTTAGGACTAAGAAATTGAATCCACGATACTTAAGTCCTTTTCAAATTCTTAAAAGAGTCGGTCCAGTAGCATACCAAGTAGCTCTCCCTCCTTATTTGTCAAACCTTCATGATGTTTTTCATGTTTCACAACTCAAAAATTATAATCCCGATGAAAGCCACGTTTTACAACCAGAGATAGTACAGCTGCGAGCCGACTTGACATATCAAACCCTACCAGTCAGGATTGTGGAACGAAGTGACAAATAGCTTAGAGACAAGACAGTATCATTGGTTAAGGTAGCATGGGGACAAACTGGAACTGAAGAGTACACATGGGAGCTGGAAGATAAGATGAGAACAGACTACCCGTTTCTCTTTTCAGGTAATTGAAATTTTGAGGACAAAATTTTCTTTTAGGAGGATAGAATGTAACGGCCTAGCCCCGATGAAACGGCACTTTTTCGGGATCAAACGGAATTTTTACAGAATTTTTAGGAATTTCTATGCATATAAGCACCTCCACTGCACAGGTGCTGCGTCATCATGCTGCTGAGTCAGCAGCTTGATTGCACAGGACACTTCTCCTAATCTAAGTAGGCACGTCGCGAAGAGTTGCGTTTTTGAGCCACTTCGGGCCCGAATTTTAAAATTCTGATTTCCGTGGTTAGTCTCTATGTGACGAGCCAGTCACGAATTTTGAGAAAAAATTATATTAATATAATATTCATATATTATTATTTTATTCAGAATATTATATTATTATCTTCTCTACTCTGATTAATGTTGATCTATGTTTAGTAATATAATAACCGAGCTTGAAATCTACCGGTAACGGATAATACCGGCATTCTTAGATGAACTTAGCACTGCTAATGCTTCATCATATATCTTTTATTCTTATGATTATCCAGTTACTAGTGTCATTTACACTAAGTAACTTAATGTTTATCCATTAGTAGTGTAATTACTTAAGTTCTAATACATCTAGCTTTAGTAATTATCCTTTCCTGAGATATTTTGACAAGTAACTTTTGGATAATCATCATCCAAAAGCCACGGCCTTCCTTGGACAGCTTGGCTATCATTTTTGTTCTTGGAAAAGCTTAGAACACCATGAAAGAAAACCATGAAGTTTCCATGAACACCTGAGCTACTTTCTCCGTTCTTTCTCAAACCGAAACCCCTATCAAAAATCTAATCTTACCAAAGTGTTCACCTTTTCCTCCTCTTCATTTCTATGTCACTTTTAATGGAGTAAATCAAGGTATGAAGGCTGCTCCTCCTCCTTGAAGATTCGGCCATGGTGGTTCCTTAAGTTAATGATGTTTTCTTCATGTTCTTTCTTAGGATCTCTTATTCAATCACCAAAAGCTCCAAGAAAACGTGATTTCTAGTTACCTTAAGGTGAGGAAAATCTTCTTTTCATCATCATGAAGCTTCAGCCTTAATGGTTCATAAGATTCTAAAGTTGTTTTTGATGTTAAAATAGGCGTAAAAGTGATTCTGGAAGCTT
This sequence comes from Arachis ipaensis, assembly GCF_000816755.2. Taxonomy (NCBI): domain Eukaryota; kingdom Viridiplantae; phylum Streptophyta; class Magnoliopsida; order Fabales; family Fabaceae; genus Arachis; species Arachis ipaensis. Next base: position 70,146,145 of record NC_029793.2, read on the forward strand.
GTTTTTGGTGCAATCTCGGACAGCAGCAAAGGAGGTAAGGTTTGGTAAATTAGTCAATGATTGGCTGTGTTCTTGAAGTGTTAAACCAGATCTTGTTGCTTGAGATTTGATTTTGGGTGTTTGTGTGATGGTTTGATCATGGAAACTTGTTGTTTAATGCTTGAAAATCATGTTTATGATGGTTTTGAAGTGGCTGTTGGTGCCGCTGGAAAACGTGACATTCCACCCATGAAAATCATGATTTTTGATGCTTATGTGATGTGTATTTTATGGCTGAAAAGTTTCTCTTTGGTTTGATAAAAATCAGGTTCAAATCGGTTTCCGAAAAGATTGAAAAACTAGCTGAAAATCAAGCAGAAATCTGATGAACTTTTGAAAAAAAATGTTTTTGGTTTTTGGAAAAACATGAAAACGTGCATTCAAGGAGTTTTGGGGTCAAAATGTGTGAATTATGAGCCTTCGGGCAATGCTTGTGAATGTTGTGCGGGGACGCCCGTATTGTGATGTTGCTTCCCAGACAGGCTGCGGTAGAGTAGTACCAGCCCTGCAAGTTGAATGCTTGGTAGAGGCCTGACTTGCATACCTGCGGTATATTGAGACCTGAGCAAATACCAGCCCTGCAAGTCGAGAGCACTTGGTAGAGCGTATGCGGTACTTAATCTGGGATTAAGTTCTGGGAAGGCCTTATCTGACTTGGAGGGTCGGATTGCGTCGGGTGCGGGTCGAAACCGACAAATGAGCTCATTACCTGCAGTAGGGACAGACATGCATCATACTTGTTTGTGCATTATTTATTGCTTATCTTCTTGTGTTCTTGTTCTATTCTTTGTTTGTTTGAGCATAACTGTGTGATTGCATATTAATGTGTGAATGTGCATTTACTTCCTATTTTCTCTCTTGTTCATGTGTTAGTTTATGTTGCTGTTATGTACATATTACTCTATATTTATTTATACTTCTATAACCACGGACATTATAAACGAACTTAACTGTAAACCCGACCTTACTAAGAACTCCCCAGTTCTTACCCCTTACACCTCTACAGATGGACACGGGAGTCCTATTCTACGAGATTGATCCACCGTACATCCACGAGGACCCGGTGCGTGGCGAGTATTACATCTACTGTGCGGTACCTCATATCCGTAATTATGTAGTTCGTGGTAGATCTTTCCACTACCCTATTAGGACAGCATACTTTAATCCTGATGCACCTATGACTTTCCTTTATCTTGGTTACACCCCGGCGGACCTGGGATACCTCATCCTGAGGAGCAGATGCCACCTCCACCTGACTATCCTCCTCCACCTGAACCTCCTCTACCTGATGAGCCTATACCTGCCCAGCATATCCATGAGGCACCTCCTGCACCCTTTCTCCTTGATGAGTGGGGTGTTCCTGTGTTACCACCCGAGCTTGATCCTTTACCTGAGCCGATCGAGCCTCCTATCTTTGATGAGCAGCAGGGACATGAGTATGATCAGATCTTGGAGGCGCCACCTCCTTCTCCCGACTGTATTTTGTTTAGTAGCTATCCTTTTATGGTTTCTGTGGCCAGCAGTGGTTCCTCTGCTATCACTCCGGTAGAAGAAGAGGACGAGGAAGAAGAAGATCCAGAGGAAGATCCTAACTTCATAGTTATCTCCTCTGACAGCGATGACGATGAGCCAGGCAAGGCGCCAGCAGGCGAGCATCACCATTCGCCCGGTGATTTTCCGTGAGGTACTCTAGACCAGGATTGAGGAGACTTTTTGAGACGCCTAGTCTAACTTCAGTACATTAGAGTGTCTCCCTCACTTTTGTTAGCATGATTAGAAGGAATAGGCATATATCAGAGTTAGGCTAGCCTGGGTGCCAGCTTAGGGGCTTTTGGTCAGGCCAGGCCCGGGGGCGTCTTAGGTACATATATGTATATACTATATGAGTCACTGACTTACGGGTGCTGTACCATAGCTCTATGCTTATATAACTGAACCACTTCTGTAACATGATGTATATTATAGTGTGTTGTTCCATATTCTGTTATCTTTTGTCTTACGTATGTGAACGTTTAATTATCCCTTGATATATGGAAAGTATGCGACTTTAAATTATTCTTGTTAAAAAAAATTACTTGTAAAATTCGCGGGGTTTTAACAACGTACAGGAAATCAGTATGCCTCCACGGAGACGTAGCGATCGGAAAGGGTCTACTGTTAACAATCCGCTACGAAACGATGATAATCTGTTTGCTGCGATTCACACTATGGTTGAGGCTGTGCGTGAAACGGCGACTGCTAATACCCGAGCAGTTAACCGTCTGGGGGAACGTAATAGAGAGCGTAACAATGACCGTAATGGTGAGAATGGTGGGAACGGTGATGGAGATAACATGAATCATGATAGGCCTATGACATTAGCTGCTTTCTTGAAAGTTAATCCACTGAAGTTCAAGGGTACGACTGTAGCAACTGAAGCTGATAATTAGTTCCGAGGCATAGAAAGGTCCTTGAGGGCATAGCATGTCCCGGAAGAACAGTTTGTAGAATTTGCTACTTATATGTTGGAAGAGGATGCTCAGCACTGGTGGCAGGGCATTCAAGGTTTATTGCAGCAAGATGAGGGTAATATTTTGTGGGATGTTTTCAAAGAAGAGTTCTATAAGAAGTACTTTCCTAGAGTTACTCGTGAGGCAAAGGAGATGGAGTTGATGCAGTTGAAACAGGGAAGTATGTTCGTTGCTGAGTATACAAGGAAGTTTGAAGATTTATGTCATTTTTCCAAAGTTTGTCAAGGGAATCCAGCAGATTTCGAAGAGTGGAAATGTTTGAAATTTGAAGGGGGACTCCGTGAAGATTTGTTGAACTCAGTGGTTCCATTGGAAATACGGAATTTTGCGGAGTTGGTTAATAAGAGTCAGCTAGTAGAGGACTGTGCTAAGAAGATAGCTGCAGCTCGGATGAATCGCCCAGGATCTTCTTTTCAGAATTATAATCGGTATACAGCTCCTCAGGGAAGGAATTTTAAGCAGGGAGCAATGCCTTCACGAAGGTACAATCAGAACAGAAATGTTCATGCACGTCCTACAGAAGGGAATGGAGGAAGAATGAGACAGGATATGGGTAAGCGACCTCAGCAGGCGCAGATGCGACCAGTATGTAGGCAGTGCGGAAAGGAGCATGGAGGTAGACCTTGTCAGCTTACAGGCGTTATCTGTTTTTCTTGTGGTCAGCCTGGACATATGGCTAAGGACTGTCCGAAGAAGCTAGTACAAGGAATAGATAGGCCGCGACAGCAAGGATGTGTGTTTGCTTTGACTGCTGATGATGCAATGAAATCAGACTCCCTAATTCAAGGTCAGTGTTATGTCAAATCTCGACTCTTAACTGTACTGTATAACTCTAGTGCATCACATTCATTTATTTCTGAGACTGTTGCGCATGAGTTGGGATTAGATTTCACCATGTTAGATTATAATCTAATTGTTCGTACACCCACATCTCAAAATGCCTTGACTAGTCAAGTATGTCAACAGGTGCCTTTTGTTATTGAGGCTAGGACTTTTATACATGACCTGGTTTGTTTGCCTTTGTGTGGTTTAGATATTATCTTAGGTCTAGATTGGTTGTCCAAGCATCATGTTTTCCTTGATTGTTTTAAACAAATTGCTATATTTCCATCATCTGAAATGCACACTGAACCAGTTGAGTCTTGTACTTTCTATTTGAATTCCCTAAGAGTTATTTCTAGTAATAGTGGGTTAGAGGGTTACGTTCTACTATCGGCTAGCTCAGAAACTAATGAACAAGACTTGGAGCAAATCCGAGTGGTGAAGGAGTTTTCTGATGTTTTTCTGGATGATATACCTGAGTTTCCACCTCAGAGAGAGATAGAGTTTAGTATTGATCTGGTTCCTGGAGCCGGACCAATTTCTATAGCACCGTATCGGATGTCACCATTGGAATTAGCAGAGTTAAAGAAGCAGTTGAATGAATTGCTGGGGAAGAAGTTTATTCATCCGAGTGTATCACCATGGGGAGCTCCAGTGTTACTAGTAAAGAAGAAGGATGGTGGAATGAGGTTATGTGTGGATTATCGGCAATTGAACAAGATCACAATCAAGAACAAGTATCCACTCCCAAGGATAGATGATATGATGGACCAGCTAAGAGGTGCGACAGTATTCTCGAAGATTGATTTGCGGTCAGGTTACCATCAAATCCGGGTGAAGGAATCAGATATACCTAAGACTGCCTTTCGAACTAGGTACGGTCACTATGAGTATACGGTTATGTCCTTTGGACTGACTAATGCTCCTGATGTATTCATGGATTATATGAATCACATTTTTTATCCGTATCTAGATCATATTTTCTATCCATCCCGGAACGACTAAAATGTACCAAGATCTGAAGAAGATGTTCTGGAGGCCGGGAATGAAGAAAGATATAGCAACGTATGTTTCAAAGTGTGTCACTTGCCAGAAGATTAAAGTGGAACATCAAAAACCACCTGGAACCCTGCAACCATTGGAGATACCGCAATATAAATGGGAAGAGATTACGATGGATTTTGTTACTGGGTTACCAAGAACCTCTGTCGGGCATGATGCAATTTGGGTAATTGTAGATCGATTGACAAATCAGCGCATTTTCTACCAATTCAAATTGGTCACAGCTTGGAGAAACTCGCCCGGTTATACATTCAGGAGATAATACGATTGCATGGAATACCTTCATCAATTGTGTCAGACAGAGATCCAAGGTTTACTTCTAGATTTTGGGGAGCTCTACAGAAAGCTTTTGGGACGAAGTTGCACTTAAGTACAGCATATCACCCACAGACTGATGGACAGACAGAACGAACAATTCGTACCTTGGAAGATATGTTGAGATCTTGCGTAATGGACCAACAGGGTAACTGGGACAAATACTTGCCATTGATTGAGTTTTCTTATAACAACAGTTATCCACAGAGTATCGGAATGGCACCATATGAGGCCCTCTATGGAAGAAACTGTCAATCACCATTTTGCTGGTATGATAAGGAGGAAGGCAGGATTTTGGGGCCAGACTTGGTACAAGAAACTACCGAACAGATTAAGCACATTCGAGAGAAGATTCAAACTGCCCAAAGTTGACAAAAGAGCTATGCAGATAATAGGCGTAGGCCCTTAGAATTTAACGAAGGTGACCATATTTTCTTAAGAGTGACACCTACAACTGGAATAGGTAGAGCTCTTAGGACTAAGAAATTGAATCCA
>NC_029793.2:70151422-70165705 GCF_000816755.2 Arachis ipaensis
TGGACAAAATTTTCTTTTAGGAGGATAGAATGTAACGGCCTAGCCCCGAAGAAACGGCGCTTTTTCGGGATCAAACGGAATTTTTACAGAATTTTTAGGAATTTCTATGCATATAAGCACCTCCACTGCACAGGTGCTGCGTCATCAAGCTGCTGAGTCAGCAGCTTGATTGCACAGGACACTTCTCCTAATCTAAGTAGGCACGTCGCGAAGAGTTGCGTTTTTGAGCCACTTCGGGCCCGAATTTCAAAATTCTGATTTCCGTGGTTAGTCTCTATGTGACGAGCCGGTCACGAATTTCGAGAAAAAATTATATTAATATAATATTCATATATTATTATTTTATTCAGAATATTATATTATTATCTTCTCTACTGTGATTAATGTTGATCTATGTTTAGTAATATAATAACTGAGCTTGAAATCTACCGGTAACGGATAATACCGGCATTCTTAGATGAACTTAGCACTGCTAATGCTTCATCATATATCTTTTATTCTTATGATTATCCAGTTACTAGTGTCATTTACACTAAGTAACTTAATGTTTATCCATTAGTAGTGTAATTACTTAAGTTCTAATACATCTAGTTTTAGTAATTATCCTTTCCTGAGATATTTTGACAACTTAAGTTCTAATACATCTAGCTTTAGTAATTATCCTTTCCTGAGATATTTTGACAAGTAACTTTTGGATAATCATCATCCAAAAGCCACGGCCTTCCTTGGACAGCTTGGCTATCATTTTTGTTCTTGGAAAAGCTTAGAACACCATGAAAGAAAACCATGAAGTTTCCATGAACATCTGAGCTACTTTCTCCGTTCTTTCTCAAACCGAAACCCCTATCAAAAATCTAATCTTACCAAAGTGTTCACCTCTTTCTCCTCTTCATTTCTATGTCACTTTTCATGGAGTAAATCAAGGTATGAAGGCTGCTCCTCCTCCTTGAAGATTCGGCCATGGTGGTTCCTTAAGTTAATGATGTTTTCTTCATGTTCTTTCTTAGGATCTCTTATTCAATCACCAAAAGCTCCAAGAAAACGTGATTTCTAGTTACCTTAAGGTGAGGAAAACCTTCTTTTCATCATCATGAAGCTTCAGCCTTCATGGTTCATAAGATTCTAAAGTTGTTTTTGATGTTAAATGATGTGTATTTGATGGCTGAAAAGTTTCTCTTTGGTTTGATAAAAATCGGGTTCAAATCGGTTTCCGAAAAGATTGAAAAACTAGCTAAAAATCAAGCAGAAATCTGATGAACTTTTGAAAAAAAATATTTTTGGTTTTTGGAAAAACATGAAAACGTGTATTCAAGGAGTTTTGGGGTCAAAATGCAATTATTAAAAAGTTTGGGGTTGAAAATTAATTAATCAAAAGTTGAGGGGCTAAAGTGCAAATATTAAAAAGTTTGGCAGAAAGGGGCATTTTTGCATGCCACTTGGTGTAGGGATGAGATATCCTTGACACCTCAGGATCTGTGGACCCCACAGGATCTCCACCTACCTCATCTCTCTCTCTTCTTCATCCATTCACCAATCACCTCAATACCTCTTCCCCAAAAACCCTCACCTATCAAATCCCACCATTTTCTTCACCACTCACATCCATCCTTCATAAAACCCCACCTACCTCACTATTCAAATTCAAACCACTTTTCCACCCAAACCCACCCATAATGGCCGAACCATACCCCCTCTCCACTCCTATATAAACCCATCTTCACTCCTTCATTTTCACACAACATACACACTACTTCTCCCCCATGGCCGAAACACTAAGCCCCCTCCATCTCCTCTATTTCTTCTTCTTCTACTCTCTTCTTTCTTCTTTTGCTCGAGGACGAGCAAACCTTCTAAGTTTGGTGTGGTAAAAGTGTTGGTTTTTATTTTTCCATAACCATTTATGGCACCTAAGGCCGGAGAAACCTCTAGAAAGAGGAAAGAGAAGGCAAAAGCTTCCACCTCTGAGTCATGGGAGATGGAGAGATTCATCTCAAGGGTGCACCAAGACCACTTCTATGAAGTTGTGGCCAAGAAGAAGGTGATCCCCGAGGTCCCTTTCAAACTCAAAAAGGGTGAATATCCGGAGATCCGACATGAGATTCGAAAAAGAGGTTGGGAAGTTCTCACCAACCCCATTCAACAAGTCGAAATCTTAATGGTTCAAGAGTTCTATGCCAATGCATGGATCACCAAGAACCATGATCAAAGTGTGAACCCGGACCCAAAAAATTGGCTTACAATGGTTCGGGGGAAATACTTAGATTTCAGTCCGGAAAATGTAAGGTTAGCATTCAACTTGTCAATGATGCAAGGAGATGCACACCCCTACACTAGAAGGGTCAACTTTGATCAAAGGTTGGACCAAGTCCTCATGGACATTTGTGAAGAGGGCACCCAATGGAAGAGAGATTCAAGAGGGAAGCCGGTTCAACTAAGAAGGCATGACCTCAAGCCCGTGGCTAGGGGATGGTTGGAGTTCATCCAACGCTCAATCATTTCCACTAGCAACCGGTCTGAAGTTACTATAGACCGAGCTATCATGATCCATAGCATCATGATTGGAGAGGAAGTAGAAGTTCATGAGGTTATATCACAAGAACTCTACAAGGTGGCGGACAAGTCCTCCACTTTGGCAAGGTTAGCCTTTCCTCATCTCATTTGTCGCCTTTGCAATTCGGCTGGAATTGACATAGAGGAAGACATCCTCATTGATGAGGACAAGCCCATCACTAAGAAAAGGATAGAGCAAACAAGAGATTCCACTCATGGACAAGAGCATGAGGAAAATTCCTCATCATGAAATCCCTGAGATGACTTAAGGGATGCATTTTCCTCCACAAAACTATTGGGAGCAAATCAATACCTCCCTAGGAGAATTAAATTCCAACATGGGACAACTAAGAGTGGAGCACCAAGAGTATTCCATCCTCCTCCATGAAATTAGAGAAGACCAAAGAGTCATGAGAGAGGAGCAACAAAGGCAAGGAAGAGACATTGAGGAGCTCAAGCACTCCATTAGATCTTCAAGAGGAAAAACAAGCCGCCATCACTAAGGTGGACCCGTTCTTTAATCTCCTTGTTCTTTATTTTCTGTTTTTCGAATTTTTATGCTTTATGTTTATTTATGTTTGTGTCTTTATTACATGATCACTAGTGTCTAAGTGTCTATGCCTCAAAGATATGAAAATGAATCCATCACCTTTCTTAAATGGAAAATATTTTTAATTGAAAAAGAAAAAGAAGTGCATGAATTTCGAATTTTATAACAGATTAATTATTTTGATGTGGTGGCAATACTATTATTTTTCTGAATGAATGCTTGAACAGTGCATATTTTTTGAATTTGTTGATTCATGAATGTTAAAATTGTTGGCTCTTGAAAGAATGATGGAAAAGGAGAAATGTTATTTGATAATTTGAAAAATCATAAAATTGATTCTTGAAGCAAGAAAAAGCAGTGAAAAGCTTGCAGAAAAAATATATATATGCAAAAAAAAATGCGAAAAAAAGAGAAAAAGAAAAAGTAAGCAGAAAAAGCCAATAACCCTTTAAACCAAAAGGCAAGGGTTTATAAAAAGGATCCAAGGCTTTGAGCATCAGTAGATAAGAAGGCCTACAGGAATAAAATCCTGGCCTAAGCAGCTAAACCAAGCTGTCCTTAACCATGTGCTTGTGGCGTGAAGGTGTCAAGTGAAAACTTGAGACTGAGCGGTTAAAGTCGTGGTCCAAAGCAAAAAGAGTGTGCTTAAGAGCATTGGACACCTCTCACTGGGGACTTTAGCAAAGCTGAGTCACAATCTGAAAAGGTTCACCCAGTCATGTGTCTGTGGCATTTATGTATCCGGTGGTAATACTGGAAAACAAAATGCTTAGGGTCACGGCCAAGACTCATAAAGTAGCTGTGTTCAAGAATCAACATACTTAACTAGGAGAATCAATAACACTATCTGGATTCTGAGTTCCTATAGATGCCAATCATTCTGAACTTCAAGGGATAAAGTTAGATGCCAAAATTGTTCAGAAGCAAAAAGCTAAAAGCCCCGCTCATCTAATTAATACTGATCTTCATAGATGTTTTTGGAATTTATTGTACATTCTATTCTTTTTATCCTATATGATTTTTAGTTGCTTGGGGACAAGCAATAATTTAAGTTTGGTGTTGTGATGAGCGGATAATTTATACGCTTTTTGGCATTATTTTTAGTATGTTTTTAGTATGTTTTAGTTAGTTTTTATTATGTTTTTATTAGTTTTTATTTAAAAATCACATTTCTGGACTTTACTATGAGTTTGTGTGTTTTTCTGTGATTTCAGGTATTTTCTGGCTGAAATTGAGGGACCTGAGTAAAAAATCTGATTCAGAGGCTGAAAAAGGACTACAGATGCTGTTAGATTCTGACCTCCCTTCACTCGAAGTAGATTTTCTGGAGCTACAAAAGCCCAATTGGTGCGCTCTCAATTGCGTTGGAAAGTAGACATCTTGGGCTTTCCAGAAATATATAATAGTCCATACTTTTCCCAAGATTTGATGGCCCAAACCGGTGTTCCAAGTCAGCTTAAGAATTCTGACGTCAAAACGCCAGAACTGGCACAAAAGCTGGAGTTAAATGCCCAAACTGGCACAAAAGCTGGCGTTTAACTCCAAGAAAAGTGGGCCCAAGCACACACCAAGTGGGCCCGGAAGAAGATTTCTGCATTAATTACTTATTTTTGTAAACCCTAGGCTACTAGTTCTCTATAAATAGGACCTTTTACTATTGTATTTTTATCTTGGTTCTTCGGGTTCCCTCTCTGGGGCCGAAGTCAATGACCACCATTATCACTTTTGTATTTTCAACGGTGGAGTTTCTACACACCATAGATTAAGGTGTGGAGCTCTGCTGTTCTTCATGAATTAATGCAAAGTACTACTGTTTTTCTATTCAATTCACGCCTACTTCTTCTCTAAGATATTCATTCGCACACAAGAACATGATGAATGTGATGATTATGTGACACTCATTACCATTCTCACCTATGAACGCGTGCCTGACAACAACTTCCGTTCTACATGCAAACAAGCTTGAATGTGTATCTCTTGGGTTTTTAATCTAAGATTAGAACCTTCGTGGTATAGGCTAGAATTATTGGTGGTCATTCTTGAGATCCGGAAAGTCTAAACCTTATCTGTGGTATTCCGAGTAGGATCTGGGAAGGGATGACTGTGACGAGCACAAAGCATCTTCATACGCTTATCTGAAATTCTCACCAATGAATTACATAAGTATCTCTATCTTTATTTTATGTTTTATTCATCTTTTAATTATTAATCCTCCATAACCATTTGAATCTGCCTGACTGAGATTTACAAGATGACCATAGCTTGCTTCAAGCTGACAATCTCCGTGGGATTGACCCTTACTCGCGTAAGGTTTATTACTTGGACGACCCAGTGCACTTGCTGGTTAGTTGTACGGAATTGTGATAAAGAGTTGAGATTACAATTGTGCGTACCAAGTTGTTGGCGCCATTGATGATCATAATTTCGTGCACCACCGGTTAATGTATAAATAGAGCCTTAAGCAAATATTGTAATCAATTCACTTCTTTTGGAAAATACTTAGAAACCTAAAATACCCTGAGCCCCTTTGGCATCACATAGTAGAAATTGAGAATCTTAAATAATTTTTCTGAATTTAAACAGCTTGTACTCTATTTTTTTCAAATTTTCATAGTAAAATTTTTTTGTTTTTATATTTTTTTTCTTTACATTTTTCTTTCTTTCTTCGTCCTTCCTTTAATTTTCTATTTTTTTTAATTTATTTATTTTATTTTGTCTTTGATACCTTGCATATTTTTTATCTTTAAATTTTATTTTCAAAACTATAATTGAGACACTGAAACACTTATAAGAGGAGTTGTTTTCACTCCTTTAATTCAGATTGTGAAACAAAATTTAAAAATTGTTAATTTATTTGTCTTAACAATAGAACAAAAAATCGAGCAAAATAGATTGGCATGTCTAATAATACCTTGTCAATAGATTGTAGTTTTATTAAAAAAAAGGTACTAAACTTGTAAGAGATTACGCAGTGTCAAAATTGTTTATAGATACTGAACAATTAACGTCAATTGACATGTCAAGTTCATCAGCAGCATCTTCTTCTACTTCTAGTGATGAAAGAGGAAAGGAAGTTAAAAATATTTTCATACCTTACGCCATAAAGACTACCTTATTATCAGTGAGGCATGATGGTGTTGGCCATCCCCATCATGCGTTAAGTGCATCTCATACAAATACTATGAGGTAGCCGCTTAATGACTTGCCACCAGGATTTTTTCTCTCCATGTGACACAAAGTTTGATTAATCCTCTTTACTCATTATTTCAAAATCATGTTGGTCATAACCCATGTGTTAGTGCTACCATAAAAAAATTTTCAACTTTTGTGCCAAAGACTTCACTTGGCATATTTCTTAGCCATTTAATCTTCTATTACTGAAAATACAAGTCCACTTTTTTCTAACATGTTAAAAAATATTGCCGTTAGAAAATTGTTGGTTATTGTTGATACGTTGACAAAGTTTCATCAACAGATAAATAAAAATCGTTATAATTTGACTGATATATTGACTCATCATATGACAAAAATACTTAATTCTTTTATTGAATCGACAAAAAAAATACTAAGTATGAGCAATTGGTCTATAAAGTAAATCAAATTGCTAAAATAGTTAGTGCGAAGAAAAATCAAAATGATTTCATTAAGCAAGAGAGATAAATGTAGAACAAAACCTTCCTGGACATGATATAGATTTAGGTAGATAATATCAAAATGATGGTAATATGATAAAAGATGATACTGGGCTACAACAACATGCTAATCAAGTTGTTGAACAAAATGACACTGAAGGGCAAAATGTCAATCAAGTCATTGAACAAATTCTGAAAAGGTTGGGATTTAATGTTGGATTTACAAATCAACCTCACTTTATATCTCCTTTTCCTAAATTTATCCAACGAACTGAATTTCTTGAAGGATGGAAGTTTTCTAAGTCATTAACAACATTCTCTGGGGAAGATAAAGAGTCATCACTAGAACACATTTCTCGCTATAATGTCAAAATCAATGAGGTAGCGTCATTCTTCATCCTTATGAATCTCGATTCTACATGAGTTCTTTATGAGTCCTGACCCAGATAGTATTGAGCTACAACTTGAGAATGCATCACGGGTTCCAATAAGTTATCTGGGCTAATTGGGGTATGTGACATAAAACCTCGTTAGTCAGGGGTAATTGAGGTTCCTGTGGCTCTAAGGGCTATAACCATAAGAGCGTCAGTCTTTGATATGGAAAATCCGACCTTGTCTGTGGCATTTTGAGTAGGATCGTCAAGAGATTGAATTGCACGCGTGACAAACCCCAATTTGACGGTTTGTTTTGTATTGAATTTAGAGCATCTTGATAACCTTTTGTCACATTTAGCCTAGGAATTAGCATGATTTTGTTATCTCTCCCGTATTTGTGATTAAGTGTAAAAACATGCTTTTTAAGCCTTATTTTGATGAATTCTATTTCCTCTTTGATTCCATAAGATGCCTTGATGTGTTTGTTAGTAATCTCAGGATGAAATAGGCTAGGCATGGATCAAAGGAAGCAAGGAAGGAAGCATACAAGTGGAGAGAAGCATTAAAAGTCAAAGAAGCAAAATCAGAGCCATGCACGCGCACGCGCACAAGGCGCTCGCGCGCACATTGCGAAACAGGCCAAGGACGCGCACGCGTACCATGCGTGCACGCGCCGATGATGGCACATGACCTCATTAATGCAACACGTGTCTGGCGATTTGAGAGGTTTTCTGAACCCATTTTTGGCGCCAAATTGCTAAGGAAAAGAAATAAAAGGATGAAGGATTAAGGGTAAACCGTCAAAAATCTAATCGTCAAAATGGCGCCGTTGCCGGGGACTCGCAATGGTGTTATGTTATTGGTTATTGTACATATGTGAATAGTGTAAATAGTTTGTCTTTGCTTGTTTTCTAGATTTTGTCAGTTTTATTTTTGCTTTTCCACCATGAATTCTCACTTTGGCTATGAGTGTGAATGCAACTATGTTGTAGGTGATGAGAACTTTAATGAAGAGATGTATCAAGGATGGGACAATCAAAGGTGGGAGGAGCCACATGCTTATGATCAATCTTCGTGGCAACAACCTCCACCAATGCACTATGAAGAAGAGCCATTCTATGATGCATACCAATCCAATGGCTATGGTGAATCACCTTGTGACTTCCAAGCACCGCCACCATATGCCTATGACTCTCACCCTCAACATGAACCTCAACCATTCTCACAAGCCTTCCCATACCAAGCACCTTCCTATGATCCCTACCCCTCATATAACCAACCACCCCTACCATATTCTTATGACCATTATGAGCAAGAGCCCTTAGAACCACCACCCTATCAAGATCACTACTAAGAACCACCTCAATACACACAATCTCCACAACCTTACCAAAAAGAACCACCTTCCTATTATGAACTCTCTCTCCAAAACGACGAACCTTCCTACCCACCACAAGCCCCAACAGACGATTCTCTCACTTTGTTACTTCAAGGACAAGAGGCCATGAAGCGGGATACACTTGAGTTCGTGACCAACTTGACTAAGGTAGTGCACTCTTTAGCCTACCAATGCTTAAACACTCAAGGTACTTCGGTGACCCTATGTGGAAAGTCAAGAGAAGAACAAAGCATGAAGGAGAAATTGGAAAATTCGGTGGAAAAGGAGGAGTCAAATTTTGTGTTGGAACAATTGGAGAAGCCTATGATCATTGAAGAAAGGGGAGAAGTGGTTGAAGATTTCGGAGATGTTGAAAGTCCATGGGAATGTAGCATCATGGAGAACTCTTCCAAGAAGCTTGATATTGATGTTGAGGAGGGTGCGCAATCTCCAAGACATATCATCGTTGGAGACTTGGAAGAGGTTTATCAAGAAATGGATTCAATCATAGATGAATTGCTCTCTACAATGGAATCTTCACCCGTTGGACATGGAGTTGAAATTATAGAAGAGTGTGCACAACCTCCCAAGGAAGATGAGAAGGGCATGGTGTATATTGAAATTGAAGAATATGAAGAGGTTGATCAAGAGATGACCTCATTCATCAATGAATTTCTATCCAAAATTGAATTGCCTCTCATTAAACAAGATGAAGTTCTTGAAGATAACACCAAGCTACGTAACAAAGAGGATGAGGTTGAAAGTGAAGAAAATTGTGAAGAGGTGGAAACAACTAAAGAGGAGCACAAGAAAGTGGACCTTGCATGGTCTAAGTGTGGGGAAGCCTTTCTCCCCAAATTACCATCCAATACAACATTTAAGTGGGTAAAATCTCTATCCCTGAGCTTTAATCTCTCACTTGAATATGGTTTGATTGAAAATGATGGTCAACTTAGAACTCTTTGTGGAATTAAAAGTGAAAATGAGTTGTGTAGTGGTTGGAAAGTAGGTGTTAAGCTTATCAAGGCCAAGGCCTCAAGGTATAGGGATGATGTTGGGACAAGGATCACTTTATATGGATCTAGGAGGAAGCATTGGTGGAGTAAAGAGAATTCTATGTGTCAATTACCTTTATGTCAACCGCTCATCCGACAAAACCATGAAACTCAACTAACGGATGGGTGTGAAGACAAGATATGGGATCCCGGTTCGCTATGTGAAGACCAACTATGGGGACTCATATCTTGGGTAGAACTTTGCCCAAGCTTGATGAAGATGGTTGGAAATTCTGTCAACCAATTGAGAAGCATGGATCCTTGGAGATTCAAGGAGGAGTACAAACATAAGCCACCATGACAACAAGCATCTCAAAATGTCCAACTTAAGGACTTAAACTAAAAGTGCTAGGTGGGAGACACCCCACCATGGTAAACTCTTTCCATTCTTTTAAATTTACTTAATAAGTGATTTGAGTGACCATTGTAGGTAGATGTTTCATACAAATTTGTTTGTACAACTTAATTGTTAGCTTAGTCACATGCATGTTGTGTTTAGTAGTAGATGAATAATATCAAAAATTATATTTTTGTGAATTGTATAATGGTTGAGTGAATAAGAATTGTGAACACTAAGGGGAGCACCCAGCAATGTATGTGTCAATGTATGCGGACGTGCACTTGCCGCGCGTGCGTCCTTGCGTGGTGCCACCAAACTAGGCCACGGACCCGAGAGTTGGGCATGCCTCAAGCCCGTTCTAAGCCTCAGGCCCAATCTCATGTACGCGTGCGCGCAAGGTACGCGCACTCGCCCCGCCTATTCTGTCATCCCATGCTAGAGCGCACCGTACGCTCACGCGTGGATCTCCATTCCTCTCAATGCACGCGGATGCGTACTTGCCGCGTGCGCGCAGATCTAGTGGCGCGACTCCCAGGCCATTCTCCAGAGAGTTAGGCCTGAGTTGGGCCAACTCTAAGGCCCTAGCCCAACCCCAAGCACGCGTGCGCGCACTGTACGCGCACGCGTCCCTTCCACCATTTTGCTCACGCACGCTTAAGCGCGCTGTACGCGCACGCGTAGATCCCACGCTCTCTGAAAGGACGCGGACGCGCAAGGTGCGCGTGCGCGCCGATTCAAAAATAGGGATAACCCTAGCATAAGATGCACACTGCGCAGTCGCGCACACTCCTTCCCCGACCTCCATTTTCTTCTCCCGCTTCTCTTCTCCCATAACCACCACTAACGGCCGCCGACCACCACCGTCCACTATCAATCCCCTCTCTCTCATCCATTCACTTCCTCTCTGCCTGCGATTTCTGATTCTGTGGCCCTACTCTCCAATTCCCTTTCCATTCCTAGTTCCCTTCTGCCCCCAGGTTCCTACGCAACTTCTACTTTTCTGTTTTTCTTTTAATCATCTGTTTCTGTTCGTTAGTCTATTGCATGTTAGTTAGTTAGACTTAGAACTTTGCATGTTAGGTTAGATAGAAATAATTGCGGTTAGGTAGCTAGGGCTGGATAGAGGATTCTAGGCCTGATAAGTGCTCCGTATGTGCTTACTTGCTGTCTGTTTCTCTGAATGTTGTATGCTGATTTTAGACTGTTTTTATGCACTTCTTGTCGACTGAATGTCATACAACCACTGCTTTGCCTAATTGATGTTGTTTTCCATGCTAATTGTGCTAACTTGCTATCCGGGAACGTCCAATTTTAAGCTGGAATGCTGCCCGATTTTCAAGGAAATTAATTTCACTTTGGTCTTTATTTCAATTTTAGGCAATTTCCACTTCCTTTTGACTTTCCGGACTTGCATCGATCATCGTGAACATAAACCACAACTTTTCTTTTCATTACGCATAAATATCATCATATCACTAACCGACTTTTCTAACTTACTAACTTCTTTAACCATTTCACTTCCACTCACCTTTAACCATCTTTAACAAATTCCTTCAACTATATGATGATATTATTGCCTTTTGAATATGAGTTGTTGACTTTAATGAAGCTTGCATTTTTTTTTTTTTGGTTTACTTGTTCACTTTTGCATATTCATTGCAACATCATGATTGTTCTTTGTCCATTATGTCCTGACCATGTTTTTTTGTTACATGCTAAATGTTGTATATATTCTATCACATTTTTCAGGATGTCGGATAAAGGCAAAGCCATAGCCACCGCCTCTAAGAAGAGAAAACACTCTACCCCCTCCATTCCTTCCATCTACAAGCACTATGCTAAGAATCCATTGAATGACGAGGAAAAAGAGAATCAGCAGTTGCCTTCAACCAATCCAGACAAATTCCCCAATCTCTACTGTGAGCTTCGGTTTTCTAGATATCGAACAACGAAGCTAAATATTGAGAAGAAGTTGCTCCTACCTAATGATGTGAGACGGCCCATTACCGGTCGGATCCTTGAGTTAGGTATTGACTTTGTTGACCGGGATTTGGGTGACATAAATATATCTTGGGTGAAGGAATTCTACTGCAACTTCTTCCGTCCAACCTTGGATTCAGTTCAGGTGCGGGGTAGAGAGATTATGGTCACCGAGACTGCCATTGAGGAGGCATTACATTGCCGACACATTCCGGATGACCTGTGTGCCCACCAGCAGGCTGAGATAGCCATCCATGCCATGACTTTTGATTATGAGGCGCTTCGGCGCGTGATTGGGATACCGGATGCTTCATGGGTTATGGACGCGGGCAACACCAAGCCAAAGGGGATGTTATTCACTTATTTGACTAAGGCGGCCAGGACTTGGCAGATGATCTTCGCCCACTACGTCCTGCCTACCACCCACTTTTCTGAGATCCCCATGGAGATGCTTCTGCTGATCGGGTGTGTTATGGAGGGGAAGGATGTCTCCTTCCCTAGACTTATCCGACAGTGCATGTGGCGGGCGCATATTCGTGGCCTACTTCCATTTCCTACATTGGTCACGAGTATGGCGGCCTTAGCTGATGTCCCGTGGTCAGATGATGATGTGCGACCACCACCAGCTGATGCAGATGACAGGGAGGTTACTATCCCCTGGGGTGGTTGGGTGCACGAGAGGCCACCTGCTAGACGCCGCTCTCGGGCTAGAGCTGTCGTAGGGACACCTTCACCATTAGCCCCTACAGCTGGCCCATCATCTTCTACAACCGCAGCTCCTTCATCATCTACAGACCCTCCAGCAGCACCTGAGCCTACCTATCTCCAGGTCCAGCGTCTCTTCTGGTTCTTAGGGCGAGAGCGACGCCATGTCAGACGCCGTTTGGATCGGATGGACCAGGCACTTATCTCTTTGGGCGCTGAGCTACCTCCGCTTCCCGATTCTCCGGCCTCCGATGAGCTGGATCATCAGGAGGAGGACGCGGAGGCACCGGTTTAGCAGGATGCCCCTGACACTACAGAGCCGCCACAGACTCAGGAGGAGCCGGTCCCACAGCCACAGTCAGAGCCAGAGCCTATCGTTGTACCTCCCACTGATCCTCCGGTTTAGCATCGAGGACAATGCTTGATTTTAAGTGTGGGGAGGGCACCGGTAGCATTATCTGGGAACCGGTGAACTTTTCAGCCTAGTTATCCTATTTTGCACATCTTTGTATATATTTTGACGCATTTCTAGTTTGCTTTGGATACTTTAGTTTGCTTTGGATACTTTTATTGCTTATTTTGGATTTTAGATATTTTGATGCTTTTGGATATTTTTAGATGTTTTGGATGATAGATTCCGTACTTTTAGTTGGATTCTTCTTTATACATTTTGTTTATCTTTATTTTTAGTTGTAGTTGTGATTAGAAATCATACTTTGGATTGCAAATATTTAGTCACCCTTTTTGCATAATATATTGGTTTTAAGAAAAAAAAAAAAAGAAAGGGTGAACTAAGAAAAATTTTTGAACTTTTCAATCACAACAATGCTTAGTCAAACATCGAGATTTTTCAAGAAGTTTAAATATAGGGCATTAACCCAATTGATTGAAAGAGAATTTTTGAAAGCTTGCTTGAATTTCATACTTTGTGAAGCATGTATTGAACTAAGAACACAAGCTTGTGAGACTTGAGCCTATTGATGTGGTTACATTTTATAACCACTTATTTTCCATTCTTGTGTGAAATTGTCTCTTTCTATGATTGTGATCCTTGATTTGCGTGATTCTATATGTACAATTGTTTCTTGTATTTATGCATTTATATGATTGAGGCCATTGTTTTCATTAGCCACTTATCCAAATGGCCAACACTTTTGTATTCCATTGTTAGCCAATTTTGAGCCTATGCTTAACCAACTCATTCTCAATTTAGCTTATTACAAGCCCAAGGCGGAAAACCAATGAAAAGTCCTTGTTTGGATCTTTGATTAAGCCTAGGCTAGTGAGAATGTTTATTATTCAAGTTGGTGAGGGTTGGGAACATTGGATGGGATAAAATGGGTAGTACACTTTCATGTTTAGGAATTGGGTACATATTCATGTATTGATTAAATGTATAGACCTTATGCATTGATGTTCTTGTACATAGTTAAAAAAAAAAAAAGAGAGAGAGAAAAGAAAAAAAAATTGTATACAGAAAAAAAAAAGAAAAAATAGTAAAAGGGGACAAAATGCCCCAAAGTGAAGCTCAATAAGAGTCAATGCATAAGTGTAGTGAGATAAAAAGGAAATGCATGCATATGTAAGAAAAAGTGAAGAATGGGTAGTTAGAGTAGTTTGAACTTGCATAGGCCATTATATAGTTAGGTGGAAAAGTCTATGCTAATCAAAGATTCAAATCCTAGTCCACTTAACCATAAATGATCCTACCTTGACCC
>NC_029793.2:70166652-70178233 GCF_000816755.2 Arachis ipaensis
AAGCATACAAGTGGAGAGAAGCATTAAAAGTCAAAGAAGCAAAATCAGAGCCATGCACGCGCACGCGCACAAGGCGCTCGCACGCACATTGCGAAACAGGCCAAGGACGCGCACGCGTACCATGCGCGCACGCGCCGATGATGGCACATGACCTCATTAATGCAACACGTGTCTGGCGATTTGAGAGGTTTTCTGAACCCATTTTTGGCGTCAAATTGCTAAGGAAAAGAAATAAAAGGATGAAGGATTAAGGGGAATGGGGATCATGATCACTTTTAACCAATAATCACTTTTAGTTTAGAGTTTTAGAGAGAGAAGCTCTCACTTCTCTCTAGAATGAGGATTAGGATTAGGTTTAGTTCTTAGATCTAGATTTAGATGCATGTTCTTCTACTTCTACATCTCAATTCCTTGTAGTTACATTGATTCTTCTTCCATCTTTTATTGCAATTTCCTTTATGTTGTTCTTGTATTTTGTTATAGATCTAGTATTGTTCCTTTTACTCTCTCTCAATTCAATAAAGGTAATTCATAATAAATGTGTTCCCTTTGATTGTTGTTGTTAACTCCTTCCAATAATCGTTGTTAGACTTCATTCTTGTTGTTGATTTACTATGTTTTTCTTTTGTGCCTTCCAAGTGTTTGATGAAATGCTTGGTTGGATTTTAGTGTAGGTTTGTTCCTCTTGGCCTAGGTAGAGTAAATAGTCGCGCTTCACCATCTCCCAAATTGATTTAGTCCGTTCGGATGTTTGGTCTGGATCTGAGGAGATTAATGATCACGTCCAATGGCTTAATCACTTATAGCCTTGTCATTGAAGGAATCATTCACCATTGAAGTTGTGTGTATGACGTGGTAATGCAGAAGAAGAAGCACCTCTGAAGCCTTAATTGACTGCTAATTACTGTTTCTACGTTTGATTATTATTGCTTGTCTATGCGCCTACAACAAACAACAACTATCTTTCAATCCAACAATCCTCTTGGGACTCGACCCTCACTCACCTGAGGTATTACTTGGACGACTCGGTGCACTTGCCGGTTCAGTTGTGCGAGTCACAAATTCGCGCACCATGTTTTTGGTGCCTTTGCCAGGGATTGTTTGTGACTGACAAACTAACGGTTATCTTGCTGCTTAGATCAGGTACTTTTACTGTTTTTATTTTTGTGTTTCCTATTTTCTCTTTAAAAAAGTTTTATTTTCAAAAATATTTTCATCTTTTTCTTTTGTTTTGTTTGAGTCTTGTGTCAATTTTTAAGTTTGGTGTTCCTTTGGTCTTCGTGTCTTTTCTTATGTTTTTGAATATTGTTCTTGTTTTTCTTTCTTGATGTTCGAACTGTTCTTGCTATTTTTATTGTTTTGATTTCAAAATTTTTAAATTTGGTGTCTTTTAGTATTTCTCCTTCAAATTTTCGAAAATAGTGTCATTTAATTTTAAAATTTTAAAGTTTGATGTCTTGTTAGTGTTTGCCTTTCTTTTTAATTTTAAATTCGAAAAAAAAACTATATTTTCAAAAATGTTTAAAATTAAATTTTAAAGTTTGGTGTTTCATTAGCTATCTTTTTGTTTTTATTTAAATCTTATATAATTTTTTCTTTTAATTTCAAAATTTATTATCTTATCTTTCTTTTTAAATTCAATTTTTTAAAGTTTAGTAATTGATTAGTTTTGCTTTCTGAATTTAAATTTTAAATCTTTCCTTATCTTATTTTAATTTTTTATTTTTCAAATCTTTTCTTTCTTTTAAATTGAATTTTAAAATCTTTAAATTTTAAATCTTATCTTATCTCTCTTCCTCTTCACTTTTTCAATTTTTTTTAAATTTAAAATCTTTCTTTGACTTTCTTTCTTTTAATTTCAAAATCTTTTCAAAATCAAATCTCTTGTCTTAAATTTTAAAATCTTATCTTATCTTGTTTCTCTCTTTTAACTTTCTTTTTTTAATTTTTAAATTTTAAAGATTCTTTTTAAACTTCTTACTTTTTAAAATTTCAATTATTTTTGAAAATCAAATATTTTTTAAATCTTTTTATTTTCAATTCTTCTTAATTAGTTACTTGTTTGTTTCATTTTAATTTTAAAAGTTTGATTCTTTCTAATTCTTCTTTCTCTCTCTTCTAATTTCAAAAATATTCTAACCTCTTTCTTTCTCTTCTATTTTCGAAAATCTTCTTTTTCTTTCTCTCTCTTCTTTTTCGAAAACTTTCTCCTTCCTTCTCTCTCTATTTTCAAAAATCCTTTTTAATTTAAAAGACATCTTTATTTTCTTTCCTCTTCTTCTAACTCTCTCTTAAGGATCTCTATACTCTGACATAGAGACTCCTTTCTCCTTCTCTTCTTGGTTTCTTCGTTCTTGTTTACGAACAGGAGTAGGAATAAAGAACCTCTCTCTGATCCGGATCCTGAACCTGAGAGGACTCTAAGAAGACATTTACAACAAGCTCAGGCTAGCAGATCCATAAAGAATCTCACAGGAGCTCTAGAATAAGAAGCTAAAGATACAACAATGGCAGCTAATCTAGACAATGGGGGTGATGCAAGAAAGGTCTTAGGATCTTACACTGCGCCCAACTTTGATTTCTATGGGCGTAGCATCTGTATTCCTACCATTGGGGTAAACAACTTTAAGTTGAAGCCTCAACTGGTCACTCTGGTACAACAGAACTACCAGTTTCATGGACTTCCACAGGAAGATCCAAACAAATTCATATCTGACTTTCTGCAGATATGTGACACTGTCAAGACCAATGGAGTAAATCCAGAAGTCTACAAGCTCATGCTCTTTCCTTTTGCTGTAAGAGACAGAGCAAGGCTATGGCTATATTCCCAGCCTAAGGAAAGCCTAGATAGTTGGGAGAAGGTGGTCAATGAATTTTTGACCAAGTTCTTTCCACCTCAAAAGCTGAGCAAGCTTAGGGTGAAAGTACAAACCTTTAGATAAAAAGAGGGAGAATCCCTTTATGAAGCTTGGAAAAGATAGAAGTAACTAATCAGGAAATGTCCTCCTGACATGATCTCTAATTGGACCATGTTGGATATCTTCTATGATAGCCTATCTGAGATATCCAAGATGGCATTAGACCATTCTGCAGGTGGATCACTCCACTTGAAGAAGAGACCTGAAGAGATGCAGGAGCTTATTGACATGGTTGCTAATAACCAGTACATGTACACTTTTGAGAGTAACCCTGTGAACAATGGGGCAGCTCAGAAGAGGGATTTCCTGGCAGTAGACACCTTAGACATCATTTTGGCTCAAAACAAGCTCATGTTCCAATGGATCAATATGATCTCTCAATACTTGAGTGGGACACAAAGCTCAGCTGCCTACTGTCCAGAAATGAAATATGATATAGATGCCAGTAAAAATGCCTGGACTATCATAGAGGAGGCTAACTACATGGGAAACTCCTCCAAAAACTCCAACAACATTTCCTATTCGAATACTTTCAATCAGGGATGGAGGAACCATCCTAACTTTGGGTGGAGAGATAAGCAGAAGTCTCAACAAGACTTCAGTAATAATCAGAATGGAATGAACCAAAATCGGTTCAACAATAAACCATTCGAGCCCGCTCAGTAGTAGATGGAGACACCCAAGCAAAGCCTCTCTGACTTGGCTGCTATAGTCTCTAATCTCTCCAAGACCACACATAGTTTTATAACAGAAACTAGGTCCTCCATCAGGAACCTAGAGATACAGATTGGTCAGCTGAGTAAGAGGATCGCAGAGATCCCCTCCAATACTCTTGCAAGTAATGCTGAAGTAAATCCAAAGGAAGAGTGCAAGGCCCTCACTATGGAGGTGGTGACCGAACCCAAGGAGGAACCTGTTATTGAGGAGCTCAAGGAAATCAGAGCTCATGAGGAGACTGATAATATCACCTTGCACGCCCCTTTGCTGGAAGAAGAACCTGAAGAGTACACCTATTTTGATAAGGATGAGGAGTCCAAAGAAGAGAAAATTGCTCAGTTCCTAGCAATCCTTAGGAAGTTAAAGGTCAACTCCTCTCATACAGAGATGTTAGACGAGGAAGATGAACCTCCAATTCTGACCAAGGAGTGCAGTGCCTTGGTTCAAAAGAAGCTTCCTCAGAAGCTTTAGAATCCCGGAAGCTTTCTGATTCCCTGCACTATAGGGACCATCACTTTTGAGAAGGCACTATATTAACTTGGCTTAAGCATCAACCTCATACCTCTTTCTGTAATGAAGAAGCTGGGAATTTTGGAGGTGCAAAGTGCTAAGATCTCATTGGAGATGGAAGACAAGTCCCTGAAAAGGGCATATGGCATGGTGGAGAATGTCCTAGTAAAGGTTGAAAACCTTTACATCCCTGCTGATTTTATGATCTTAAATAATGAGGAGGACAGAGATGAATCCATCATCCTTGGAAGGCCTTTCCTAGCCACTGCTAAGGCCTTAATTGACGTGGAAAGAGGAAAGCTAGTCTTTAGACTACATGAGGATTATATCTTGTTCAAGATCCCCAATCCCCAGTCTCTCTCTAACAAAGGAGGTACCATTGTACAACACGTAGTGTTTCAACCTTCTCTTTCAGTGCAGAGCTTCACAGAGACCCCAGACACCAACTCTAAGTTTGGTGTTGGAGAACCATCATCAAACACTAGGAAAGAAGATACTAAGATGATGGTACCTAAAGGCTAGAGGAACAAGAAGATTTCCACTAAAGGCCTCTCACCTAGAATGAGAGTTGTCTTTACTAAGAGTCCAGTCATTCCAGATACTATAAACCGGATCCTATCTCTAGAGCATGTGGAGCTCATTCATAAGAGCACAGGAAAAAACTTCACTGTAAGGGGTGAAGATCTGAGCCCCTACCTATCTCCGTGATGGCGCTGTCCGTTAAGCTAATGACGGTAAAGAAGCGCTTGTTGGGAGGCAACCCAACCATGATTAGAGTACTATTACTTTTTTTTTTCTTTTGTTTATTCTCATTTGACTTTGCTTTTAGTTCATTTTCTATAATTGCTTTTTGATGTTTGTGATCATGTGCAGCACTTAGAAAAGTGACAAAAACATTTAGAACTGGAAACAGAACACCCTGGGAAAAGTCCCTTATTAGCATTGAATGCCAGATAGGGACAAAGATGGGCATCTAACACCCAAAAGGGAGCTAAAACGCTCCCCTCTCTGATCCACTCTGGCGTTCAACATCCCATAGGGACCAGAAGCTAGCATTGAATGCAAGCCAGGGAGCAGGGATGGGCGTTCAACGCCCCAAGGGGAGTATGGAGCTGGCGTTGAATGCCAGGAAGGGAGCATGCTAGGCGTTCAATCCCTAAAAGGGGGGAATGCTTTGGCGTTGAATGCCAGCTAGGGAGCAGAGCTGGTTGTTCAACGCCCTAAAGGGGGCAAGAAATTCGAAATTCCTAGCCTCTCAAACCAGTGGGTCACACAGAATCTCCACCTACCCCACCTTTCTTCTCTCTCTTACTTTTTCTAAACCTTGAAACCCACACTCTTACATTAAAAAGGTCAACTCTGATCAGAGGTTAGAGCAAGTACTCACAGACATCTGTGTGGAGGGAGCCCAATGGAGGCTAGATGCACAAGGCAAGCCCTACCAACTAAGTAGGCTTGACCTTAAGACAGTGGCCAGAGGATAGTTGGAGCTTGTGCAACTCTCTATTATCCCTACTAGTAACTGGTTTGAAGTTACTATTGACCGAGCAATAATGGTGCATTGCATCATGCTCGAAAATAAAGTAGAGCTGCATGAGGTAATCCCTCAAGAAATATACAAGGTAGCCACAAAAGCATCCTCCAAGGCAAGGCTAGCCTTCCCACACCTCATCTATCGCATGTTCAATTCAGTTGGAATCAACATTTTAGGTGATGCCCTCATTGAGAAGGATAAGCCCATCACAAAGATGAGGATGGAGAATGTCAGGGAGCCGACACAAGAACTCCAACAAGAGCTTGTGTAGCCGCCTCCACTAGAAATCCCTGAGATACCTCAAGGGATATATTTTCCTCCCTGTGACTATTGGGATCAACTGAATACCTCAATAGGGGAGTTGAGCTCAAATGTGGAGCAGCTGAAGGTGGAGCACACTGAGCACGCCACCATCCTCCATGAAATAAGAGAACATCAGAGACGATTGATGGAGGAACAACAGAGGCAAGGACGTGACATAGAGGAGATCAAATGCTCCATTAGATTTTCTAGGGGAAGCAGCAGCCACCGTCAGAGGTTGGTGAGTCCCATTATCCCTCTATTTATTCTATTTCTGTTTTCACTGTACTTTTATTGTCTGTTTTCTTTTCTAAGTTCATGATCACATCTAGTCTTTTGTTTTTCTAATTTGATGTTATTGTTTTAATTTGGTTATAAGATATCCTTTGTATCATCACCATGCTTAAAAGAAAAATTTATTTGAAAAAGAAGCAGTAAGATACACGAGTTTTAAGTTTATCATGAGTTATTCCAAGTATTTTGATGTGGTGGCCTTGTATTTGCTTTCTGAATGTATGACTTAATAGTGAATAATTGATATTAGAATTAAGAATATTGGCTCTTGAAAGAACAAAGGATTTAGAGAAATATTATGGATCCTCTAAAAAATCAGAAAAATATTGATTCTTGAAACAAGAAAAAGTAGCTAAAAAAAGAGAGAGAAAAAGAATGGCATGAAAGAAAAATCAAAAGAGCAAGGATCCAAGGCTTTGAGCATCAATGGTTAGGAGGGTTAAAAATCAACCTCAAAAGCTCAAATGAGTTGCTATCCCTAACTAAATGCTTGTGGTATGAAGGTGTCAAGTGAAAAGCTTGAGACTGAGCAGTTAAAGTCGTGATCCAAAGCAAAAGAGTATGCTTAAGAATTCTGGGCACCACTGACTAGGAATTTAAGTAAAGGTAAATTCGAATCCCAAGGATTTCCCCAGTTAAGTGCTTGTGGCGTTTATGTATCCGCTGGTAATATGGGAAAACAAAATGCTTAGAGTCATGGCTAGGCTCAAAAGAAAAAGCTGTGTTCAAGAATCAAGAAGAGCTAAACTAAGAGAATCAATAATATCATCCGAATTCTAGTTCCAAGGGAAGTTCAATATTTCTGAACTTCAAAGGAAAGTGAGATGTCAAAACTGTTCAGAAGTAAAAAGTTATTAGCCCCATTCAGTATTTGGAACTGAGCTTCATTGAAACTTTTGAGACTTATTGTATCTTTCTCTCCTTTTTAGTCCTACTTGTTTTTGGTTGCTTGAGAACAAGCAACAGTTTAAGTTTGGTGTTTTGATGAGCGGATATTTTATACACTTTTTGATGTTATTTTCTTAGTAATTTCAATATGTTTTGCTAAGTTTTATTATGTTTTAGTAGGTTTTATTGCAAAATTCACTTTTTGGATGCTACTTTGAGCTTTTGTGTTTTTCTTATGACTTTAGGTGATTTTTAGGTGAATCTGGCAAATTTTGGCAAAGTCTGATTCAGAGGCAAAGAAAGGACAACAGATGCTGTCAGATCCTGACCTCTGTGCATTTAAACGAGCATTTCTAGAGCTACAAAGACCTAAATGAAGCGTTCTTAATGGCGTTGAAAATCTAACTTTCAGAGCTTTCCAGAAATATATAATAGTTTATATTTTGCTTTGGAAATGAAGGCCCAAAATGGGTGTTTAACGCCCAAACAACCCCCTTTCTAGCGTTCAACTCCCCAAGAGGACAAAGGCCAGCATTGAACACCCAAAACTGGCATTCAATGCCACAAAGGGAGCAAGGCAGCAGCATATTTACTCCCCAATGGGCGTCCAATGCCCACTCATTCAAGTTAGAAGCCATGCTCAGCCTAAACACTCACCAAGTGGGCCCAGAAGTGGATTTTTGTACCTTTCTGTTTAGTTTATTTCACTTTTGTAATTTTTATTTATTAGATTAGTAAGTATAGATGGAAGATCACCATTGATTAAGGACTTCGATCTTCAGCCCCTCAGAATATATCAAACACTTTTATGTACAGTATGAGCAACTAAACCTCCTAGGTTAAGGTTAGGAGCTCTACTAATTCCTATGAATTAATGCAATTACTTTTCTACTTCAATCTATGTTTAATTCTATTCTATGATGCATTGTGTAAGAACCGCAATTAATCAACCGGTTAATTAAGTGATTAATTGCCCAAATGAGATTCCGAAAAGTTAGAAAGAGAATTTGAGGATTTAAAGGTGATTTTTGGACTCAGTAGGTTTTTCTGAGTCAAAAAATGTGCTTCTTGCGAAAAACTGTAAAAAACTACGAACCGGCAGTTGAACCGATTGAACCGGTTTAAGTCTGCCCGGTACCGCATGAGAAAAAGTAAAAACCAGCAAAAACCTTAGAAAAACATTAGAAATGGAAAATCGGGCGTTAATTTTAGAGGTTTGGCCC
This sequence comes from Arachis ipaensis, assembly GCF_000816755.2. Classification (NCBI taxonomy): domain Eukaryota; kingdom Viridiplantae; phylum Streptophyta; class Magnoliopsida; order Fabales; family Fabaceae; genus Arachis; species Arachis ipaensis. The sequence continues at coordinate 70,175,037 of NC_029793.2, forward strand.
GAAGTTGGGCCAAACGGGCTAAAAACGCTAACAGGTTGGACCGGGTCCAAGTTGGGCCCAAGCCCAACATATATAAGTCCTTTAAGTGAATCCTTTTCAGCCATAAACCACTCACACAACATAAACACTAGCTGCATGAGAAGAGAGAAAAGAGAAGGGGAAAACACTATTCACTTCTCACTTCAAGTCGCGATATCTCGAGCCACGGTGCTCCGATTTGCGTGCCGTCAATGGCTACGCAAAGCTCTCGCCGAGCCCATCATTTCTATATGAGTTTGTTGTAAGTTTCTCGAGATTCTCTGCCCAGATGTCGTGCCCTTGTGAAATTTGAATTTTTGGGTTTGGTTTTGAGTGAAATCTTGTGTTTTGGGTGTTTAGGTACACTCTAGCACTTGATTGATATTGGTTTTGGCTTCCAAAAATTGTTGAATAAGGTAAGAGCCATTAAACCCTTGTGAATTTATGTTTAATTGGAACCCTAGGTTGATTTGAGGTGATTTGTATGCATATAGTTTGATTATTGTGGCTTTAGGAGCTTTTGGAGCTTAATTGTGCTTAGTGGAGTGAAAGTGAAAGCTTGAATTTTGGTTGAAAGCTCTTTGGTGATCAATTTTGGGTTTTGGTGCATAAAGAAAATCGGCCAAGGTATGGTTTCGATTTCTTCTATGTAGTATATAATATTCATGGACACTTAGGCTAGTGACCCATAGGATAGGTTTAGAAATTTATGTTGTTGATGATTGTTGATGAAGTATAATAATTTGGTATTGTTGTTATGGTTAAATGATGAAGTGAGATATGATGGATGTGGATAAATGAGCATTGTTGAATATTAATTTGAATTGTGGTTGATTTGATGATGAGAATTGATGGCAATATAATGAAGATTGGGAAATATGTTGTATATGTGATATTTGAGGTATGGTTAATGAAATGTGAGGGAAAAATGTGGTATGATTGATGTACTATGACACAAGAGGTCAATTTTGATGAAAAAGGGGGGTTTTGAATGGTTTGGAATGGTTTGAGTTGGTTTGGTTGTGTTTTATAAAGGAAGTGAGGAAATTATGATTTTGGGTAAAAACTGGATTTTGGTGAACTTTGTCCGATCATAACTTTTGCCTCAGTTTTCGAAATTGATTGAAATTTATTTAGAATTAAAGATCTTTGAAAACCCTTTAAATCGATATAAAGTTTGTGAAATTTGGAATTTTATAGAGGAAGTTATGATTATTCAAAGTTGGTGTTAAACATCTGAAATTATGCAAAGTTGCAGAATTTCATGATTTCAGATATGTGCGAGCGCACACCCCCGTGCGGGCGCACACCCTGTAAAAATTTTGACCTGTGCAGACGCACACACCTGTGCGCATGTACAGGCAGGGAACTGCATTCTGTTTGCAGCGCTAGCACAGCTTGTGCGTGCATATATCTAAGGATAAATTTCAACCTGTGCGGACGCACACATTGGGGAGGCCAGTCTGTTGGGGTCGCTGGCACAGGTTGTGCGAGTGAACAGATTCTGTAAGTTTTGCGACCTGTTTGTACGCACACGCCTGGGCGTATGCACACATTTTAAAATTTTCTGGGCGTGCGCACGTACACACCCCTGTGCGGCCGCACACGTCCTTTTTCTCAAATTTTGCTTATTTTTCAACTATTCTACCTTCCCAACAAGGTTGTAAACTTCTAAAACACCATTTTAAGACTTTTGGGCCTAGTTTTGAGTAACAGAACATGGGATATGACTTAAGGGTTCTAGTACATGATTTTATGATAAATTAGAAAATGGAAACCTAGGTTTCTGGCGTGCTGAGAACGGTTTGACGTTAGGTGAAGGGTGATAGATATATGAGATGAGGAATGATGAACTTTGATAAGTGGAAGTTGAGTTATGAATGGACAGTGGTTGAGAAGAGTTGCGGACTCTGAATGAGATGATGGATCCATGTATACTGAAAATGTTTTTTGAAAACCACTGAAGTAATGTTTTTACTGAGATTATGAGAAGCTATGCGCCCGGCAGGGACGGTGGTTAGTCGTGGTAGCGGTGGCGGCGTAAGGACGGTGGTTAATCCCGCTTACGTTGAGATGTGAGGTCTGAGGCAAGAGTATCCCGCTCGTATCCCTTCGGATCAATAGGCGTGCAGGCACCGGTACCTGGACAGTGATCCGGGCACTATATCTCGGGGGTTCCCATATGAGAAATCTGAAGGGCGATGTCTCCATGGAGATGTGTCAAGTTGGCAGTTGAACCGACAATGTGATATCACAGCCAGTAGGGCAGGCATTGATCATATGGATTTTCTATCTGCTTGTTTGTTTTGCCGACTTGTGATTGTATGCCTAGTTGAATAACATGCCTAATTGCTTACTTGATCTACTTGCCTTGTATGCTTTTACTTGTGAATTACTTGCATTGTTATTAACTGTGCTTTCTACTGGGATTGAGGAGGTTCGAAAGGCGGTGGCGATGGGATCGCATGGAGGATAGGTTGGTGAAGGCTGTGGGACAGTGGTGTTTGGTTAGAATAGAAATCCCTTAAGATAGATTACCCGGTTTAATTATGATAAGGTTTATATTATGCTTACTTGTCTTAGAATGCTTTAAGTTTGAATTTTGTGATGGATATAGAGCTTAGGATTGCCTTTGACGTCCCGGGGCCTTATATCCTACATCACTGAGCACTATTATCATACTGAAAACCTCCAGTTCTCATACCATATCTTTGTTGTATTTTTCAGATGCAGGTCGCAACCCACCTCGGTGAGTTTCTTTGGATGGTGACAAAAGCGGAGGATCCTGGATTCTTTTGGAGTCTTTTGGTTTATCTTGTTTATACATCTCTCTTTTGTATTTTGTTTAGCCTAGAGGCTTGTATTATGAGAGAAAAACTTGTATGAGTTGTTTTTAAACTGTCAGGTTTCTATAGGGTCTATATATGGCTAGCTGGCTTAAACTCCGTGAGTCGTGGCTAGTTTTCTTATGATATTTCACTATTATACTATTACCTTGTTTATATCACTTCTGTTTCTTACACTATAAGATAGTAGCTTCGTTAGTACGTTTTACGCTTTTTGAAATCCAGTTTTTGAGCTATATCCTTCATCGGGCTTCTAGATTATATTATTTCTTCTATATACATTATACGTATGAGCTTTAGAACAGTCGTAATCTCTGATTAACCTTTTCTTTA
>NC_029793.2:70178316-70185606 GCF_000816755.2 Arachis ipaensis
TACTCTGTGTGTCTTTTTCTTTGATGCTATTAGGTTATCTACTTGATATATGCATAGCATGCTTGTTTGTGAGTGCCTGTTTGGGATAATTAAAGCACTAGGCTTTTGATATTGAGACTGATCACCTTGATATCGATTGTTTGGTGTAGATAGGAACCCTAATGGCCACTTGCGGGCGAGGTCGAACACATACACGGGAAAGTAGGAATGAGCAACCAGCTGATAACCATGCCGAGTTCATGGCGGCCATGGCTAACTTAGCGAACACCATGGAAGCGAATGCTGTTGCGACTCTACAAGCTATGCAGAGGTTAGGCCAACCGGCGGGGAATGGTAATAGGAATGGCGAAGGAAATGCCAATGATAATGCTGAGGGAAATGGTGATAATACTGGAGGAGTTCCGATGACCTTGGCGATGTTTCTCAAGGTTCATCCGCCAACTTTCCGAGGATCCACTAATCCTACTAAAGCGGATCACTGGTTCCAAGCTATGGAGCTTGCTTTACAGGCGCAGCATGTTCCACTCAATCAGTATGTTGAGTTTGCCGCTTACCAGCTAGCGGGAGAGGCTCAGCCCTGGTGGCAAGCAGAGTGTCGCTTGCTACAACTTCAGAATGCCGACATTCCGTGGGAGGTGTTTCAAACGGCCTTCTATAAGAAGTATTTCCTTGAGTCTGCAAGGGAAGCAAAGGAGATGGAACTGATACAGCTGAAGCAAGGTTCCATGTTTGTGGCAGATTACACCAACAAGTTTGAGGAACTCTGTAGGTTTTCTAGGGTATGTCAAGGTGCTCCAGAGACTTACGAGAGTTGGAAGTGCATTAAGTACCAGAGAAGTTTAACGGATAGCATTATGACTGCTGTGGCACCTATAGAGATCCGTGTCTTCTCTGACTTAGTGAACAAGGCTAGAGTAGTGGAAGAGTATGCCAAGACCGTGGTGGCATCCAAGGACACTCATGGAAGGAGCTATAGTCGGAGGCATGGCAAGTACTTCTATCCTAGAGGTCAAAGCTTCAAAAGAGAAGGATATGCACCTCAAGGTCAAGGAGGTTTCAGGAAGAACACTCAGACTCAGTTTCAGTATGCTAAGGGGAGAGAAAATCAGAGTAAGAATTCTCCAGATTTGAATTGTGTACGTTGTAGGCGTTTCCATCCTTATGATTCATGCAAAATTGGTTTAGGTGGTTGTTTCAATTGTGGGGGTGCCTGGCCACATTGCGAGGGATTGCAGTCGTGGGAGGAACCAAAATGCGGGCCAGAGTCAGCATCAAGGTCAAGTCTTTGCTGTGAATACCAAGGATGCTTCTAAAGCGGATCCGTTGATGAGAGGTAAATGTGTAATTGGTGATAAGTCCTTAGTTGCATTATATGATACTGGAGCTTCGCATTTGTTTATTTTATTTGCTAAAATTGAGGAATTAAGTTTGAAAGTGTTCCGAGGGTTACCTGAAACTATAGGTCGATCTCGGACGAGATCTTCTGTGCTGGTCGGAGATGGTGTATCTGACTTGTGGGTGGTGGCCGGCGCTGCCGTGTCCGACTTGTTAGATGGGTAATGCTGCTGATCCTTTGTCACCGGAGGGTGGTGGTACCTGCAAGGGACTTCGATGCTTAAGTTAGCAAGGGTATTGAGCAGGTATTTTGTAGAATCAGAGTATGAGTTATACCTGGGTGCTCCAGTGTATTTATAATGTTTGTAGAGTGATCTTTCTGGGGATAAGATAGTTATCTTATCTTATCTTTGAGTGAAGTCATCTTTATCTTTAAGGGAACTGCCCTTATCCTTCTAGGCTTAGGCTGCCTTTGGATTTAGGTCGCGTTCCTCTATTTAGGCCTGCTTCGGGCCTCTATTCTCGATTTGGCCGATCTCTTTTAGAAGAGATCAGGGATTCTAGACCTGAACAGGTCAGTCACTTTGTCTTTAAACAGCCCGGGTCGTACATCTCGACTCAGGATATGAACAGTGCCCCTGCTCGAGCTCGGTCTTTCTTTTAAGGTCGAGTTTTTATAACTTCAATCTCTTTTGGGGAAGCCAGACTCGAGCATTCTTTTGTTGGGTCTGTTTGTAGAACTTCATTTAAGTAGCTTTAAATACGGAACGTTTCTCCTTGTAGCACGCGTTTTTGTACTTCCTTGGGAACATGCGAAGGTTTTAAATGCCCGTTAACCTCCCCTTTCGCCGTTTCCTTTGCTTCCCACTTCTTACTTCTTTTCAAAATTTTTTCAAAGAGTTTCTCTTCTCCGTCTCTCCTCTTCTTGCTTCACCGCAACTTTTCTTGCGTTCTATCTTCTGCTTTTGAAGAGGCGATCGTTAGTGTTTACTTCTTTTCAATCTCTGATCACTTCATTGTTCCTTCCCTACTGCAGGTTGGCTTCTCTCTTTTTTCTTCTCATTTTTATGCTTGGATATTTGTAATCCTTTTGATTTTGTTTGGAAAAAGCTGGAAAGTTTGAATCTTTCTTTGCTTGCTGCGTCTGATTTGCTTCTGCTCTGTGTGCTGTTTTAGGGTTTCTTTTAATTTTGTAGAACCTTTCCTTGTTTGCTGGTATTTGATGCGTTTTTAGGGTTTTGAATGCTGTTTACTATTTCTAATTGTGCCTTCTTGATTTCTTCCTTTGAAATAGTGAACTTGTTTGATTTTGAGAAAAGGTTGCGCCCTTGATGATTGTCCCTTTTAAACTGTTGAACTCCTTGAGGATTGCCCCTTTGCATGCTTTTATGTTTGACTTTTCTGATAGGCTGTAAAAAGTAATGACTTTGATAGATATTTTGTGTTTTTGTGGAGTGTCGCTATCGAAAGAGAGTTGCTTCCTTGTTTTGAGGGGTGTAGGTCGTATATTTTTCCTGAAACCTTATTCTGTTTCTGCCTCCAAAGGATACCCCTGGACCTTTATGTGAGTCCTGGGGTCTCCTTTTGCTGTTTGTATGTTTTAGCCCGAGTTGTTTTTTGATTTGCCCGAGCTGTTTAGTAAGCCCTTTTTCCTTTTCTTACTGTAGGACTAGTTGACCCATGTCTTCTCGCAAAAATATTGTCGAGACTTCTTCCAAAGTCTCTGAGGGTATGTCGGACTGGCTGGACTCCTTCGTGTTGATGTGTGTCTCTGTGGTAAATGCTGAGTACTGTGTAGAACTGAGGAAACATCACAGGATTTGTAGTAGTCGGGCCCAGGAGAAAGATTATGAGCTTGTAGCGCCTGATTCCGATGAGAGGGTTTGTTTCCCGACCTCGGTCTAGGGAGAGCATCCCTTCTTTTATGCCTATGACTATTTTTTCAGCCAGCTAAACATTACTTTTCCTTTTACTCCTTTTGAGACCAATTTGATGTGGTCGTGCAATGTATCTCCCTCCCAGCTTCACCCGACTTCGTGGGGCTTTCTTAAGATTTTTCAATTACTGTGTCAAGAGTTGGATGTTAAACTATCTCAAACCCTTCTTTCCCTCTTTGTTTTGACTAAGCCCGGGGTGGCTAAGAAGAAGGCTACTTGGGTATCTTTCTATGCTGCCCAGGGAAAGAAATTTTTTTCAATGTATGATGAATCTTTTCGCGATTTTAAGAACTATTTCTTCAAGGTCCGAGCTGTTGAAGGAGCTCAGCCTTTCTTTTTGGATGAGAATGGCGAGCCTAGCTTTCCTTTAGAATGGCAAAAGAATGTAGTGGTGTCTAGGTATACTTGGGAGATGTTGGATGAGGTTGAGCAAGCCTTTGAGACTGTGCTGGAGGAGAACTGGGGGCAGCCTCCCCCTCTTGATATAAAGAAATTCCTAGGAAATCCCTCTCTTCTCCGAGCTGAGCTAGGTAGTGGTCGACTTCTTTTGTATTTGTTGTTTTTAGATTTATAACTCGGTTTCTTGCTGTATGTAATTTTCAGAGATGATTAAAAATAATGACTCCATGAGGGCCTTTAAGAAGGTGAGAAAGGCCACCGCCGCCCAAAACATCTCGGCAAAAGCTGCAGGGGAAGGATCTTCTCAAGTTCCTCCTAAGAAGCCAATCTTGAGCTCTACTGGGCCGAGGAGGATGATTCCAACTCCTCAGGTCCATTTGGTTGATCCTCCCCCGACTTCTGCTGCTACTTTTTCTACTGTTGGCCCTTCTCTAAAAAGACAGAGGACTGTCGAGCCCTTCAATTTGGATGCCTCTGACTTTGATGCCGTTGGGTTTGTTGATCAGCAGATTTCTCCTTACGGTGTTGTTCCTACTGACGATGTCTCTCTTCTTCGTCATCTGGACTTTATTACTGGTACACGGAATTGTGATCGCACACTTTTCACACAACTCCGTGTAGCTGACCAGTAAGTGCACTGGGTCGTCCAAGTAATACCTTACGTGAGTAAGGGTCGATCCCACAGAAATTGTCGGCTTGAAGCAAGCTATGGTCATCCTTGTAAATCTCAGTCAAGCGAATTCAAATGGTTACCGGATTTTGATAATTAAAATATAATTAAAACATAAAATAAGATAAAAGCACTTATGTAATTCATTGGTGGGATTTCAGATAAGCGTATGAAGATGCTTTGTTCCTTCTGAACCTCTGCTTTCCTATTGCCTTCATCCAATCATTCATACTCCCTTCCATGGCTAGCTGTATGTTGGGGGATCACCGTTGTCAATGGCTACTGTCCGTCCTCTCAGTGAAAATAGTCCAAATGCGCTGTCCCCGCACGGCTAATCATCTGTCGGTTCTCACTCATGTTGGAATAGGATCCATTGATCTTTTTGCGTCTGTCACTACGCCCAACACTCGCGAGTTTGAAGCTCGTCACAGTCATCCCATCCCAGATCCTACTCGAAATACCACAGACAAGGTTTAGACTTTCCGGATCTCAGGAATGACCGCCAATAATTCTAGCCTATACCATGAAGGTTCTAATCTTAGATTAGAAACCCAAGAGATATGCATTCAAGCTCGTTTTCATGTAGAACGGAAGTGGTTGTCAGGCACGCGTTCATAGGTGAGAATGGTGATGAGTGTCACTAGTTTATCACATTCATCATGTTGAAGTGCGAATGGATATCTTGGAGAAGAAGTAGGCATGAATTGAATAGAAAAACAATAGTAATTGCATTAATTCATGAAGAACAGCAAAGCTCCACACCTTGATCTATGGGGTGTAGAAACTCCACCGTTGAAAATACATAAGTCAAAATAGGGTAGACATGGCCGAGTGGCCAGCCTCCCATGGAGGTCTCAGAACATAAAAACTACATAATGTGTACAATAGTGAAAGGTCCTATTTATAATGAACTAGTAGCCTAGGGTTTACAGAAATAAGTAATTAATGCAGAAATCCACTTCTGGGCCCACTTGGTGTGTGCTTGGGCTGAGCATTGAAGCTTTCACATGTAGAGACTTTTCTTGGAGTTAAACGCCAGCTTTGGTGCCAGTTTGGGCGTTTAACTCCAGCTTTTATGCCAGTTCTGGCGTTTAACACCAGAATAGGGTAGAAAGTTGGCGTTTAAATGCCACTTTACGTTATTAAATCTCAAGCAAAGTATGGATTATTATATATTGCTGGAAAGCCCAGAATGTCTAATTTCCAACGCAATTAAGAGCACTCCAATTGGGCTTTTGTAGCTCCAGAAAATTCATTTCGAGTGCAGGAAGGTCAGAATCCAACAGCATCTGCAGTCCTTTTTCAGCCTCTGAATCAGATTTTTGCTCAGGTCCCTCAATTTTAGCCAGAAAATACCTGAAATCGCAGAAAAACACACAAACTCATAGTAAAGTCCAGAAATGTAATTTTTATTTAAAAACTAATAAAAATATAATAAAAAGTAACTAAAACATACTGAAAACTTCCTAAAAACAATGTCAAAAAGCGTATAAATTATCCGCTCATCACAACACCAAACTTAAATTGTTGCTTGTCCCCAAGCAACTAAAAACAAAGTAGGATAAAAAGAAGAGAATATACAATAAATTTCGAAAACATCTATGAAGATCAGTCTTAATTAGATGAGCGGGGCTCTTAGCTTTTTGCTTCTGAATAGTTTTGGCATCTCACTTTATCCTTTGAAGTTCAGAATGATTGGCTTTTATAGGAACTCAGAATTCAGATAGTGTTATTGATTCTCCTAGTTCAGTATGTTGATTCTTGAACACAGTTACTTTATGAGTCTTGGCCGTGACCCTAAGCATTTTGTTTTCCAGTATTACCACCGGATACATAAATGCCACAGACACATAACTGGGTGAACCTTTTCAGATTGTGACTCAACTTTGCTAGAGTCCCCAATTAGAGGTGTCCAGAGCTCTTAAGCACACTCTTTTGCTTTGGACCACGACTTTAACCACTCAGTCTCAAGCTTTTCACTTGACACCTTCACGCCACAAGCACATGGTTAGGGACAGCTTGGTTTAGCCGCTTAGGCCAGGATTTTTATTCCTTTGGGCCCTTCTATCCACTGATGCTCAAAGCCTTGGATCCTTTTTATTTTACCCTTGCCTTTTGGTTTAAAGGGCTATTGGCTTTTTCTGCTTGCTTTTTCTTTTTCTTTCTTTTTCTTTTTTTTTGCCATTTTTTTGCAAGCTTTTCACTGCTTTTTCTTGCTTCAAGAATCAATTTTATGATTTTTCAGATTATCAATAACATTTCTCCTTTTCCATCATTCTTTCAAGAGCCAACAATTTTAACATTCATAAACAACAAATTCAAAAATATGTACTATTCAAGCATTCATTCAGAAAATAAAAAGTATTGCCACCACATCAAAATAATTAAACTATTTTAAAATTCGAAATTCATGTACTTCTTTTTCTTTTGCAATTAAAAACATTTTTCATTTAAGAAACGTGATGGATTCATAGGACATTCATAGCTTTAAGGCATAGACACTAGACACTAATGATCATGTAATAAAGACACAAACATAGATAGAACATAAAGCATAATTTTTGAAAAATAGAAAAATAAGAGCAAGGAGATTAAAGAACGGGTCTACCTTAGTGATGGCGGCTAGTTCTTCCTCTTGAAGATCCAATGGAATGCTTGAGCTCATCTATGTCTCTTGCTTGCCTTTGTTGCTCCCCCTTCATTGCTCTTGATGAGCGGATATTTTATACGCTTTTTGGGGTTAATTTCATATAGTTTTTAGTGTGTTTTAGTTAGTTTTTAGTTTATTTTCAATAGTTTTTAGGCAAAATTCATATTTCTGGACTTTACTATGAGTTTGTGTATTTTTCTGTGATTTCAGGTATTTTATGGCTGAAATTGAGGGAGCTGAGCAAAAATTTGATTCAGGCTGAAAAAGGACTGCTGATGCTGTTGGATTCTGACCTCCCT
>NC_029793.2:70185658-70195304 GCF_000816755.2 Arachis ipaensis
GAAAGTCTAAACCTTGTCTGTGGTATTCTGAGTAGGATTCAGGGATTGAATGACTGTGACGAGCTTTAAACTCGCGAGTGCTGGGCATAGTGACAGACGCAAAAGGATAGTAAATCCTATTCCGGTACAACTGAAAACCTACAGATGACTAGCCGTGCGGTGACAGCGCACCTGGACCCTTTTCACTGGAAGGATGGATGGTAGCCATTGACAACAGTGATCCCCCAACACACAGCTTGCCATAGGAGGACGTGCATGCGTGAATCAGAAAACAGAGGAAAGTAGAATTTCAGAAGACAAAGCATCTCCAAAACTCCAACATACTCTCCATCAGTGCATACAAGTATAATTTGTGTTCTGCCCTTTTATTCCTTGCAATCAAATTTGATAAGTGAATTATTTTATTGTTTTCCTAACTAAGAGTTACAAGATAACCATAGATTGCTTCAGGCCAACAATCTCCGTGGGATTGACCCTTACTCACGTAAGGTATTACTTGGACGACCCAGTGCACTTGCTGGTTAGTGGTACGAGTTGTAAAAAGTGTGATTTACAATTCGTGCACCAAGTTTTTGGTGCCGTTGCCGGGGATTGTTTGAGTTTGAACAACTGACGGTGAATCTTGTTGTTTAGATTAGGAAATTTTTGTCTTTTGGGTTAGAGTCTTTTATTTTCTTTTCAAAAATTTTTCAAAAATAATTTTTCTATTAAATCTCGTGCCAAACTTTAAGTTTGGTGTTTTCTGGTTGGTTTTCCTTTGTTTTTCAAAAATTTTATTTTGGTTTTCTAAAAATTTTAAGTTTAATGTTCTTTCTTTATGTTCTTGTGTTCTTGCGAGTCTTCAAAGTGTTCTTGAGTTTTCCTTGCGTCTTGATCTTAAATTTTTTAAGTTTGGTGTTCCTTGGTGTTTTCCCTCCAGAATTTTCGAAAACAAGGAGCAAGGAGCCAAAAACTCTGAGATATTGTTGCTTCTTAAAATTATTTGTATTCTATTTTATTTATCTAGTTGCTTGAGGACAAGCAACAGTTTAAGTTTGGTGTTGTGATGAGCGGATATTTTATACGCTTTTTGGGGTTAATTTCATATAGTTTTTAGTGTGTTTTAGTTAGTTTTTAGTTTATTTTCAATAGTTTTTAGGCAAAATTCATATTTTTGGACTTTACTATGAGTTTGTGTGTTTTTCTGTGATTTCACGTATTTTCTGGCTGAAATTGAGGGAGCTGATCAAAAATCTGATTTAGGCTGAAAAAGGACTACTGATGCTGTTGGATTCTGACTCCCTGCACTCAAAGTGGGTTTTCTGGAGCTACAGAACTCCAAATGGCGCGCTTCCAATTGCGTTGTAAAGTAGACATCCAGGGCTTTCCAGAAATATATAATAGTCCATATTTTACTCAAGAATAGATGACGTAAACTGGCGTTCAACGCCAGTTCCATGTTGTTGTCTGGCGTCCAGCGCCAGAAACAAGTTACAAGTTGGAGTTCAACGCCAGAAAAGGATCCAAAGCTGGCATTGAATGCCCAAAACAACCCTATGCACGTGATTTGCTTAAGTCTCAGCCCCAGCACATACCAAGTGGGCCCCAGAAGTGGATTTCTGCACCATCTATCATAGTTTACTCATTTTCTGTAAACCTAGGTTACTAGTAGCCTTCTTAGTTGAACCGGCTTGCCTCTTGAGTCTCTTTTCCACTAAGCTTCTTCCACACATATGTCCATGAGGATTTGGTCCAACCTTTGATCAAAGTTGACCCTTCTAGTGTAGGGCGTGCATCTCCTTGCATCATTGGCAAGTTGAGTGCCAACCTTACATTTTTCGAACTAAAATCTAAGTATTTCCCCCGAACCATTGTAAGCCAATTCTTTGGGTTCGGATTCACACTTTGATCATGGTTTTTGGTGACCCAAGCATTAGCATAGAACTCTTGAACCATTAAGATCCCGACTTGTTGAATGGGGTTGTGAGAATTTCCCAACCTCTTTTTCGAATCCCATGTCGGATCTCCGGATATTCACTCTTTTTGAGCTTGAAAGGGTCCTCAGGGATCACCTTCTTCTTGGCCACAACTTCATAGAAGTGGTCTTGATGGACCTTTGGGATGAATTTCTCCATCTCCCATGACTCGGAGGTGGAAGCAATTGCCTTCCCTTTCCTCTTTCTAGAGGTTTCTCCGGCCTTAGGTGCCATAAATGGTTATGGAAAACAAAAAGCTTTAGCTTTTCCCACATCAAACTTAGAATGGTTGCTCGTCCTCGAGCAAAAGAAGAAAGAAAAGAGTAGAAGAAGAAGTAATGGAGGAGATGGAGGGTTGGTGTAGGTTCCGCCAAGTTGGAGAAAAGTATGTATGATGTGTGAAAATGAAGGTGGTGAGGAGGGGTATTTATAGTTTAAGAGAGAGGGGGTATTCGTGTATTAGGGGTTGGGTTTGGGAGGAAAAGTTGTTTTTGAATTTGAATTGTGAGGAGGTGATTGGTGAAGAGGTGATGGGGAAGAGAGATGGAGGTGATTGGTGAAGGGTATTTGGGGAAGAGTGTTATTGGTAAGTGTGAAGAAGAGAGAGAGTGAGTTGAGGTAGGTGGGGATCTTGTGGGGTCCATAGATCTTGAGGTGTCAAGGATTTCTCATCCCTGCTCCATTCTGCTGTGTAAACGCCCCTTCACTACAAGAAAAAGTAATATTTGTAACAAAAAAAAATTGTTACAAAAAATCAAAATTTTGAAACAAAAGGATTTTGTAACAAAAAAAGGGGCCGTTGTAGTATGTCCCGTTACAAAAAATTTTTGTAACAAAAAATGGAACTGTTTCAATTCAAAGTAATATTTTGTAACAAATTTTTCTGATGCAAAAAATCAAAAGTTGTTACAAAAGTGATAACAAATTTTGATCTTCAAAATATTTTTGGTGACAATATATTTTTTCCATCATAAAATTTTGTTACAAAATATAACTTGATTTTGTAACATTTTTTTCTTTAGTTACAAAATACTATTTATTTTGTAATAATTTTTAATACAAATTATACACATAATTTGTCAAATTATATTTTTTTAATTAATTAATATATAAACTAATTTACTCAACAAGTCAATATTTATATAATATATAATAACATAAATAGTTCAAATATCTTTTATTTAACTAAGATTGTTTTATAAATCTTCAACATATAAATTTTAAAGTACAAACTAACAAGATACATTGAAGAACCCTAATGTAGATACATAGGACAAGAAAAATAAGGAATTATAAATCTCCAAAATGTAATAAGTGCCACACACCATCATGTTCATACAAGTTCCATCATGTATGAACAAGGAATTACAAACTCCATCATATTCATCCAGCTCCTTTCTCATGGAGAAACTTCTAATAAGTACCACACAAGTGCCACACACCTGAAAAGTTCACCAACTAAAAAACACATAGCTTAAATTCAAATCAAATCAATAATATTTTAAAGTACAACCCTACTTCTCAAAATTTTTAAAAATTCAGAGAGTGCTTCTTATGTTCCAAACTCTAGTGTGGATGCTCTATGGGTCACATTCTTACACCAGATTTGGTTCCAACTCAATCAGGTTAATATGAAACTTTATAGGAATTTTACAAGTTGCTACTACAATAGGGTGCCACAATAAAAAGCCTAAAAAGTGCAATCACTTAGTAAATTCATATAAAAATTATCATATAACTAAAAGTTTATGGTGAACTACAAGGGTTTTTAACTTCATACTATAATTAAAACAAGAATGTACAAATTTATTAATTTTTACATAATTTTTGCGCAAAAAGCTTATTTCAAAAATCATACAATTTTATCTATTGAACCAAATGACTTGAAACTTCACAGGGGACAACTAGGCTCATAAAAACAAACTACTCAAATTGGTTCCAAGTGAAAAGTAATTGCGGTTTGTTATGATCACACAACATTTTCTACCACATGCATCTATCTAAACAAAACAAGACAAATTTGCATACAAAGTATTGAGAGAAAAAGTACAAAGTATGGTACCATTTTGTTATGTTTCAATTTCAACAAATTAAACCAAACAAATGAATTAAATAAGAAAGACTATATAGTCAAGTGCTAGTTGTAGATAACAGTTCCATAAAATAATATGGAAGTACCATTATCAGTGTTTTCCTTGAAACGTTGACAAGAAATACGCTATTGCCTGCTGCCTCCAAATACCTCACTCGTTTATCAAAATCCAATAATCGAATGCTCCTCCTATGGTACTCGTTTAAAGAAATTGCTGAACAAAGTCCAATTGCTAAAACTAAACAATTCTAAATTCCAATAAATGATTTTTGCAGAAGTTGCTTAGAGAACATATATACATAGACACACGGATTAAAGCATTCTAAGAGAGACATATACCCGATGGAAATTCCTTGTTGTAGATATACAAATATGGGTATGGCTGCATAAGAAAAGAGCATAAAGAAATTAGAGATGCAACTAACAATAGAAAGTAGAACTCAATAAGAAACACAAATATCCCCCTTATGGTCAATTTCTTAATAGAAAGTAGAATTCAATAAGCAACTACTATCTTAACATCTGGATTCTTTTCTTTTCGTTCCTTAATAAATCTATAGATAACAAACAAATAGATGCAGAAAATTTTTCTTATTCTTTCAATACTGCATATGAAATTCATGAGTTCTAAAATTGGTTCCAAGTGAAAAGCAATTGCAAATTGGGAGTTTTATACACTTAGAAAGTTGACTACCCTTTTTTTAACAAATCTTGGAAACTCATTAATGGTCACATTCTAAAGTTCATAAGCCACTCACCTCAATTCCACTACCACATGCATCCATCTAAATAAAACAAGACAAATTTGCATACCTCTATAAAGCAAGTTATGTTAGTGGATGAAAATTTTTTGGTTATGACAACAGAGCTCCTAAGAAATCTTAGCTGCTCCTCAACTCCCTTGAGCTTGCCCTTCCCTCCTATCCGAAGCTCCTGATGGAAATCAATGACAACAATATTTTCAAAAATTAAAGGAAATCAAAATCAGAGGGGAGAACGCCCTTACCGGTAGTGAATCCCGGCGAGGCAGCGTTGTTTTTCGGTGATAGGGGCTCAGTGACGCAACCCTTAACAGCGGCGATGATGGTGACTCCACGAATGGCGACTGGGCGTAGCAGGGCGAACAACGCCTCCTCCTTTTTCATGCGTCTTCCAATCTCCACGCGTCTGTCTCTCCTGTGCGTCCTCAGCGTCGTCCGTGATGGGAGATGCAACGGCGGTGGAAGCTGGCAACGACCCGCTCGCGATGAAGACGATGACGGCGGCGGATTCCCTCGGCGACAGCAGAACACGAACTGACGGCGGCGATGGAGGCACAGCGGCGCTCCTTCCTCGCAGAGCTCTTCCTCTCGCTCAACGTCTCCTCCTTCCGGACGGCGACATGACGGTGCAGCGGCAGTGTTGCCCGCCGGCGCCGTCCTCCCTCTTCCCCCTCTCCTTCTCTTGCTCTCTGATTCCAGCTTCCCCCTTTCTTTTTCTTTCTTTCCCTCTCCGTTTTTCCCTTTCTCTTGCTGTGCGTGTGTTTTTGTGTTGTGTGTGTGCATTTGGGGAAAGGGGGTGTGGTGGCTGGAAGATTTTAGGGTTAAAGGTGAGTGAGTGAGTGAGTGTGTGTGGATAGGGTTAGGATAAAATTAGAGTTAGAATTTTTAATTTGAGAATTAGGGATTGTTTTTGAAAAAATATAAAATTAGAAATTTTTAGATAAATTAAAATTTGGTAATTTTAATTAAATAATTAATTTTATCACTTTGATTTAATTACTTTTTGAATAAATAACTCATTATGTTAATTTTCAAAAATTTGAAGTCTTACATTTAATATGTTGAAACAAAATTTTTTATTAGTTACAAAAATATTGTATTTTGTGAAAAATTAATTTTTTGTTACAAAATATTTAGAACTTTTGAAACAAATAGATATTTTGTTACAAAATATTTTAAACTTTTGAAACAAAACAACAATTTCATATGAAAGCCAACGTAATTTGTAACAAAAGAAATCACGTTGTTACAAAATATTCAAATGTTTTGTAACAAATTTTCTTGTTGTTACAAAATATTCTTATTTTGTAACAATAACTAATTATTGTTACAAAAAAATCTTAATTTGTAACAATTTTAAATTTGATACAAATTTTTTGTTACAAATGTTCCATTTTCTTGTAGTGCTTGGAGTGCCAATCCTGGCGTTAAACGCCAGGTTGCTGTCCATTTCTGGCGTTTAACGCCAGCTTTTCTTCCCTTTTTGGCGTTAAATGCCAGCTTGTTGCCCTTTTCTGGCGTTAAACGCCCATAATGGTGCCAGACTGGGCGTTTAACGCCCATTCTGCTACCCTTACTGGCGTTTAAACGCCAGTAAGCTCTTCCTCCAGGGTGTGCTGTTTTTAATGCTATTTTTCATTCTGTTTTTGCTTTTTCAGTTATTTTTGTGACTTCACATGATCATCAACCTAAAAAAATATAAAATAACAATAGAAAATAAATAGATAAAATTGAATAAAATTGGGTTGCCTCCCAATAAGCGCTTCTTTAATGTCAATAGTTTGACAGTGGGCTCTCATGGAGTTTCACAGATATTCAAAGCATGATGATGGCTTCCCAACACCAAACTTAGAGTTTGAATGTGGGGGCTCTGTTTGACTCTGCTTTGAGAGAAGCTTTTCATGCTTCCTCTCCATGGTTACAGAGGGAGATCCTTGAGCCTTAAACACAAGGTAGTCCTCATTCACTTGAAGGACTAACTCTCCTCTGTCAACATCAATCACAGCTTTTGTTGTGGCTAGGAAGGGTCTGCCAAGGATGATGGATTCATCCATATTCTTCCTAGTTTCCAGGATTATGAAATCAGTAGGGATGTAAAGGCCTTCAACCTTCACCAAGACATCCTCTACAAGTCCATAAGCCTGTTTCCTTGAATTGTCTGCCATCTCTAGTGAGATTCTTGTGGTTTGCACCTCAAGGATCCCTAGTTTCTCCATTACAGAGAGGGGCATGAGGTTTATACTTGACCCCAAGTCACACAGAGCCTTCTCAAAGGTCATGGTGCCTATGGTACAAGGTATTGAGAACTTTCTGGGGTCCGGTTTCTTCTGAGGTAATTTCTGCCTAACCAATGTATTCAGTTCATTGATGAGCAATGGAAGTTCATTCTCCCAAGTCTCATTACCAAATAACTTGGCATTCAGCTTCATGATTACTCCAAGATACTTAGCAACTTGCTCTTCAGCAATATCTTCATCCTCTTTAGAGGAAGAATACTCATCAGAGCTCATGAATGGCAGAAGTAGGTTCATTGGAATCTCTATGGTCTCTATATGAGCATCAGATTCCTTTGGGTTCATTGGAATCTCTATGGTCTCTATATGGCCAGGGGACGTCCATTGAGGTCTTCTTCAGTAGAAATCACTGCCTTTCCCTCCTCTATGCATTCGGCAATGTGGGACGTGTTTATAGCCTTACACTCTCTCCTGGGATTCTCTTCTGTATTGCTTAGGAGAGCATTAGGGGGAGTTTAGTAATTTTCTTGCTCAGCTGACCCACCTGCGCCTCCAAATTTCTAATGGAGGACCTTGTTTTAGTCATGAAACTTAGTGTGATTTTAGATAGATCAGAGACTATGGCTACTAAGCTAGAGAGACTCTGCTCAGAATTTTCTGTCTGTTGCTGAGAAGATGATAGAAAAGGTTTGCTATTGCTAAACCTATTTCTTCCACCACTATTGTTGTTGAAGCCTTGTTGAGGCTTCTATTGGTCCTTCCATGAGAGATTTAGATGATTTCTCCATGAAAGATTATAGGTGTTTTCATAGGGTTCTCCCATGTAATTCACCTCCGCCATTGTAGGATTCTCAGGATCATAAGCTTCTTCTTCAGAGGAAGCCTCCTTAGTACTGCCTCATGCAGCTTGCATATTAGACTAACTCTGAGAAATCATATTGACTTGCTGAGTCAATATTTTGTTCTGAGCCAATATGGCATTCAGAGTATCAATCTCAAGAACTCCTTTCTTCTGAGTTGTCCCATTGTTCACAGGATTTCTTTCAGAAGTGTACATGAATTGGTTATTTGCAACCATTTCAATGAGTTTCTGGGTTTCTTCAGGCGTCTTCTTCAGATGAAGAGATCCACCAGCAGGGTTGTCCAATGACATCTTGGACAGTTCAGACAGACCATCATAGAATATACATATGATGCTCGATTCTGAAAGCATGCTAGAAGGACACCTTCTGATCAATTGCTTGTATCTTTCCCAAGCTTCATAGAGGGATTCGCCTTCCTTCTGTCTGAAGGTTTTCACTTTCACTCTAAGCTTACTCAATTTTTGAGGTGGAAAGAACTTTGCCAAGAAGGCATTGACCAGCTTTTTCCAAGAGTTCAGAATTTCTTTAGGTTGTGAGTCCAACCATGTCCTAGCTCTGTCTCTTACTGCAAAGGGGAAAAGCATAAGTCTGTAGACCTCAGGGTCAACCCTATTGGTCTTGACAGTGTCACAGATTTGCAAGAATTCAGCTAGAAACTGATGAGGATTTCCATGATACTTGTAATTCTGCTGCATCAGAGAAACTAATTGAGGCTTAAGCTCAAAGTTGTTTTCTCCAATTGTAGGAATTGAGATGCTCCTTCCACAGAAGTCAGAAGAGGGTGCAGTGAAGTCACCAAGCATCTTCCTTGAATTGTTGGCATTGTTGTTATTTTTGGCTGCCATGTCTTCTTCCTTTTCAAAAATTTCTGTCAGGTCCTCTCCAGAAAGTTGTGCTTTAGCTTCTCCTAGCTTCCTCTTCAAGGTCCTTTCAGGCTCAGGATCAGCTTCAACAAGAATACCTTTGTCTTTGTTCCTACTCATATGAAAGAGAAGAGAACAAGAAAGTATGAAATCCTCTATGTCACAATATAGAGATTCCTTGAGGTGTAAGAGGAAAATAGGAACAGAGGGATGAGGTAGGTAGGTAAGAATTCGAACATATGAAGAAGGAGAGATAGTCCGAACTGCTAATTGAGGAGGAGTGTAGTCCTTAAATAGAAAAAGGTGAGGAGGAAGAAGAATTTTCGAAAACAAAATTAAAAATTTAAATTAATTAAAAGGAATTTTGAAAAAGTGGTTGATGGTTTTCGAAAATTAATAGTGAGAAAGTAGTTAAGTGATTTTGAAAAAAGATTTTGAAATTAGCAATAAAAAAGATATGATTGAAAATTATTTTGAAAAAGATGTGATTGAGAAGGTATGATTGAAAAACAATTTGAAAAGATTTTAAATTAATGATATGATTGGAAATTAATTACTTGGCTAACAAGAAATTTAAAAGATATGATTCTAAAATTCAAATATTGAATCTTTCTTAATAAGCAAGTAACAACTTGAAATTTTTGAATAAAATCATTAATTGTAGCAAGGATTTTCGAAAATATTGAAAAATAATTTAAAAGATTTGATTTTGAAAAAGATATGATTGATAAGAGAGGATATGAAAAAGATAAGATTTTGAAAAATTAGTTTTAAAACTTTCAAAATTGAAAAAGATTTGAATTGAAAACAAAATTACCTCCTTGCTGCTATCCTGGCGTTAAAACCCAGAATGGTATCCATTCTGGCGTTTAACACCC
>NC_029793.2:70201443-70203421 GCF_000816755.2 Arachis ipaensis
GAATTGCTAATTGAGGAGGAGTGTAGTCCTTAAATAGAAAAAGGTGAGGAGGAAGAAGAATTTTCGAAAACAAAATTAAAAATTTAAATTAATTAAAAGGAATTTTGAAAAAGTGGTTGATGGTTTTCGAAAATTAATAGTGAGAAAGTAGTTAAGTGATTTTGAAAAAAGATTTTGAAATTAGCAATAAAAAAGATATGATTGAAAATTATTTTGAAAAAGATGTGATTGAGAAGGTATGATTGAAAAACAATTTGAAAAGATTTTAAATTAATGATATGATTGGAAATTAATTACTTGGCTAACAAGAAATTTAAAAGATATGATTCTAAAATTCAAATATTGAATCTTTCTTAATAAGCAAGTAACAACTTGAAATTTTTGAATAAAATCATTAATTGTAGCAAGGATTTTCAAAAATATTGAAAAATAATTTAAAAATTTTGATTTTAAAAAAGATATGATTGATAAGAGAGGATATGAAAAAGATAAGATTTTGAAAAATTAGTTTTAAAACTTTCAAAATTGAAAAAGATTTGAATTGAAAACAAAATTACCTCCTTGCTGCTATCCTGGCGTTTAAACGCCAGTTTTCCTTCTTCACTGGGCGTTTTGAACGCCTAGCTTTTTCTCTATAATTCCTCTACTGCATGATCTGAATCTTCAATTCTCTGTGCTATTGACTTGAAAAGATATATTTTTGAATTTTTTTAATGATGAGAGAGAAAAACAACAGAATGAAATTAAACATGAAAAACTAAGGTTAAATAAACAATGCATGCAAGAACACATTTTTGAAAATTTTTCAGGAAAACAAAGACATGCAAGACACCAAACTTAGAAGTTTGTATACTAGGGACAATAACAATTTGAAAGTGCATATGAAAAATAACAAAAGACACAAAACAAGAGAATTTAAAGATCAGACCCAATAAAATCACCAAGAACGACTTGAAGATTATTGAAGAACCTAATGCATATATTCGAAAAATACAGGAACATTAAAAAATTAAAAACATGCAAGACACCAAACTTAAAATGTGACACTAGACTCAAACAAGAAACATAAATTAATTTTTTTTTGTATTTTTCAAAAATTATTTGGAAAAAGAAAATAAGGAATTCAAAATTCTTAATGAGAATTCCAGGAATCATGCAATGTTAGTCTGAAACTCCGGTCTAGAAATTAGACATGGCTTACTAGCCAGCCAAGCTTTCAGTGAAAGCTTTGGTCTAAAACACTAGACATGGCCAATGGCCAGCCAAGCTTCAGCAAACATTACATACAACAACTAAATTGATGAGAAAGACAAAGAAGCTCTTCTAAGGATAAGTGAAACCTCGGTCCAAAAAAAAATTAGACATGGCTTAACAGCCAGCCAAAATTCAACGTATCTCATGAAACTCTAGAATTCATTCTTAAAAACTCTGAAGAACAAATTTATTTTTGAAAATTTTTTTTTCGAAAATAAAAAGCTAAAAAAAATAAAATTACCTAATCTGAGCAACAAGATGAACCGTCAGTTGTCCAAACTCGAACAATCCTCGGCAACGGCGCCAAAAACTTGATACACAGAATCGTGATCGCACACTTTTCACACAACTCCGTGCAGCTGACCAGCAAGTGCACTGGGTCGTCCAAGTAATACCTTACGTGAGTAAGGGTCGATCCCACGGAGATTGTTGGCTTGAAGCAAGCTATGGTCATCCTTGTAAATCTCAGTCAGGCGGATTCAAATGGTTATGGGATTTTGAAAATTAAAATATAATTAAAACAGAAAATAAGATAGAAGCACTTATGTAATTCATTCATGGGATTTCAGATAAGCGTATGAAGATGCTTTATTCCTTCTAAACCTCTGCTTTCCTATTGCCTTCATCCAATCATTCATACTCCCTTCCATGGCTAGCTGTATGTTGGGGGATCACCGTTGTCAATGGCTACCATCCGTCCTCTTAGTGAAAATGGTCCAAATGC
>NC_029793.2:70203849-70242770 GCF_000816755.2 Arachis ipaensis
AGTGCACCTTTGGCCTAAGATCCTTTATTACTTCCTAACTGTAATACCTTCTTAGGTTGCAGGCGTGCCATGACCTTGGTAGCTCTCGCCCCTCGAGTTCGGACACCCTGTAGTAGCCTTTTTCCAATACCTCTGTGACTCGGTAGGGTCCTTTCTAGTTAGCCGCCAGTTTTTCCTCTCCAGGTCGACTCGTTCCGATATCATTTCGGATTAGGATGAGGTCGTTGTTGGCAAAATTTCGATGTACTACCTTTTGATTGTACCTTGAGGCCATTCGACGTTTTAACGCCTCCTCCCTAATCCGAGCTCTTTCCCGTATTTCTGGAAGTAAGTCAAGCTCTTCCTTTTGAAGTTGGGGGTTGGCCTCTTCACTGTAGAAGATCGTTCTGGGGGACCCTTCTTCGACTTCCAGTGGGATCATTACCTCCATTCCGTAAGCTAGTCAGAAAGGTGATTCCCTCATCATGGAGCGTGGAGTTGTCCGATATGCCCATAGGACTTGTGGGAGTTCTTCAGCCCAGGCTCCCTTTGCATCCTGTAATCTCCATTTTAGCCCGACTAATATGACTTTATTGGCGGCTTTTGCCTGTCCATTAGCCTGGGGGTGTTCTACGGAAGTGAATTGGTGCTTTATTTTCAAGTCGGCCACCAATTTTCTAAAGCCTGCGTTTGTGAATTGAGTGCCATTGTCTGTGGTAATGGAGTAAGGAACCCCAAACCTTGTGACAATGTTTCTATATAGGAATTTTTGACTTTTTTGAGCAGTGGCGTTAGCTAGGGACTCTACCTCAATTCACTTTGTGAAATAGTCTACCCCTACGATGAGGAACTTGACCTGTCCTGATCCTTGAGGGAAGGGCCCAAGGAGGTCGAGTCCCCATTTTGCAAATGGCCAGGGTGAGGTTACACTGATGAGTTCCTCTGGTGGGGCAATGTGGAAATTGGCATGTTTCTAACATAGTGGACATGTCTTTACGAACTCTGTTGCTTCCTTTTGCAAAGTTGGCCAATAGAATCCTGCTCAGAGTACTTTTTTGGTGAGAGCTTGTGCTCCGAAATGGTTGCCACAGATGCCACTGTGCACTTCTTCTAAAACTTCCTTTCTGTTAGAAGTCGGCACACATTTTAACAGTGGTGTTGAAATCCCTCTCTTGTATAGAGTATTGTTTATGATGGTGTAGTATTGTGCCTCCCGTTTTAACCTCTTTGCCTCCTTCTTATCTGTAGGGAGTGTTTTTTTTTGAGGTAGTTAATTATGGGAGTCATCCACCCTTGATCCAGGCCTGTTATGGCTAGGACCTTTTCTTCTTCCGAGATTGACGGGTCTGCAGTATTTCCTGGATGAGGCTTCTATTGTTGCCCCCTGGTTTGGTGCTAGCTAGTTTTGAGAGTGCATCAGCTCGAGCATTCTGTTCCTAAGGTATGTGGCAGACCTCATATTCCCCGAGTTGTCCGAGCTGTGAGTCACTGAAGATGATAAGCTTTTGAGCTCCAACCTCCTTAGCCAGCTCCAAGCTAGCTAGTAATGCCTCATATTCGGCTTGGTTGTTTGAAGCAAGGAACCCGAATTTAAGGGAAAGTTCAATTTGGGTTCCCTGATTGCTTTCTATTATCACGCCCGCGCCACTTTCGGTTTTGTTTGAAGAGCCGTCTTTGTAGAGATTCCATTATGTGGGAGTTCCCAGAGTGTCAGTGTACTTAGCAATGAAGTTGGCCAAATATTGGGACTTGATGGCCGTTCGTGTTTCGTATTGAAGATCAAACTCAGATAGCTCGACTGCCCATTGTAGAATCCTTCCAGCTAAATCTGTCTTCTGTAAAATGCCTTTTATGGGCTGGTTAGTCCGAACCTTGATGGTGTGAGCTTGAAAATATGGGCGAAGTCGTCAAGATGTTAGTATGAGAGCGTGGGCGAACTTCTCTATCTTTTGATAATTCAGTTCGGCCCCTTATAAAGCTTTGCTGGTGAAATAGATGGGTTGTTGCCCACTTTTGTCTTCTCTGACCAGTGCTGAGGCTATTGCCCGATTTCCTACTGCGAGGTATAATACGAGTGGTTCTCTTTCCCGTGGTCGAGTTAGAATAGGTGGTTGTCCCAGGAACCGTTTGAAATCCTGGAAAGCCTGTTCGCCCTCCGTTGTCCATTCAAACCACTTTCTTTTCCTTAGAGTGGCGTAGAAGGAGAGAGATCTTATTGCTGATCCGGCTAGAAATCTAGACAAGGCTGCTAATCTTCCATTGAGTTATTGTACCTCTTTGACACAGGTCGGGCTCTTCATGTCGAGTATAGCCCGGCATTTATCCAAATTTACCTCGATTCCTCTTTGTGTGAGCATGAAACCCAAGAATTTGCTAGCTTCTACTGCGAAGGTGCATTTTGCAGGGTTAAGTCGTATGCCATGTCTTCTTATGGTGTCGAATACTTGGGTGAGGTCGGACAGTAATGATTCCTCGCTCTGTGTCTTTACTAACATGTCGTCCACGTATACTTCCATGACTTTCCCGATATGGTCTGTGAAGACTTTATTCATTAACCTTTGATAAGTGACTCCTGTATTTTTTAGTCCGAATGGCATGACGACGTAGCAGTAGTTTACTTTTGGGGTTAAGAAAGAAGTTTTTTCTTGATCAAGTGGGTACATTGGGATTTGATTATATCCCGAATAGGCGTCCATAAACAAGAGGTATTTGTATCTGGAGGAGGCATCCACCAGAGCATCGATACTTGGGAGTGGATAAGGATCTTTTGGGCAAGCTTTGTTGAGATCGGTGTAGTCAGTGCACATCTGCCACTTCCCATTTGATTTTTTCACCAAGACGACATTGGCTAGCCATAATGGGTACTTGACTTCTCTTATGAATCCTGCCTCTAGTAGAGCTTGTACTTGTTTTTCCACAGCTTGGGATCGTTCTGGCCTGAGCTTTCTACGTCTCTGCTGTACTGGCCAAGATCCTGGGTATACTGCCAGCTTATGGCACATTAGTTTGGGGTCTATGCCCGGCATGTCTGCGGCCTTCCATGCGAAGAGGTCGACATTATTTCTTAAGAACTGTGTGAGGGACTCCTTTATGTCTCTTTTTTAGGATTGTGCCGATATTGGTTGTTTTATTTGGGACATCTCCGATATGGACTTTTTCTATTTCGCCTTCGGGTTGTGGACGAAGTTCTTCCCGGCCTCGAACTCCCCCGACTTCGATGGTGTGGATTTCTTCTCCTCTACCTCTAAGGTTCAGACTTTCGTTGTAACAGCGGTGCGCTATCTTCTGGTCTGCTTTTATCGTAGCTATCCCTTCTGTGGTTGGGAACTTCATGCACAAATGTGGAGTCGAGACTACTGCGCCGAGCTGATTTAACATTGTCCGACCTATCAGGGCATTGTAGGCTGAACTCACGTTGACCACGATGTAGTCTATGTTGAGTGTTTTTCACCGGTTTCTTTTTCCAAAGGTTGTGTACAGTGAGATGTATCCAAGTGGTTAGATTGGAGTGTCTCCTAGCCCGAATAAGCTGTTTGGGTATGCTCTGAGTTCCTTTTCCTCTAGGCCGAGTTTATCGAAGGCAGTTTTAAACAGTATGTCAGCCGAGCTTCCCTGGTCCACCAGTGTGCGGTGGAGATTAGCATTGGCCAATATGATAGTGATGACCATGGGATCGTTATGTCCTGAGATGACGCCAGCTGCGTCCTCTTTGGTGAAGGTGATAGTGGGGAGGTCGGGTACTCCTTCTCCTCCCTCGACATCATATACTTCTTTCAGATATCTTTTACGAGATGATTTAGAGATTCCTCCTCCTACAAATCCTCCGTGTATCATGTGGACATGTCTATCCGGGGTACGAGGTGGTCGTTCAGTTCGTCCGACCTCTTCATCCCTTTTTCTTTTCCTTGCTCATTTGTTTTGCGGGCTAAGTATTGATCTAGTCTTCCCTCTCTCACTAATTTTTCTATGACATTCTTCAAATCGAAGCACTCGTTGGTGGGATGTCCATAGATTCGATGGTATTCACAGTATTTCGTCCGATTTCCTCCTCCTTTCTTGCTTTTGAGTGGGCGAGGTGGGGTATCTTTCAGTGTGGCATACTTCTCGATAAACATCTACAAGAGACACCCGAAGAGGGGTGTAATTATGGTATTTTTTGATCTTTTCCCCATGCTAATCTTCTTTTTTCTTGGACTCTTTATCCTTATCTCGTGAAGACTAGGAGAATCCAGACTTTGAGGTCTCTCCTAGTCGGGAGTTTTCCTCCATGTTGATGTACTTTTCTGCTCGCTGTTGCACTTTATTCAGAGATGTGGGATGTTTTTTCGATATGGAGTGACTAAAAGGTCCCTCTCGCAAGCCATTGATGAGACCCATAATGGCTACTTCTGTTGGTAGACTTTGTATATCTAGACATGCTTTGTTGAATCTTTCGATGTAGCTACGAAGACTTTCCCGATCTCCTTGCTTGATCCCTAATAGGCTTGGGGCGTGTTTAGTTTTGTCCTTCTGGATGGAGAATCTGGTTAGAAATTTTTTGGCTAAGTCGTCAAAGCTTGTGATGGACCTGGTGGGCAGATTGTCGAACCATTTAATTGCTGTCTTCGTCAAGGTAGTCGGGAAGGCTTTGCACCGAGTTGCATCTGAGGCATCAGTGAAATACATTCTACTTCTGAAATTATTGAGATGATGGCTGGGATTTGATGTGCCATCATACGGAGTCATGTAGGGGGTTTGAAGTCTTTTGGGATTTTGGCCTTCATGATTTCTTTGGTGAATGGGTCTTGATCCTTGCGGGGGCTATCTTCATGATTGGATCGGATAGTTTTAGCTTTGAGGTCGGCTTCAATCTTTAGAGCTTGTCCTCTAGCTCCCTTTGATATTCAACCTCATTTTCGAGTTGTTTGAGGCGATCTTGGAGTGCCCCCATGACTCCTGTGTTTAGTGAGTTCTTATCTTTGTTAGGCTGAGAAGTATCGTCTAGTGTGACCTCTGCGTTCTTATGCGGTGTTCTGTTCTCTAAATCAGAATTGTGGTCGTTGTCAAGGTTGTCTGCCATGATGATGGGATGACTTCCAGGTCCCCGGCAACAACGCCAATGTTCCGAGGGTTACCTGAAACTGTAGGTCGATCTCGGACGAGATCTTCTGTGCTGGTCAGAGATGGTGTATCCGACTTGTGGGTGGTGGCTGGTGTTGCCGCGTCTGACTTGTTAGATGGGTAATGCTGCTGATCCTTTGTCACCGGAGGGTGGTGGTACCTGCAAGGGACTCCGATGCCTAAGTTAGCAAGGGTATTAAGCAGGTATTTTGTAGAATCAGAGTATGAGTTATACCTGGGTACTCTAGTGTATTTATAATGTTTGTAGAGTGATCTTTCTGGGGATAAGATAGTTATCTTATCTTATCTTTGAGTGAAGTCATCTTTATCTTTAAGGGAACTGCCCTTATCCTTCTAGACTTGGGCTGCCTTTGGATTTGGGTCGCATTCCTCTATTTGGGCCTGCTTCGGGCCTCTATTCTTGATTTGGCCAACCTCTTTTAGAAGAGATCAGGGATTCCAGACCTAAACAGGTCGGTCGCTTTGTCTTTAAGCAGCCTGGGTCGTACATCTCGACCTAGGATATGAACAGAAAGTGTCAGAATTACCTTTTGATCTGCATGTACATACTCCGCATCAGACAGTTATAACTAGGTCAAGTTGTAGACAAGTAGGTTTCAAGCTTGAGGGTAGAGACTTTGTGCATGATTTGATCTGTTTACCAATGGTGGGGTTAGAGATGATTTTGGGGTTTGATTGGTTGTCGAAGAATCGGGTTTTGTTGGATTATTTTGAACGGACAATTAGGTTTATGCCAGACGGAGAAAATAGAGCAGTGGTAGCTACAGGATATTACCTGAACTTTGTAATGGTGCATTATAGTGGGGAGGAGTGTTAGGGTTATATTCTGTTGGTTGCTATGTGTTGGGTGATGCTCAGAACTTGGGTCATATACCGGTGGTTAGAGAATTTCCGGAAGTATTCCCGGAAGATATCCCTGAGTTCCCGCCTCAAAAGGAAATTGAATTTGCGATTGAATTGGTGCCGGGAGCCAGACCAGTATCGATTGTGCCTTATAGGATGGCTCCGATAGAGCTGGCAGAGTTAAAGACTCAGTTGGAAGAGCTTTTGAACAAGAGGTTCATTCGACCGAGTGTATCACCATGGGGAGCGCCAGTTTTATTGGTAAAGAAGAAAGATGGAAGAATGTGATTATGTGTGGATTACCGACAGCTGAACAAAGTGACTGTGAAGAACAAGTACCTACTGCTAAGGATAGATGACTTGATGGATCAATTACAAGGAGCTGGAGTGTTTTCCAAGATAGATTTGAGATCCGGTTACTATCAGATAAGGGTGAAGGAGGTTGATATTCCTAAGATTGCATTTAGAACATGCTATGGACACTACGAGTTTACGGTAATGTCTTTTGGGTTAACGAATGCACCTGCTGTTTTCATGGATTACATGTACAGAGTCTTTCCTCCCTTTCTGGACAAATTCGTGGTGGTTTTTATAGATGACATCTTAATTTATTCCAAGACGATGAAAGAGCATGAGGAGCACTTGAGGATTGTGCTGCAAATCCTAAAGAAGCGAAAGTTGTATGCTAACTTATCGAAGTGTAAGTTCTGGAAGGAGGAGGTAAAGTTCTTAGGCCACGTGGTGAGTAAAGGAGGAATAGCTGTAGATCCTTCTAAGGTAGAAGCGGTGATGGAATGGGAAAGACCGATGACTGTGACGGAGGTCAGAAGCTTCTTGGGTTTAGCTGGATATTACCGAAGATTCATTGAAGGATTTTCCCAGATTGCATTACCGATGACGAAGTTAACAAGGAAAGAAGTGCCATTCTTGTGGACGTCGGAGTGCGAAGAGAGTTTTCAGACTTTAAAGCAGAAGTTAACTTCAGCACCTGTTCTAATCTTACCAGAACCGCATAAACTGTTTGAGGTATATTGTGATGCGTCACTGAAGGGTTTGGGTTGCGTGTTAATGCAACATCGGAATGTGGTGGCTTACACATCGTGTCAGCTGAGACCGCATGAGGTGAATTACCCCACTCATGACTTGGAATTAGCGGCGATTATTTTTGCATTAAAGATTTGGAGGCACCACTTGTACGGAGTAAAGTTTAGCATCTTTTCTGATCATAAGAGTCTCAAGTACATCTTTGATCAGAAAGAGCTTAATATACGCCAGAGGAGGTGGATGGAGTTGCTTAAAGATTATGATTTCAAATTGAGTTATCACCCTAGAAAGGTGAACGTGGTAGCAGACGCTTTTAGTCGGAAATCTCTAACAATAGCTTGGATGAGGATTAAGGAAGATGAGCTAGTAGATAAGTTCATGGATCTTAAGCTAGACATTGGTGAAGTTGCCAGAAGAGCTTGCTTGAATCTGTTGTAGATCTCAAGTACGTTTAAGACAGAGATTCATAGGGCTCAGCAAGATGAGCAAAAGCTTCAACAATTGTTTCAACCAGTTGGTGATAAGAGGCGCAAAGAATTCACTAAGGATGATGAAGGGTTATGGAGATACAATGGAAGGATTTGCACACCGGATGTTGGGAGTTTGAGGTGAGACTTGCTGTCGGAAGCTCACAACAGTGGGTTTTCTATTCATCCCGGAAGCACGAAGATGTACTATGACTTAAAGAAGATGTTCTGGTGGCCTGGGATGAAGGGTGATGTAGCAACAGTGGTATCCAAGTGTCTAATTTGCCAGAAAGTGAAGATAGAGCATCATAAACTGTCGGGAATGCTACAACCACTTGAGATTCCTCAGTGGAAGTGGAAAGGAATTGCGATGGATTTCGTGATTGGCTTACCGAGAACTAGGTCGGGATTTGATGCGATTTGGGTTATCGTGGATCGCTTGACCAAATCCACTCATTTTCTGCCTATCCGAGTAAACTGTTCTATGGAGGAGTTGCCAAGATTATACATTAGGGAGATAGTAAGGTTGCATGGTGTGCCATCGAGCATAGTGTCGGACCGTGATCCCCAATTCACTTCAAGGTTTTGGGGAGCTTTCCAAAGAGCTTTCGGTACAAAGCTGGTGCATGAAATTGTGATTCACACTTTTCACAACTCCGCACAACTAACCAACAAGTGCACTGGGTCATCCTAGTAATACCTTACGTGAGTAAGGGTCGATCCCATGGAGATTGTCGGCTTGAAGCAAGCTATGGTCATCTTGTAAATCTCAGTCAGGCAGATTCAATTGGTTATGAGGTTTAAATAATTAAAAGATAAATAAAACATAAAATAAAATAAAGATACTTATGTAATTCATTGGTGGGAATTTCAGATAAGCATTTGGAGATGCTTTGTCGCCTCTAAACCTTTGCTTTCCTATTGTCTTCTTCCAATCATGCGTGCTCCCTTCCATGGCAAGCTGTATGATCCTGTCGGATGAAAAATACCAGGTACGATCTCTGCACGGGTAACTAACTGTCAGATTTCTCGTCTCGGATGAAAAATACCAGGTATAGCTACCGCACCGCTAATCATCTGTTGGTTCTCACTAGCGTCGGAATAGGACCCTTGTCCTTTTGCACACTGTCACTGCGCCCAACATTCGCAAGTTTGAAGCTCGTCACAGTCATCCCTTCCCAGATCCTACTCGGAATACCACAGACAAGGTTTAGACTTTCCGGATCTCAGGAATGCTGCCAATGGTTCTAGCCTATACCACGAAGGTTCTGATCTCAGATTTGGATGCTCTGTTGTCAGGAGAGACGATGCGAATAGTGGATTAGAGGCCTAAGAGAATATACTCTGGCTGTTGTCTAATGACTACGTTAAACATCATGTAGACCGCTTGTGGTTGTCAGGCACGCGGATCTTGGCTAAGCGGGTAACGAAGATAGTGGGTGATTGTCACGGGTCACCCCTTCATTCTGACTTAACTGAATTAAGTACGAGATTATATCTTGGAGAAGAAGTAGGCGTGAATTGAAAGAGAAACAAGAGTACTTGCATTAATTCATGAAGAACAGCAGAGCTCCGCACCTTAATCTATGAGGTGTGAAAACTCCACCGTTGAAAATACATAAGAGAAAATAGTCTAGACATGGTCGAATGGCTAGCCTCCATTGTCTAAGGACTAAACATCCAGAGATGATAAAAGTCCTCTAATACAATAGTAAAAAGTGCTATTTATACTAAACTAGTTACTAGGGTTTACAGAAAATGAGTAACTAAGTGCAGATAGTGCAGAAATCCACTTTTGGGGCTCACTTGGTGTGTGCTTGGGATGAGCATTGAAGCTTTTCACGTGCATAGGCCATTCTTGGAGTTAAACGCCAGCTTGGGTGCCAGTTTGGGCGTTTAACTCCAGTTCTGGTGCCAGTTCTGGCATTTTACTCCAGAAAAGGGTCTCAGGTGGGTGTTTGGACGCAAGTTTGGGCCATCAAATCTCGAGAAAATTATGGACTATTATACATTGCTAGAAAGCCCAAGATATCTACTTTCCAATGCAATTGTGAGTGCGCCAATTGGGTTTCTGTAGCTCTAGAAAATCTACTTCGAGTGCAGGAGGGTCAAAGTACTACCCTTTTGGGCGTTTAACGCCCAGCCAGGTACCCTGGCTGGCGTTTAAACGCTAGTTTTCCTTCCTCACTGGGTGTTTTGAACGCCCAGCTTTTTCTCTGTAATTCCTCTGCTGTATGTTCTGAATCTTCAATTCTCTGTATTATTGACTTGAAAAGACATAATTTTGAAAATTTTTTTGAATTTTTAATGATGAGAGAGAGCAACAACAAAATGAAACTAATCATGAATAACTAAGATCAAATAAACAATGCATGCAAGAACACGTTGAATGTCAAGATGAACATCAACACATAGTTTTAAGAAAAGAATGACATGCAAGACACCAGACTTAGAAATTTTCATTCTATAGACACTAATAATTCAAAAATGCATATGAAAAACAAGAAAAGACACCAAACAAGAGAATTTAAAGATCAGACCCAAGAAAATCATCAAGAATAACTTGAAGATCAATGAAGAATATAATGCATGAAAAATATTTCGAAAAATAAAAAGAAAATTCAAAAGATGCAATTGACACCAAACTTAAATTTGACACTAGACTCAAACAAGAAACAAAAAAATTTTTGGTCGTTATAGTTTTATAAAATTTTTTTTGGATTTTTCGAAAATTATTTTGGGAAAAGAAACATAAGAAAGTCAAAATTTTTAATACAAATTCCAAGAATCATGCAATGTTAGTCTAAAGCTTCAGTCTAAAAAGATTAGACATGGCTAGCCAAGCTTCAGCAGAACGTTACATACAACAGCTAAATTGATGGGAATCAACCAGCTCCTGTGATGATAAAAGCATCATCTGAAACTCTAGAATTCATTCTTAAAAATTCTGAGTCATAGAATAATTTATTTTTTTCGAAAATAAAAAGCTTAAAAATAAAATAAAATTACCTAATCTAAGCAACAAGATGAACCGTCAGTTGTCCAAACTCGAACAATCCCCGGCAACGGCGCCATACCCTTTTGGGCGTTTAACGCCCAGCCAGGTACCCTGCCTGGCGTTTAAACGCCAGTTTTCCTTCCTCACTGGGTGTTTTGAACGCCCAGCTTTTTCTCTGTAATTCCTCTGCTGTATGTTCTGAATCTTCAATTCTCTGTATTATTGACTTGAAAAGACATAATTTTGAAAATTTTTTTGAATTTTTAATGATGAGAGAGAGCAACAACAAAATGAAACTAATCATGAATAACTAAGATCAAATAAACAATGCATGCAAGAACACGTTGAATGTCAAGATGAACATCAACACATAGTTTTAAGAAAAGAATGACATGCAAGACACCAGACTTAGAAATTTTCATTCTATAGACACTAATAATTCAAAAATGCATATGAAAAACAAGAAAAGACACCAAACAAGAGAATTTAAAGATCAGACCCAAGAAAATCATCAAGAATAACTTGAAGATCAATGAAGAATATAATGCATGAAAAATATTTCGAAAAATAAAAAGAAAATTCAAAAGATGCAATTGACACCAAACTTAAATTTGACACTAGACTCAAACAAGAAACAAAAAAATTTTTGGTCGTTATAGTTTTATAAAATTTTTTTTGGATTTTTCGAAAATTATTTTGGGAAAAGAAACATAAGAAAGTCAAAATTTTTAATACAAATTCCAAGAATCATGCAATGTTAGTCTAAAGCTTCAGTCTAAAAAGATTAGACATGGCTAGCCAAGCTTCAGCAGGACATTACAACAGCCAAATTGATGGAAATCAACCAGCTCCTGTGATGATAAAAGCATCATCTGAAACTCTAGAATTCATTCTTAAAAATTCTGAGTCATAGAATAATTTATTTTTTTCGAAAATAAAAAGCTTAAAAATAAAATAAAATTACCTAATCTAAGCAACAAGATGAACCGTCAGTTGTCCAAACTCGAACAATCCCCGGCAACGGCGCCAAAAACTTGGCGCACGAAGTTTTTGATTCACACTCTTCACAACTCCGATGTAACTAACCAGCAAGTGCACTGAGTCGTCCAAGTAATACCTTACGTGAGTAAGGGTCGATCCCACGGAGATTGTCGGCTTGAAGCAAGCTATGGTCATCCTTGTAAATCTCAGTCAGGTGGATTCAAATGGTTTTGAGGTATTGATAAATAAAATATAATTAAAATAGAAAATAAGATAGAAATACTTATGTAATTCATTGGTGGAATTTCAGATAAGCGTATGAAGATGCTTTGTTGCTTCAGAACTTCTACTTTCCTACTGCCTTCTTCCAACCATGCGTTACCTCCTTCCATGACAAGCTATATGATCCTCTCTGATGAAAATAATTCCATATGCACTGTCACCACACGGCTAATCATCTGTCGGTTCCCGCTAGCGTCGGAATAGGACCATTGTCCTTTTGCGCACTATCACTTGCGCCTTACATTCGCAGGTTTGAAGCTCGTCACAGTCATCCCTTCCCAGATCCTACTTGGAATACCACAAACAAGGTTTAGACTTTCTAGATCTCAGGAATGGCTGCCAATAATTCTAGCCTATACCACGAAGGTTCTAATCTTAGATTAGAAACCCAAGAGATACACACTCAAGCTATTGCTGATAGAACGAAAGTGTTTGTCAGGCACGCGTTCATAAGTGAGAATGATGATGAGTGTCACGGATCATCACATTTATCAGGTTGAAGTGCGAGTGAATATCTTAGAGAAGAAGTAGGCGTGAATTGAATAGAAAAACAATAGTACTTGTATTAATTCATGAAGAACAGCAGAGCTCCACACCTTAATCTATGGGGTGTAGAAACTCCACCGTAGAAAATACATAAGTGAAAGAAGGTCTAGGCATGGCCGAATGGCCAGCCTCCTAAACGTAAACATACAAGTTCCAAAGATAGATGATAAAAAGATGAAAATACAATAGTAAAAGGTCCTATTTATAATGAACTAGTAGCCTAGAATTTACAGAAATAAGTAAATGATGCAGAAATCTACTTCCGGGGCCCACTTGGTGTGTGCTTGGGCTGAGCATTGAAGCTTTCACGTGCTTAGATTTTTCCTGGAGTTAAACGCTAGCTTTGGTGCTAGTTTGGGCGTTTAACTCCAATTTTGGTGCCAGTTTGGGCGTTTTACGCCAAGATGTTTTGAGATGACTTTGAACGCCGGTTTGAGCCATCAAATCTCGGAAAAAGTATGGACTATTATATATTGCTGGAAAGTCCAGGATGTCTAATTTCCAGCGCAATTGAGAGCGCGCCAATTGGGCTATTGTAGCTCCAGAAAATCTATTTCGAGTGCAGGGAGGTCAGAATCCAACAGCATCTGCAGTCCTTTTTCAGCCTCTAAATCATATTTTTGCTCAGCTCCCTCAATTTCAGCTAGAAAATACCTGAAATCATAGAAAAACACACAAACTCATAGTAAAGTCCAGAAATGTAATTTTTATTTAAAAAATAATAAAAATATAATAAAAAGTAACTAAAACATACTAAAAACTACCTAAAAACAATGCCAAAATGCATATAAATGATCTGCTCATCATCAAGCTCCTATTAACATTTATCTTACCTTCAACAAATTAAGGCTGTCAATTAATATTTATCTTATCTTTTGACAGGTTGAAGTATAAATGTCAATTGACAATAAGAGTGTCAAGTGATTTTAAATTGATTGTGTCAATTGACGTTGAGAATGTCAAGTGTCTTTAATCTGACAGTGTCAATTGACACTGGAGGTGTCAAGTTCTTTTAAGTTGACAACCGAATTTAACTTGAGAGGGTTGAGTGACTTTAAATTGAGAGTGTCAATTGTCTTAAGTTGACACCATGAGCATATATCTACTTGGCAATTTGAATGCTAATCATTAATAAACCTAACAGAATTTCTAAGTTTATAAAAGCTTCTACATTAATAGTTGAATACCTAATTGTGGAATTTATTCTTCTGTATGAAGCTTGTAAGCATGGCAAACACTATCTGTTCTAATTTTTGGCAGCTAAATGTGTGTCAATTGACCTTTGTTTTAACCATTGATATTTCAGTTGAGAACTTTTCACACATACTCCTTTATTATTCCAATTAACATTGTTAATTGACACAATTTTTTTAAGTTCAAAAGTAACAGAATCTTAATTTTGTGAAGTCTATTCTTTGACATGTTAAACTCTAAGTGTCAATTAGATTTGATAAAATTTTATAATTCTATGAAATCTCCACACTGATATTCTAATAGTTTTGACCATAAATGTCAATGAACTCAACAAAATTTCTAACTATATGAGGCTTTTGCTTTACGAATTACATATCAAAACATCAATGAGAGACGATTTTTGTCCATAATCTTACATTTGAGGCATAATTTATTATTTTTTTTGAAAAATAAAACTACAACAATGTTAATAAAATAGTTATAATCAAAAAATAAGAAAGAAATAGGAATTTAAAATATAAGAAAAATGAGAAAGAAAAGGCAAAAAAATTATGATGAATAAAAAAGAGAAAAGAGATAGAAAAATAGAGAAAAAATGAAAAAAGAATATTATAATGAATAAGAAAGAGAGAAGAGACAGAGAAACAAAGAAAGAAAAGAGAAAAAATTACAATAAATAAGAAAAAAATAGTTAAAGAAGGAGAAAAAAAGAAAGAAGATAAAAATTAGAATGATGAAAAAGAGAAACAATGATATAAAAACAAAGTAGATGAAATCATTTTTTGTCATATTTTTTTACATCTTTATCAAACTTACCCTGTATTTACAGAAAGACGATTTATCTTAACTCCAGAAATTTCTTTCTGATCGTTCTCTACATGATCTATTCATGAAGATGTAGATATTTGATAAATTATTCAATTTTTTTTATCATCTCTTTATACTTTGCTTCTTTTTCAATTTTTAACTGTTCAATTCACTACAACATTTTGGGTCTATGGCCACGGTTCTTTTGTCATAGTTTTTTAGGGTGACAAAAAAAAATCTATAGTCACGGTTTTTTTGGAAAGGGTGACCATAGAGTACCTATAGTCACGGTTTTTTAAAAAAGGGTGGCTTATACGGGTCTATGGTCACATTTTTTAGGGGTGACCTAAAGGGGTCTATGGTCACGATTTTTTACAGTGACCAAAAAGGATCTATGGTCACGGTTTTTCAAAAAAGGATGACCAAAAAGGGTATATAGTCACGGTTTTGGGATGTGGCCTAAAAGGGTCTATGGTCACGGTTTTGGGGGTGACCTAAAGGGGTCTATGGTCAAAGCTTTTTACAGTGACCAAAAAGGGGCTATGGTCACGGTTTTTCAAAAAAGGGTGACCTAAAAGGGTCTATGGTCACGGTTTTGGGGGGTGACCTAAAGGGGTCTATGGTCATGGTTTTGGGGGTGGCCTAAAAGGGTCTATGGTCATAGTTTTGGGGGTGACCTAAAGGTGTCTATGGTCACGGTTTTTTCCAG
The DNA here is from genome assembly GCF_000816755.2 of Arachis ipaensis. Taxonomy (NCBI): domain Eukaryota; kingdom Viridiplantae; phylum Streptophyta; class Magnoliopsida; order Fabales; family Fabaceae; genus Arachis; species Arachis ipaensis. The sequence continues at coordinate 70,218,821 of NC_029793.2, forward strand.
TGACCAAAAAGGGTCTATGGTCACGGTTTTTCGGAAGGATGACCTAAAAGAGTCTATGGTCACGGTTTTGAGGGTGACTTAAAAGGGTTTACGGTCACGGTTTTGGGGGTGACCTAAAAGGGTCTATGGTCACGGTTTTTTACAGTGACCAAAAAGTGTCTATGGTCATGGTTTTTTTAGAAGGGAGACCTAAAAGGGTCTATGGTCACGGTTTTGGGGGCTGACTTAAAAGGGTCTATAGTCATGGTTTTGGGGTGACCTAAAGGGGTCTATGGTCACAGTTTTAATCATTTGAGTTTAAATTAATTAAGATTTTTATGTATTTTTTATAATTTTAAATATTTTATCCTTTTAAAATTTAAAAATTTTAATAATTAAAAACTAATAATAATTTCATAAATAAAAAATTAAGTTGAATACTATTAATTTTAAATTAAAAAGATTTAAAACTTAATAATATAAAAATGATTTAATAACTTAATAATGGAAGTGTTATATAATTAAATTTAAGAAATTTCTATTATGAATAAATTATGGTTTTTTTTTGTTAAATTGAGTTCCTAGAGATTAATTTATTAGGAATGATTAAATGGATTTTTGTAAATACTTTAGATTTAAGTCAATTAATATTTATGTACAATTTTTATTTTAATTGGTTATTTTATATAAATTGAAATTAAAGTTATGATGGAAAAATAATGAAAGGTCATATAATTTAATTTGGGTAATTGATATTTCGTGTTCAACCGTATTTTATAAAATGTGATTAGTATTCGTTGCCGCCGTCGCCGTGCCTTGCCGCCACTGCCGTTGATGGAAGCCGCCACCGTCGTTGGGAGAAACCAAACAGGGAGAGGAGGTCGCCGTTGATGCTACCGCAGAAAGGAAGGAAGCAACGCGTGTGAGGAAGTGACGCAACAGAGGAGGAGCCGTTCCTCTGCCGCTGCTGGAATTCCTGGTCGCCGCCGGAATTCTTGGTGAGTTAATCATGCCTAGCTACCATAATCACCACCTCTGAACCTTATTTGCTCTGTAAGAACCCTGCACTTGCTTCTGATGTTCTTGACTCTGTTGGGTTTGCTGGAATTATCACAGTTGAAGCTTGTCACCAGAGAAGACAAGTTGTTACGCCATCCTTTTCATTCTAACATCGATTCTCCCATTCAAAACCTTGTAACGCTTTCACTCTTGTTCTGTTTAGCATTGTTTCTCTGTTATATTCTTATTTTAATTACGGTAGCCAATATCATTGTTTTAGTACTGCTGTGTTCTGCCAGAAATATCGAAATTGTTGCTGCGAGTGTGATCATAGTTGGTGCCGCTGTCTTTGTCCCGGTTACGTTGGAATTGTTGATAAATGATTGCTGAATAAAAAATTAAGTTGAATACTATTAATTTTAAATTAAAAAGATTTAAAACTTAATAATATAAAAATGATTTAATAACTTAATAATGGAAGTGTTATATAATTAAATTTAAGAAATTTCTATTATGAATAAATTATGGTTTTTTTTTGTTAAATTGAGTTCCTAGAGATTAATTTATTAGGAATGATTAAATGGATTTTTGTAAATACTTTAGATTTAAGTCAATTAATATTTATGTACAATTTTTATTTTAATTGGTTATTTTATATAAATTGAAATTAAAGTTATGATGGAAAAATAATGAAAGGTCATATAATTTAATTTGGGTAATTGATATTTCGTGTTCAACCGTATTTTATAAAATGTGATTAGTATTCGTTGCCGCCGTCGCCGTGCCTTGCCGCCACTGCCGTTGATGGAAGCCGCCACCGTCGTTGGGAGAAACCAAACAGGGAGAGGAGGTCGCCGTTGATGCTACCGCAGAAAGGAAGGAAGCAACGCGTGTGAGGAAGTGACGCAACAGAGGAGGAGCCGTTCCTCTACCGCTGCTGAAATTCCTGGTCGCCGCCGGAATTCTTGGTGAGTTAATCATGCCTAGCTACCATAATCACCACCTCTGAACCTTATTTGCTCTGTAAGAACCCTGCACTTGCTTCTGATGTTCTTGACTCTGTTGGGTTTGCTGGAATTATCACAGTTGAAGCTTGTCACCAGAGAAGACAAGTTGTTACGCCATCCTTTTCATTCTAACATCGATTCTCCCATTCAAAACCTTGTAACGCTTTCACTCTTGTTCTGTTTAGCATTGTTTCTCTGTTATATTCTTATTTTAATTACGGTAGCCAATATCATTGTTTTAGTACTGCTGTGTTCTGCCAGAAATATCGAAATTGTTGCTGCGAGTGTGATCATAGTTGGTGCCGCTGTCTTTGTCCCGGTTACGTTGGAATTGTTGATAAATGATTGCTGAGAGTGCTGGATCTTGATGTTATTGATTGATTGCTGTTGAGCTAGTTATTTGATATATTATAATGGTGGTGGGCTTGGTTGGTGTTTGTTTGAAATTAATTTTGAGAGGAATTGATGGTTGAATCTTGAAATATTAAACTTTTGTAGGCATTGTGATTATGAATAGAATATGTACCAAAAACCAAGTAATAAGAGCTTATGACTATTCAAGCTATTAGTATATGTTGGTGGCCTTTAACCAAATTTTGAGTTTTGGCCTCTAACCGAATTTTAATTTTTTTTAGATTTCTAGTGGCTTTTGAAGGTTATGGTTGCTGCTGCAACTGCGAGAAATTTTTGATGGACACAGTAGCTAAATTGCTTAACTAGGTTGGTATTTATTTATCCAGTTGTGTTTTTATTGTTATTAAACTTTATTGAAATTGAAAATTATAAAGTAACACAAGAATAATTCTAAATTCAAAAAGTCTTGTAATTAAATGCAAACCAAAGGGCATGTAATCTGTTTGATAATTTAACTCTGTTTGATTTCTGTTTAATATATTTTATTGAAATTGCTAATTCTTCTTCATATTCCTGTGTGCATGAATTGACATGTTTTCAGATAATGGTTTTTGGGAAATATAAGTGTTTTATTTTTCTATGTATTTTCCCCATTTGATGTGTGCAGAGACGTTCAGTTTTGCTGGTTTTGCATCTTTATTAATATTATGAAAGATTCTATATTCTTCTATTTACTTAATGATGATTTCATGTGTGTGAGGATGAACAGCCAACTAGTCTGTGAATTTAGGGTTTTTTTTTAACTAACCTAGGGATTAGCATTTCTTATTTCTTCTGAAATTGGTAATAGCAACGTTTTACACTAAACAAAAGGGTACATATAATGAGTTGTAACAGTGATGAATTTAAGCACTAAGAGTAAATTTTTGCATGAAATTTCTCATTCCAATTTTACCAAAGAAATATATATGGGAACTACTAAATCATTTTGATTTCACTCAATCAAAACACATCACTTTATAAATGTCATGTAGATGATATGATATCACTATTTTTTTTGTCTTAATGATAGATTAGGAATTTTAATTTTATTTATTTTTCAGAGGTCATGCATCAACTTTATTTATGTGATTAGTATGTAAAAATTTTAAATGTTTTTGTATCTATTTTCTTTGATTTTTCAAATAGCTATGTGTTTTTCAAGATATTTTTTAATTATTGATATGTAAAATCTTCAATTGCTAAATTGCAAATATTTTCCAGAACATGCTTGATTACGTCTCAGTTTAAGACTGATTATTTTCAGGAAGTTTAAAATAAAAATTATTTTATATTTTATATTAATTCAGGATTAATATTTGTTAATTGATTATTTTGTTTACCTACTCTTGAATGTTCTTTACCTTCTCTTGAATTTTTTGTTTTGTTTTGTATACAGGATAATTTTTTTGGACTTGTAAAGATAAAAGAAGTTGACTAGTTGTTGTGGCACCGTGTATAACAACTTCAAATGGCATCTCAAAATGAAGGAACTAAGCAGTAAGTTTATATCATACTTGTTATATAAAATAATTTAATGTTAACTTTATTGTTGATTTATTGGCCTTAAATGAATCTACAATAGAATCTAGTTTATGAGCAGAAGGTTGCTAGTTTTTATTATACCTAGTATGTCCTTTTTATCTGACTCAAAACCTTAGCAAATGCTCCTTGTTATTTAGTGGATGAAATTTTCATGTTAAATTGACTTATTAAACTTGTGCTCCATATTCATTACTCAACTATACTGCATCATCAAAAATATTTTTGCTCTGTTCTAACATGTTTATTTCTTTTGCTAGTAGGAGGATATAATGTGAAGAAAATATGTTCTATACAAATATAAGATGGGATGAGTCTTATAATGAGTTTGGTTATCTAAATGTATTATTTTGATGTGTTCTTTACTTTTTGATAAGAGACTTTATCCGATATTATATGTAATGAATAAATTACACCCTATTTTGATTAGTGTTGTAATGGATATCTAGTTTTTAATGAAACTTTTATGATTTGGATTTATCAAATTTCTCATTCTTAGATTTATTTTGTGATTATCATCATTTTGGGATGTGATTATGATTTAAAAAAAATTAAATCTCATAACATAAAACAGGATGTCGCCATTTAAAAATAGGGTGACCATAGATAAGCTATGGCCACGGTAAAAACCGTGACCATAGATCCATGGTCACGATTTTAAGGAAGGGTGACCATTGATAAGCTATGGCCACGGTGAAAACCGTGACCATACATAAGGCTATGGTCATGGCGAAAAACCAATCTATGGTCATGGTTTAAGGAGGGGTGACCATAGGGGCTATGGTCACGGTTTTTGGTGGCGTGACCATAGATAAGGCTATGGTCATGGTTTTGGGAAAGGGTGACCATAGAGGCTATGGTCACGGCCAAAACCGTGACCATAGATAAGGGTATGGTCACGGTTTAATGAGGGGTGACCATAGGGGCTATGGTCACGGTTTTTGGTGGGGTGACCATAGGGTCTATGGTCACAGTTTTGGGAAGGGATGACTGTTCGGAGGGTGGTGGTCAGAGATGACGTGTCTGGCTGGTGGATGGTGGCCAGAGCTGTCGCACCCGACTTGTTGGACTAACAATGTTGCTGATCCTTTGTCACCGGAGGGTGGTGGTACCTGTAAGGGACTCCGATGCTTAAGTTAGCAAGGGTATTAAGCTGGTTTTTTTGTAGAATCAGAGTATGAGTTATACCTGGGTGCTCCAGTGTATTTATAATAGTGTGGAATGACCTTCCTGGAGATAAGATAGTTATCTTATCTTATCTTTTCTTTGAGTGAAGTCATCTTATCTTCAGGGGAACCGCCCTTATCTCTCTAGGCTTGGGCTGCCTTTGGATTTGGGTCATGTTCCTCTGTTTGGGCCCTTTTTGGGCTTTTCTGGTGATTTGGCCGAGCTCTTTGAGAAGAGGTCGGATAGTCTGACCTGAAGAGGTCGGTTGACTTTGTCGTTTAAACATCCCGGGTTGGACAGCTCGACCCAGGGTATGAACAGTGCCCCTGCTCGAGCTCGGTCTTTTCTTCTGAGGTTGAGTCTTAGTTTAGGACTTCGATCCTTCTCTGGTGAAGCCGAACTCGAGCATTTTGTCAGCTTCTTCTTTGTAGAGTTTCCCTTTAAATGCGAAACATTTTTCCTTGATTTTTTGAAACAAGCGTTCCTCTCGCTCTTTTGAAATGCGCATCTTTCTGTCTTGGGAACGTGCAAGGGTTTTTAATAACCCATTAATTCATCCCTTTACTGTTTTCCCCCTTTCTTCACTTTGAATTTGCAAAAGGACCTTTGCTTTCCGTTTTCTCTCTTCTGCTTCTCGAAACTCCATTTTCGCCCTTCTATCTTCTGGTTTGCCTTTTGCTTTATACGTTTTTTGCGCTTCTCCTTGTGACACTGCTGGTGACTGTTTTGTTCTTTTCGGAGGGTGATCTTTGGCCTCGCTATTGCTTCATCTTCTCAGCGTTCATCGTCTCCTCCTCTTTTCAGGTTGGTTTTCTGTTTCTTTCTTTCTTTCTTTACTATTCTTCTTCCTGCTTGCATTGTTTTGTTTTATGGAAAAGTTTTGATCTTGCTTGAACTTATGCTGGAAAGCTTGAACCTTTTTGTGTCGTTATGCTTGATTGTTGCTGTGATGCATGTTTTTTGGAGTTTATTTGCCTTGTGTACGCCCCTTGCCTTTTTTCCCTAACAGTTGATGCTTTTAGGATTTTGAATGTTGTTATTACCTCCGTTTGCGTTACCATTTTTGGAACTTTGGGATGATGAAACTGTCTGATTGTTTGGAAAAGGATTGCGCCTTTTGGTGATTTTGATCTTGTTTTGATGTTGATAGCTACTTTTGATGGCCTTTTGAATTTTGTGGCTTTCTTGTCGAAGTTTCACTTTTGTTGAAAAAGGGTTATCTTCTTGTTAGGAGGTGTAGAGATGTAGGCTTGTAGATTTTCCTGAGTCCTTGTTCCATAATTGCCTCCAAAGGATGCCCCTGGATCTTTGGTGTGGGTTCTGGGGTGTCCTTTTTGCTGTTTGTGTTGCTCTTAGTCATATTTATCCGAGCTGATTTCTTTGGTATGGCCGAGCTGTTTATTTAGTAATTCCTCTCTTTTTCTTTGCTGTAGGATTAGTTGACCATGTCTTCCTCTCGCAAAAATATTGTTGAGACCTCCTCCAAAGCCCCCGAGGGCATGTCCGATTGGCTGGACTCCCTTGTTCTGATGTGTGTTTCAATTGTTGATCCCGATTATCTTGTGGAACTTAGAAAACGTCACTGTATCTGTAACCGTAGAGACCAGGAGAAAGATTATGAGTTGGTAGCTTCGGACTCCGAGGAGAGGGTTTGATTTCCTTCTCTGATCCAAGGGAAACGTCCCTTCTTTTATGCCTATAACTATTTTTTAAGCCAGCTGAACATTACCTTTTCCTTTACTTCTTTTGAGACCGACTTGTTATGGTCGTGCAATGTGGCCCCATCCCAACTCCATCCGAACTCTTGGGGCTTCATCAAGATCTTTCAGTTGCTTTGCCACGAGTTGGATGTCACACCTTCTCAAACTCTCTTTCTGTATCTTTTTGTTTTGACCAAGCCTGGGACTACCAAAAAGAAAGCTTCTTGGGTTTCTTTCCGGTCTGCCCAAGGGCACAAAGTGTTTTCTATGTATGATGAATCTTTTAGGGATTTCAAGAATTACTTCTTCAAGGTCCAAGCTATTGAGGGAGCTCAGCCTTTTTTCATGGAATCAAATGGTGAACCTGCCTTCCCTTTATGTTGGCTAAAGAAAGTTGTAGTATCTAGATATACGTGGAAGATACTTGATGAGGTTGAGCAGGTTTTTGTGACTTTGTTGGAGGGAATTTGGGGACAACCTCCTTATCTCGATATAAAGAGATGTTTAGGAGACCCTTCTCTTGTCCGAGTCGAGCTGGGTAGTGGTCGACTTCTTTTGACTTACTTGTTGCTTATTTTCTATTTCTTCTAGCCTTGTAACTTTGTTTTGTTTGTATATTTCCGAAATGGTTAAAAATAATGACTCCATAAGGGCCTTTAAAAAGGCGAGGAAGGCTACAGCTGCCCAGAATGTCTCAGCCAAGGTGGTTGGGGAAGGATCTTCTCATGTTCTGCCAAAGCCATCAGTACCAAGCTCTCCTGGACCGAGGAGGATGATTCCTACCCCTCGGGTCCATGTGTTCGATCCTCCCCAGGCTTCTGCTGCTGTTTCTTCTCCTATTGCCATTCCTCCTTCCAAAAGACCTCGGACTGTTGAGCTCTTCAATCTAGATGCTTCTGATTTTGACACTGTTGGGTTTGTCGACCAGCAGATCGGTCCCTATGGTGTCATTCCTACTGACAATGTTTCTCTTCTTCGTCATTTGGATTTTATAACTCGGAGCAGTATCAAGATGGCATATATGGGGGCAGCTCTGTATCGAACCGCCCAAGATCTTCCTATCCATGTGATGAAGGCCTTTATGGAGGAGGCCAAATAAGAGTTTGATCGGATTAAGGGTTTGAAAGAGGAGCTCGAGGTGAAAGTGACCAGGTTGGAGAAGGAGTTGGAGGGTGAAAAGTCTAGAGATATTGCTTTGGCGGCCTCTGCAAAGTTGGCTGAGGATACGGCGTTGAAGCATAAGAAGAGCTATGTCACCACTTATAGGAAAATGATGGATCTCAGGGAGAGTTTAGAGTCTGTCCGAGCTAATTATGCTGAGCTCCAAGGTCATCTTGTAGGCAGTGTTAATGCTGCTTATGAAAATTTGAAGGAGCAGGTTCGAGTTCTTGCGCCCGAGCTCGACCTTACTCTGTTCAGCTTGGACAATATTGTGAAGGATGATAAAATTATCTCTAATGACCCTGATGATGACGACGATGCCGAGCCTCCTCCTGTACCTACCGCCAAAGTCTCTGTTGCACCTATTTCTTCAACTCCTGCAGCTGAGGTTGGTCATCTCGAGTCGGATCCTGATTGTTAGGTCTTGAACCGGGATGATGGGACGGTGGATGCAGTGCCCCTTCAGACTCGTCCTCCTTCACCTCGTGATACTACAACTGGGAACTCTTTGGATCCTCTATGATTATTTTGGATATTTTGTATATAGCCCGGCCTGTGGGCTTTGAACTCTTTTTATTTTGTAGTTGATGCTCTTAACTTCTGGATACTTTTAGTTGCTTTTTCAGTAACTTTTATTTTAAAAAAACAAAGGTAGTTTTTTATGCCCTCTGGGGTCGACTTCATGTGGCCTTTTTATAGCAACCTTATTTCTCTTTGAGATATTGAGGCACGAAATCACAATTACACTTTTGCAATTCCGCACAACTAACCAGCAAGTGCACTGGGTCGTCCAAGTAATACCTTACGTGAGTAAGGGTCGATCCCACGGAGATTGCCGGCTTGAAGCAAGCTATAGTTATCTTGTAACTCTCAGTCAGGATATCAATAATAATTCTCAGTTTTAATTGGAATGAGTAAAAGAACATGGATTAAATAATACTTGTTATGCAGTAATGGAGAACAGGTTGAGGTTTTGGAGATGCTCTATTTTCTGAATCTCTACTTTGTCAGGCACGCGTTCATAGGCTGAGAATAGTGATGAGTGTCACGGATCATCACATACATCATGTTGAAGTGCGAGGGGATATCTTAGAATAGAAACAAACGTGATTGAATGGAAAACAGTAGTAATTGCATTAATCCATCGAAACATAGCAGAGCTCCTCACCCCCAACCATGGAGTTTAGAGACTCATGCCATAGAAGATACAAAATTCAGATGTCAAAATGTCATAAGGGTCCATAGCAAGTCTCTAAAAGTAGTTTTTATACTCAACCAGTGACCTAGGTTTACAAAAAATGAGTAAACTAAGATAGATAGTGCAGAAATCCACTTTCGGGGCCCACTTGGTGTGTGTTTGGGCTGAGCATTGAAGCTTTCACGTGCACAGGCTACTCTTGGCGTTTAACTCCAGCTTTTGTGCTAGTTTGGGCGTTTAACTCCAACTTTTATGCCAGTTCTGGCGTTTAACGCCAGAATAGGGTAGAAAGTTGGTGTTAAATGCCAGTTTGCATGATCTTAACTTAGACAAAGTAGGGGCTATTATATATTTCTGGAAAGCCCAGGATGTCTACTTTCCAACGCAATTGAGAGCGCACCAATTGGGCTTCTGTAGCTCCAAAAAAGCCATTTCGAGTGTAGGGAGGTCAGAATCCAACAGCATCTGCAGTCCTTTTTTAGCCTCTGAATCAGATTTTTGCTTAGGCCCCTCAATTTCAGCCAGAAAATACCTGAAATCACAGAAAACCCCACAAACTCATAGTAAAGTCCAGAAATGTGATTTTTGTATAAACTTTAATAAAAATATACTAAAAGTAGCTAAATCCTACTAAAAACTCTATGAAAATACCTCCAAAAAGCATATAAAATATCCACTCATCACAACACCAAACTTAAACTGTTGCTTGTCCTCAAGCAACTAAATGAATAAAATAGGATAGAAAGAAAGTCAAGAGGCAATAACATCTCAGAGTTTTATATGAAGCTCAAATTCTCATTAGATGAGCGGGACTAGTAGCTTTTTGCTTCTGAATAGTTTTGGCATCTCAATTTATCCTTTGAAGTTCAGAATGATTGGAATCTATAGGAACTCAAAATTCAGATAGTGTTATTGATTCTCCTAGTTTAGTATGTTGATTCTTGAACATAGCTACTTTATGAGTCTTGGTCGTGACCCTAAGCACTTTGTTTTCCAGTATTACCACCGGATACATAAATGCCACAGACACATAACTGGGTGAAGCTTTTCAGATTGTGAATCGGCTTTGCTGAAGTCCCCAGTTAGAGGTGTCCAGAGCTCTTAAGCACACTCTTTTTTTTCTTTGGACCGCGACTTTAACCGCTCAGTCTCAAGTTTTCACTTGACACCTTCACGCCACAAGCACATAGTTAGAGACAGCTTGGTTTAGCCGCTTAGGCCAGGATTTTATTCCTTTAGGCCCTCCTATCCATTAATGCTCAAAGCCTTGGATCCTTTTTATCCTTGTCTTTTGGTTTAAAGGGCTATTGGCTTTTTTTGCTTTCTTTTTCTCTTTCTTTATTTTTCTTTTTTTTTTTTCGCCATTTGTTTTTCGGAAGCTTTGTATTCACTGCTTTTTCTTGCTTCAAGAATCAATTTTATGATTTTTCAGATTATCAACAACATTTCTCCTTTTTCATTATTCTTTCAAGAGGCAACAAATTTAACATTCATAAACTTCATTATCAAAATTTACGCACTGTTCAAGCATTCAGTCAGAAGACAAAAATTATTGCCACCACATATAAATAATTTGAATTTTTCTTATTAAGAACTCGAGAATAAAACTGCCTCCTTATTTTAAAAAAATCTGCTATTTTATTCATGTTTAATGATGATGAGAAAAATAAATTATAACTTACTTGGAGATAAAAAAATAAAAATAAAGATACTAATTACTATTATTCATGTGACTCCTAAGGTAGATCTCTAATAGCAAAAGTTATCACAGAGTTAAGATTAGGACTCAACAACCTTTATTTTGGGAGATGGATTCTCCTTCAATCTGTGGGGTGTCTGGCCCTTCAAGAGACAGCTTCTGGCGCTTCAGCTCCTGTAGCTCATGCCCTTGCTTCTCTTGTTCCTTCAGCAGTTTGCAGAGCATGCTATTTTGAATTTGCTATTCTTCTTTCAGTTGATCCATAGCTTCTTGCAGCTTAGTGACAGATGCTTCTAGACGGGTCCAGTAGTCAATCTGAGGGATTTCTAGGAGAAACTCATGTACCCTCCTTTTGATGGAGTTATCTTGCACTTGTTGTCCTTCCATTGACTTTTTTGTGATTGGGTGCTCGACTGAGATATACTCAACCACTCCTATCTTTACCCCAACATCTTTACGTAGCAGAGATATTAGGCTTGGGTAAGCCAATTTGGCGTCAGTAGAGTTCTTGTTTGCAATTGTGTAAAGCTCATAAGAAATTAGATGATGAATCTCTACTTTGTTTCCCAGTATAATGCAGTGGATCATCACTGCTCTTTTGACAGTGACTTCAGAACGGTTGCTGGTGGGCAGTATAGAACGCCCAATGAAGTCCAGCCAGCCCCTAGCAATTGGTTTGAGATCTTTTGTCTTGAGTTCATTTAGGACACCCTTTGTGTTGGTTATCCACTTGGTTCCAAGGATGCATATGTCCTCTAGAACTTGGTCCAAGCGCTTATCTAATCTCACCATTCTCCTATTAAAGGATTCTGGATCATCTTGTAGTTGAGGCAGCTTGAAGACCTCTCTTATTTTGTCCAGGTGGAAGTAAATAATCTTCCCTCTAACCATGGTTCAAAAGGTATAGAAAGCGGTTCCAGCCATTCTCTGCTTATCTGTTTGCCACAGATTTGAGTTGAATTCCTGAACCATGTTTGTACCTACCTTTGTCTCAGGGTTAGATAGAATTTCCCAGCCCCTGTTTCAAATCTGCTCATGGATCTCCGGATATTCGTCTTCTTTCAGATCAAATTTAACTTCCGGGATCACTGACCTTAGACCCATTATTTTGTGGTAATGGTCTGCATGTTCTTTGGTTAAGAACCTCTCCTGATTCCAAAGTAGTTTTGGAGTGTTCTCTTTCTTGCCTCTTAAAGTGGTTTGTTTTCCCTTAGGAGCCATGATCTTAGTGAATCTTAGCTTAGTGATCTCGAAAAACACACCAAACTTAGAGGTTTGCTTGTCCTCAAGCAAAAGAAAGGAAAGGAGAGGAATAGAAGGAGAGTCAAATTCGAGTTATGGAGGAGAGCGGGAGGTTGAATGTGAATTTATAAGGGAGGGGGTGGGTTCGAAAATTTTTGAAAAAGATATGATAGAAGATACGATTTGTAAAAGATAAATATGATATGAAAAAGATGAAAATTTAAAATTGAAAAGATATGAGAGATTTGAAAAAGATAAATCTAAATTTGAAAAGATAGTATGATGAGTTGAAAAATATTTGAAAAGAAATTGAAGAAGATTTGAGAATGATTTTTAGGATTAAAGAAGAATTTATTTTTTTATTTGTTTTGTTTTTTTTTTAAATTGAAATTGAAAGATGATAATTTGTAACATGTTTATGCAAGAAATTTTGGGTGTAACCATGAAAATTTGAAAAAAATTTGAGTTGGAAACAAAACTTCCTCCCTTCCACATTCCTGGCGTTAAATGCCCAGAATGGCACCCATTCTGGCATTTAATGCCCATTTGTTGCTTCTTTTGGGCGTTTAATGCCTAGCTAGGTACCCTGTTTGGCGTTAAACGCCAGAAAGACTTTATCACTGGGCGTTTTTCTAAACACCCAAGATGCTTCAATTCTGGAGTTAAACGCCCAGAATGGTGCCCAGAAAGGTATCTTTACTGGCGTTAAACGCCCAGAATGGTGCCCATTCTGGCGTTTAACGCCCACAATACCCCTTACTGGCATTTTTGTGCCAGTGAGCTCCTTTTCTCTGCTTTATGCTCTGAATTCTTCTGTAACTCTGTGAACTCCTGCAATTGATAATTAACCTTGAAGAAAATTTATATCAAACTCCTATAATTATTATTTGAATAACAAATAGACTTTGCTAATGGCTGGGTTGCCTCCCAGCAAGCGCTTCTTTATTGTCTTTAGCTGGACCTTACTGAGCTTTAATCTAGTCTCAGCTTTGAGCATTCTTGATCAACATTGCCTTCAAGATAATGCTTGACTCTCTGTCCATTAACAATGAACCTCTTATTAGAATCAATATCTTGAAGCTCTACATAGCCATATGGTGACACACTTGTAATCACATATGGTTCCTTCAACCGAGATTTCAGTTTCCCGGGGAACAGTCTGATCCTAGAGTTAAACAGTAGAACCTTCTGTCCTGGCTCAAAGACTCTGGATGACAGTTTCTTGTCATGCCACCTTTTTGCTTTTTCCTTGTAAATTTTTGCGTTTTCAAAAGCATTGAGTCTAAATTCCTCTAGCTCATTCAACTGGAGCAATCTTTTCACTCCAGCTAACTTAGCATCAAGAATTAAGAATCTGGTTGCCCAGTAGGCTTTGTGTTCCAATTTCACTGGCAAATGGCACGTTTTCCCATACACAAGTTGGTATGGAGAGGTCCCTATGGGAGTCTTGAATGCTGTTCTGTATGCCCACAGAGCATCATCCAGACTTCTTGCCCAATCTCTTCTGCGGTTACTCACAGTCCGTTCCAGGATTCTTTTAAGTTCTCTATTTGAGACTTCAGCCTGCCCATTTGTCTGGGGATGATACGGAGTCACCACTTTGTGGTTAATTTTATATCGGACCAGAGCAGAGTCAAGTTGTTTATTACAGAAATGAGTGCCCCCATCACTGATCAGTATCCTAGGGACACCAAACCTGCTGAAGATATGCTTCTGGAGGAACTTCATCACTATTTTAGTATCATTGGTGGGTGTTGCAATTGTCTCTACCCACTTAGATACATAGTCTACTGCCACTAGGACATAAGTGTTTGAGTATGATGGTGGGAAAGGCCCCATAAAGTCAATACCCCATACATCAAACAACTCAATCTCTAATATCCCTTGTTGAGGCATGGCATAACCGTGAGGCAGATTGCCAGCTCTTTGGCAACTGTCATAGTTACGTACAAACTTTTGGGAGTCCCTGTAAATGGTGGGCCAGTAGAAGCCACATTGGAGGACTCTTGTGGACGTTCGCTCACTTCCAAAATGGCTTCCATATTGTAATCCATGGCAATGCCATAAGATCTTTTGTTCCTCTTCCTTGGGCACACATCTAAGGATTATTCCGTTTGCACATCTCTTAAAGAGATATGGTTCATTCCATAAGTAGTACTTTACATCAGAAATCAATTTCTTTATCTACTGCCTACTGTACTCTTTGGGTATGAATCTTACAGCCTTATAGTTTGCAATGTTTGCAAACCATGGTCTTTCCTGAATGGCAAATAGTTGCTCATCCAGAAAGGTTTTAGAGATCTCAATAGAGGGGGAAGACGCCGCTTCTACTGGTTCTATCCGGGACAGTTGATCAGCCACTTGGTTCTATGTCCCTTTTCTGTCTCTTATTTCTCTATCAAACTCTTGCAGAAGCAACACCCATCTTATGAGCCTGGGTTTTGAATCCTACTTTGTAAGTAGATATTTAAGAGCAGCATGGTCAGTGTACACAATCACTTTTGATCCTACTAAGTATGATCTAAACTTGTCAATGGCATAAACCACTGCAAGCAGCTCTTTTCCTGTGGTTGTGTAATTTTTCTGTGCATCATTTAAATTACGGCAAGCATAATAAATGACATGCAGAAGCTTGTTATGCCTCTGTCCCAATACTGCACCAATGGCATGGTCACTAGCATCATACATTAGTTCGAATGGTAATGTCCAGTCTGGTGTAGAAATAACTGGTGCTGTGACCAGCTTAGCTTCCAGAGTTTCAAACGCCTATAGACACTCTGTGTCAAACACAAATGGCATGTCAGCAGCTAGCAGATTGCTGCAGAGGTTTTGCAATTTTTGAAAAATCTCTTATAAACCTCCTATAAAATCCTGTATGCCCTAGAAAGCTTCTGATTGCCTTAACATTGGCAGGTGGTGGTAATTTTTCAATTACCTCTAATTTAGCTTGATCCACCTCTATTCCCTTGTTTGAATTTTATGTCCAAGGACAATTCCTTCAGTCACCATAAAGTGACATTTTTCCCAGTTTAAAACTAGGTTGGTCTCTTGGCACCTTTTTAGAACAAGTGCTAAATGGTCAAGGCAGGAGCTGAATGAGTCTCCAAAGACTGAGAAGTCATCCATGAAGACTTCCAGAAATTTCTCTACCATATCAGAGAAGATAGAGAGCATGCACCTCTGAAAGGTTACAGGTGCATTGCACAGACCAAAAGGCATCCTTCTGTAGGCAAATACTCTAGAAGGACATGTGAATGCTGTTTTCTCTTGGTCCTGAGGATCTACTGCAATTTGGTTGTAACCTGAATAGCCATCCAAAAAGTAGTAATATTCATGACCTGCTAGTCTCTCTAGCATCTGGTCTATGAATGGTAAAGGAAAGTGATCCTTCCTAGCGGCTGTATTGAGCCTTCTGTAGTCAATACACATACGCCACCATGTAACTGTTCTTGTAGGAACCAGTTCATTCTTTTCATTATGAACCACTGTCATGCCTCCCTTCTTGGGGACAACTTGGACAGGGCTCACCCATGGGCTATCAGAAATAGGATAAATAATCCCAGCCTCCAGTAACTTGGTGACCTCTTTCTGCACCACCTCCTTCATGGCTGGATTTAGCCGCCTCTGTGGTTGAACCACTGGCTTAGCATCGTCTTCCAATAGGATCTTGTGCATGCATCTTGCTGGGATGATGCCCTTAAGATCACTTATGGACCACCCAAGAGCTGTCTTGTGTGTCCTTAGCACTTGAAGTAGTGCTTTCTCTTCCTGTGGATTTAAAGCAGAGCTTATGAGCACCGGAAAAGTGTCACCTTCTCCCAGAAATGCATATTTTAGGGATAGTGGTAGTAGTTTGAGCTCGGGTTTAGGAGGTTTCTCCTCTTCCTGAGGAATTTTCAGAGGTTCTTTTATTTCCTCTGATTCCTCCAATCAGGCTGAACATCTTTAAAGATGTCTTCTAGCTCTGATTCAAGACTCTCAGCCATGTTGATCTCCTCTACTAAGGAGTCAATAATATCAACACTCATGCAGTCTTTTGATGTGTCTGGATGCTTCATTGCCTTAACAGCTTTCAGCCTAAACTCATCCTCATTGACTCTCAAGGTCACTTCCCCTTTTTGGACATCAATGAGGGTTCGTCCCGTTGCTAGGAAAGGTCTTCCTAGAATGAGAGTTGCACTCTTGTGCTCCTCCATTTCTAGCACTACAAAGTCAGTGGAAAAGGCAAATGGCCCAACTGTGACAATCATATCCTCAATTATGCCTGATGGGTATTTAATAGAGCCATCAGCAAGTTGAAGACAGATCCGGGTTGGTTTGACCTCTTCAGTCAAGCCAAGCTTTCTGATAGTAGATGCAGGGATTAGGTTGATACTTGCCCTAAGATCACATAGAGCTGTCTTGGTACAAGTACCCTCTAATGTGCATGGTATCATAAAGCTCCCAGGATCTTTAAGCTTTTCTGGTAAGCTCTTTAAAATGACTGCACTGCACTCTTCAGTGAGGAAGACTTTTTCAGTTTCCCTCCAATCCTTCTTATGACTTAAGATCTCTTTCATGAACTTAGCATAAGAGGGTATTTGCTCAAGTGCCTCTGCAAAAGGAATCTTGATTTCAAGAGTCCTGAGATAGTCTGCAAAATGGGCAAATTGTTTATCCTGTTCCGCTTGGTGGAGTTTCTGAGGATAAGGCATCTTGGCTTTGTACTATTCAACCTTAGTTGTTGCAGGTTTATTCCCTATAGAGGTGGTTGGAGAAGCCTTCTTAGAGGGGTTACCATCAGCACTTGCAGGTGTCTGATCTCTCATTGGCGTTTGAACGCCAGGCTTGGGGGCTGGATGGGCGTTTAACGCCAGATTCCCTCCCCTTTCTGCCGTTTGAACGCCAGAACTAGACATGGACTAGGCGTTTAACGCCAGTTTTTCACCCTTTTCTGGCGTTTGAACACCAGAGTTATTCCTCTCTGGGCTCTTACTGTCCTCAGAGGGATTTTGGGTAGCAGGTTGCTCGTCCTCTGTCAGCTGTTCTTTTCTTGGCTTTCTACTACTTTGAGTTGAGGTATTCAATATTTTTCCACTTCTTAATTGAACTACTTGGCACTCTTCTGTTATCTATTTTGATAACTGCTGTTTTGTCTGATTCAATTGTGATTCCATATCTTTGTTAGCATTTTTGGTTCCTTGTAGCATCTCCTTAAATTCTGCTAACTGCCTTGTTATAGAAGATAGTTGCTGATTGAGTTCAGCAACTTGTTCCTGAGGACTAAAGTTAGTTGATACTGCCTTAGTTTCTTCTTTCATGGAGGACTCACTACTTATATACAGATGCTGATTTCTAGCAACTGTATCGATAAGCTCTTGAGCCTCTTCAATAGTCTTTCTCATGTATATAGATCCACCAGCTGAGTGGTCTAGAGATATCTGAGCTTTTTCTGTAAGCCTATAGTAGAAGATTTCTAACTGCACCCACTCTGAAAATATTTCAGAGGAGAATCTCCTTAGCATCCCTCTGTACCTCTCCCAGGCGTTATAAAGGGATTCATCATCCTCTTGTTTAAAGCCTTGGATGTCCAGCCTTAGCTGTGTCATCCTTTTTGGATGGAAATATTGATTTAGGAATTTGTCTGATAACTGTTTCCATGTTCTTATGCTTGTTGTGGGTTGGTTATTTAACCACCTCTTAGCTTGTTCTTTTACAGCAAATGGAAACAGTAGTAATCTGTAGACATCCTGATCCACTTCTTTATCACGTACTGTGTCAGCAATTTGTAAAAATTGTGCCAGAAACTCAGTAGGTTCTTCCTGTGGAAGACCAGAATACTGGCAATTTTGCTGCACCATGATAATGAGCTGAGGATTTAGCTCATAACTACTTGCTCTGATGGGAGGTTTACAGATGCTACTCCCATATGCAGTCGTAATGGGGTTAGCATATGACCCCAGAGTCCTTCTAGACTGTTCATTTCCACTTAGGTCCATGATGGAGAAAAGGGAATTGATGTGAATTGCAAATAAAATATATTTTTATTTTTATTTTATTTAAATAAAAAAACAAACCGAATAAATAAAAAAATATAAGATAAAATAAAATGATTAGAAATTAAAATATAAATTTTGAAAATTAAAAGAAAAAGGAAAAATAAATTTCGAAAACTAAAATAATTACTTAATTAAGAAGAATTGAAAAACTTTGGATATGATTTTTGAAAGGGATTTTGAATTTTGAAATTTCAAAACTAAGATAAGATAGAATAAAAATTTTATAAAATAAAAATCTGAATTTTTAAAAGAAATTTTCAAAAATTCAATTAAATAAATATGAAGGATATTTTTGAATTTAATGAGGAAAGAGAAAAAAAACTAAAAATGACACCAAACTTAGAATTTTTAGATCAAAACAAAGGAAATAAACAAGAAAACTTTGAATATCAAGACGAACACTGAGAGCAATTTTTGAAAAATTTTTAAGAAAACAGAAACACAAAGTACACCAAACTTAAAAATTTTTTATATTCTGAACACTAGTAATTCGAAAAAAAATGACACCAAACTTAAAATATGAAACTAGACTCGAACAGAAGACTAAATTATGAAGTTATTGGTTTTGAAAATCTTTGAAAATAATTAAGAAAAGTAAAATAAGGATTTTAAAATTTAAACCAAAAACAATAATAGAAGACTCTAAACTGAAAAGAAAAATTTTCCTAATCTAAACAACAAAATAAACCGTCAGTTGTCCAAACTCGAACAATCCCCGACAACGGCGCCAAAAACTTGGTGCACAAAATCACAATCACACTTTTGCAATTCTGCACATCTAACCAGCAAGTGCACTGGGTCGTCCAAGTAATACCTTACGTGAGTAAGGGTCGATCCCACAGAGATTGTCGGCTTGAAGCAAGCTATGGTTATCTTGTAACTCTCAGTCAGGATATCAATAATAATTCTCGATTTTAATTGGAATGAGTAAAAGAACATGGATTAAATAATACTTGTTATGCAGTAATAGAGAACAGGTTGAGGTTTTGGAGATGCTCTGTCTTCTGAATCTCTGCTTTCTTATTGTCTTCTTCTTCACGCATGCAAGGCTCCTTCCATGGCAAGCTGTATGTTGGTGGATCACCGTTGTCACTGGCTCCTATCCGTCCTCTCAGTGAAAATGGTCTAAATGCGCTGTCACTACACGGCTAATCATCTGTCTGTTCTCACTCATGTTGGAATAAGATCCATTGATCCTTTTGCATCAGTCATTACGCCCAACACTCGCGAGTTTGAAGCTCGTCACAGTCATCCCATCCCAGATCCTACTCGGAATACCACAGACAAGGTTTAGACTTTCCAGATCTCAAGAATAGCCGCCAATAATTCTAACCTATACAACGAAGACTCCGATCTCACAGATTCAAATGCTCTGTTGTCAGGAGAGACAATCAAACTCGTGAATCAGGAACCAAAGAGATACACACTCAATCTAAGATAGAATAGAAGTGGTTGTCAGGCACGCGTTCATCGGTTGAGAATAATAATGAGTGTCACGGATCATCACATACATCATGTTGAAGTGCGAGTGGATATCTTAGAATAAAAACAAACGTGATTAAATGGAAAACAGTAGTAATTGCATTAATCCATCGAGACACAGCAGAGCTCCTCACCCCCAACCATGGAGTTTAGAGACTCATGCCATAGAAGATACAAAATTCAGATGTCAAAATGTCATAAGGGTCCATAGTAAGTCTCTAAAAGTAGTTTTTATACTCAACTAGTGACCTAGGTTTACAAAAAATGAGTAAACTAAGATAGATAGTGCAGAAATCCACTTCTGGGGCCCACTTAGTGTGTGTTTGGGCTGAGCATTGAAGCTTTCACATGCACAGGCTACTCTTGGCATTTAACTCCATCTTTTGTGCCATTTTGGGCGTTTAACTCCAACTTTTATGCTAGTTGTGGCGTTTAACGCCAGAATAGGGTAGAAAGTTGGTGTTAAACGCCATTTTGCGTGATCTAAACTTGGACAAAGTATGGACTATTATATATTGCTAGAAAGCCCAAAATGTCTACTTTCCAACTCAACTGGGAGCGTGCCAATTGGACTTCTGTAGCTCCAGAAAATTCATTTTGAGTGCAGGGAGTTCAGAATCCAACAGCATTTGCAGTCCTTTTTTAGCCTCTAAATCAGATTTTTGCTCAGGTCCATCAATTTCAGCCAGAAAATACCTGAAATCACAGAAAAATACACAAACTCATAGTAAAGTCCAGAAATATGATTTTTGCATAAAAACTAAAAAATATACTAAAAAGTAGTTAAATCCTACTAAAAACTATATGAAAATACCTCCAAAAAGCGTATAAAATATCCGCTCATCACAACACCAATCTTAAACTGTTGCTTGTCCTCAAGAAACTAAATGAATAAAATAGGATAGAAAGAAAATCAAGAGGCAATAACATCTCAGAGTTTTATATGAAGCTCAAATTCTCATTAGATGAGCGGGACTAGTAGCTTTTTGATTCTGAACAGTTTTGGTGTCTCAATTTATCCTTTGAAGTTCAGAATGATTGGCATCTATAGGAACTCAAAATTCAGATAGTGTTATTGATTCTCCTAGTTTAGTATGTTGATTCTTGAACACAGCTACTTTATGAGTTTTGGCCGTGACCCTAAGCACTTTGTTTTCCAGTATTACCACCGGATGCATAAATGCCACAGACACATAACTGGGTGAACCTTTTCGTTTTGGGCCGATTTCATCACGTCGGTCCCTTCTAAGTTATTTCTAGCAATCCTCTTTTTGGACCTTTGCCAGGTCTCTTTTAGGGATTACTTTTTATAACTTTTCATTTTGGGCCGACTTCATTACGTCGGTCCCTTCTAAGTTATTTCTAGCAATCCTCTTTTTGGACCTTTGTCAGGTCTCTTTTAGGGATTACTTTTTATAACTTTTCGTTTTGGGCCGACTTCATCACGTCGGTCCCTTCTTAGTTATTTCTAGCAATCTTCTTTTGTAGGGTTGGCCAGGCCTCTTTCCAGGGGTTCACTTTTTATAATTTTTGGTTTTTGTGGTCGACTAGTCCGACTTCTTCTACGTCGGCTAGTCTTCAAGTTATTTTTAGCGACCTATTTTTATTAAGACCTCGTCAGGTCCTTTCTATGGATCACTTTCGATAACTTCTTGCATTATTCTGTTTTGGTCGCCTTTTCATCTTTGCCGATTTCATAGAAATTGGGTTTGATCCCCGTTGGTCGACCTTTTGATGAATTTGATTTTCATCTTTGTTGGCCTTTACCGTGATCGTGCAGTGAATTTGATTTTCACTTTCTGCCGATCTGTAGCTTTATAATCGGGTGATGAATTTTTTGCATTTCAGATTAATGCGTCTTGATAAGGCATTTGTAGAAAATCTGAAAAACTTTATTCAAAATAGGAAATATGCAAATATATACATGTGGGAGTTTTACTCCTCTAAGTTAGGTATTTTACGAATCTTGGTTCGGTGCCTCATTAAAAAACCTTTTAAGAAAAAAGAGTGCACCTTATCCTAAGATCCTTATTACCTCTAACTATAATACCTTCGTAGGTTGCAAACGTGCCATGACCTGGGAAGCTCTCGCCTTTCGAGTTCAGACAGTCTGTAGTAGCCCTTTCCAAGTACTTCTATGACTCGATAGGGTCCTTTCCAGTTTGCTGCCAGCTTTCCTTCTCCAGGTCGGGTTGTTCCAATATCATTTCGGATTAGGATAAGGTCATTCTCGACAAAACCTCACGGCACTATCTTTTGATTGTATCTTGAAGCCATTCGTCGTTTTAATGCCTCTTCCCTAATCCGAGCTCTTTCTCAGATTTCTGGAAGTAGGTCGAGTTTTTCCCTTTGAAGTTGGGAGTTAGCCTCTTCATTGTAGTGGATCACTCTAGGCGATCCTTCTTCGACCTCCACTGGGATCATTGCCTCTATTCCGTAAGCTAACCGGAAGGGTGATTCCTTTGTGGTGGAGTGTGGAGTTATTCGATATGCCCATAAGACTTGTGGGAGCTCTTCGGTCCAGGCTCCCTTTGCATCCTGTAATCTCCGTTTTAGCCCGGCTAATATGACTTTGTTAGCAGCCTCTGCTTGTCCATTGGCCTGGGGGTGTTCTACGGATGTGAATTGGTGTTTTATATTTAGATCGGCCACTAGATTTTTGAAGCCTGCGTCTGTAAATTGTCTGTGGTTATAGAGTATGGAATCCCAAACCTTGTGACAATATTTCTATATAGGAATTTTCGACTTCTTTGAGCAGTGGCGTTAGCTAGGGGTTCCGCCTCGATCCATTTTGTGAAATAGTCTACCCCTACTATGAGGAATTTGACTTGTCCTGATCCTTGAGGGAAGGGTCTGAGAAGATCGAGTCCCCATTTTGCGAATGGCCAGGGTGAGGTTATGCTGAAGAGCTCCTCTAGCAGGGCGATGTGAAAGTTGCCATGTTTCTGATATGGTGGAAATGTCTTCACGAATTCTGTTGCTTCTTTTTGTAAAGTCCACCAATAGAATCCGGCTCGGAGTACTTTTCTGGTAAGTGCCTGTGCTCCGAGATGGTTACCACAAATACCACTGTGTACTTCTTCTAAGACTTCTTTTGTGTTGGAAGTCGGTACGCATTTTAATAGTGGTATTGAAATCCCTCTCTTATATAGAGTATTATTTATGATGGTGTAGTATTGTGCTTCCCGTTTTAACCTCTTTACCTCATTCTTATCTGTAAGGAGTGTTTCTGTTTTGAGGTAATTAATTATGGGAGCCATCCATCCTTGATCCAGACCTGTTATGGCTAGGACCTTTTCTTCTTCCGAGATTGACGGGTTCTGCAGCATTTCTTGGATGAGGCTTCTATTGTTGCCCCCTGATTTGGTGCTGTCTAATTTTGAGAGTGCATCAGCTCGAGCATTCTGTTCTCGGGGTATGCGGCGAACCTCATATTCCCCGAGTTGTCCGAGCTATTCCCTGGTCTTGTCCAAGTACTTTTTCATGTTGGGATCCTTGGTTTGATAATTCCCCGCTATTTGTGAAGTGACTACCTATGAGTCGCTGAAGATGATAAGCTTTTGAGCTCTAACCTCTTTAGCCAGCTTCAAACCATCTAGTAGTGCCTCATACTCAGCTTGGTTGTTTGAGGCAGGAAACATGAATTTGAGGAAAAGTTCGATTTGGGTTCCTTGGTTACTTTCAATTATCACACCCGTGCCACTTCTGGTTTTGTTTGAGGAACCGTCTACATAGAGATTCCATTCTGTAGGGATTTCCGGGGTGTCTGTAAATTCTACAATGAAGTCGGCCAAATATTACGATTTACTGGCTGTCCAAGCTTCATATTGACGGTCGAATTCGGACAACTCGACTGCCCATTGTAAGATTCTTCCTGCTAAATCTGTTTTCTGCAGAATACCTTTTATGGGTTGGTTGGTCCGAACCCTGATACTCTGGGCTTGGAAATATGGACGAAGTCCTCGAGATGTTAATATGAGAGCAGAGGCAAATTTTTCTATTTTTTGGTAGTTCAGTGCGGATCCTTGTAGTGCTTTACTGATGAAGTATATGGGTTGTTTCCCACTGTCGTCTTCTCGGACCAGTACTGAGGCTACTGCCCGACTTCCTACTGCGAGGTACAATATAAGTGGTTCTCCTTCTCGTGGCCGAGTTAGGATAGGTGGTTGTCCCAGGAACCTTTTGAAATCTTGGAAGGCCTGCTCGCACTCTGTTGTCCATTCGAACCTCTTTCCTTTCTTTAGAGTGGCGTAGAAAGGTAGAGATCTTATTGCCGATCTAGCTAGGAATCTGGATAAGGCTGCCAATCTTCCATTGAGTTGTTGTACCTCTTTGACACAAGT
>NC_029793.2:70247605-70298633 GCF_000816755.2 Arachis ipaensis
TCAGAGAGGCGTAGAAGGGTAGAGATCTTATTGCCGATCCGGCTAGAAATTTAGAAAAGGCTGCCAATCTTCCATTGAGTTGTTGTACCTCTTTGACACAAGTTGGGCTCTTCGTGTTGAGTATGGCCCGTTATTTATCTGGATTCACCTCGATTCCTCTTTGTTTGAGCATAAAACCCAAGAATTTGCCAGCTTCTACTGTGAAGGTGTATTTTGTAGGGTTAAGTCGCGTGCCATGCCTTCTTATGGTGTTGAATACTTGGGTGAGGTCGGACAGTAGCGTCTCTTCACTTTGTGTCTTTATTAACATGTCGTCCACATAGACTTCCATGATTTTCCCGATGTGGTCTGCAAAGACCTTATTCATTAATCTTTGATAAGTAGCTCTTGCATTTTTGAGTCCAAAAGGCATGACGATGTAGCAGTAGTTTGCTTTTGGGGTTAAGAATGAAGTTTTCTCTTGATCGGGTGGGTACATCGGGATTTGATTTTATCCCGAATAGGCGTCCATAAACGAGAGGTATTTGTATCCGAAGGAGGCATCCACCCGAGCGTCGATACTTGAGAGTGGATAAGGATCCTTTTGGCAGGCTTTTTTGAGATCAGTGTAGTCGGTGCACATCCGCCACTTCCCGTTTGATTTTTTCACCAAGACGATGTCAGCTAGCCATAGCGGGTACTTGACTTCTCTTATGAATCCTGACTCCAGTAGATCTTGTACCTGCTCTTCCACAGCTTGGGATCATTTTGGTCTGAGCTTTCTACGTCTCTGTTGTACTGGCCGAGATCCTTGGTAAACTGCCAGCTTGTGGCACATCAACTTAGGATCTATGCCCGGCATGTCTGCGGCTTTCCATGCAAAGAGGTCGACATTGTCTCTTAAGAACTGTATGAGCGACTCTTTTATATCTCCTTTTAGGATTGTGCCGATATTGATTGTTTTGTCTGGGACATCTCCGATCTGGACTTTTTCTACTTCGCCTTCGAATTGTGGACGGAGTTCTTCCCGCCCTTGAACTCCACCCAGTTTGATGGTGTGGAATTCTTCTCCTCTGCCTCTGAGGTTTAGACTTTCGTTATAACAGCGGCGCGCGGTCTTCTGGTCTGCTTTTATTGTAGTTATTCCTTCTGTGGTTGGGACCTTCATGCACAGGTGTGGAGTCGAGACTACTGCGCCGAATTGATTTAACTTTGTCCGACCTATTTACGTCGACCACGATGTAGTCTATATTGAGTGTCCTTGACCGGTTTCCTTTTCCAAAGGTCGTGTGTAGTGAGATGTACCCAAGTGGTTGGATTGGAGTGTGGATAGTGATGACCATGTGATCGTCATGTCCCGAGATGATGCCGACTGCGTCCTCTTTAGTAAAAGTGATTGTGGGAATGTCGGGTGTTTCCTCTCTTCCCTCGACATGATGTACATTTTTAAGATGTCTTTTGCGAGATGATTTAGAGATCCCTTCTCCCGCAAATCCTCCGTGTATCATGTGGATATGTCTCTCAGGTGTATGAGGTGGTCGTTCAGTCCGTCCGACATCTTCGTCCCTACTTTTTTTTCTTGGTTCATCTGCTCGGCTGGCTAAGTACCGATCTAATTTTCCCTCTCTTACCAGTTTTTCTATGACATTTTTTAAGTCAAAACACTCACTGATGAAGTGTCCATAGATTCGATGGTATTCACAATATTCAGCCCGATTTTCTCCCCATTTTTTGCTTTTGAGTGGTCGAGCTAGGGGTATCTTTTCGGTATGTCACACTTCTCGGTAGACATCTACGAGAGACACCCGAAGAGGGGTGAAATTGTGATATTTCTTAATTTTTTCTCCATGCTGATCTTCTTTTTTCTTGGACTCTTTATCCTTATCTCGGGAGGAGTAGGAGAATCCAGACTTTGAGGTCCCTCCTAGTCGAGAGTTTTCCTCCATGTTGATGTACTTCTCGGCTCGTTGCTACACATCATTCAGCGATGTGGGATGTTTTTTCGATATAGAATGGGTAAAAGGTCCCTCTTGCAAGCCATTGATGAGACCCATAATGGCTGCCTCTGTTGGTAGACTTTGGATATCCAAACATGCTTTGTTGAATCTTTTCATGTAGCTGTGGAGACTTTCCCGATCTCCCTGTTTGATCCCTAACAGACATGGGATGTGCTTAGTTTTGTCTTTCTGGATGGAGAATCTAGCCAGAAACTTCTTGGCTAAGTCGTCAAAGCTTGAGATAGACCTGGGGGCAGATTGTCAAACCATTTAATTGCTGTTTTTGTTAAGGTGGTCGGGAAGGCTTTGCAGCGGACTGCATCTGAGGCATCGGTGAGGTACATTCGACTTCTGAAATTACTGAGGTAATGACTGGGATCTGCTGTGCCATCGTATAGAGTCATGTCGAGTAGTTTGAAGTCTTTTGGGATTTTGGTCCTCATGATCTCTTTGGTGAATGGGTCTTGGTCCTTACAGGAGCTGTGTTCGTGACCGGATCGAGTAGTTTTGGCCTTGAGGTCTGCTTCGAGTTTTAGGAGCTTGTCTTTTAACTCACGGCGTCGCCTAACTTTCCTTCGTAGGTCTCTCTCAGCTTCTCTTTGATGCTCCACCTCTTTTTCGAGTTGTTTTGGTTGGTTTTGAAGTCCCTCTATGGCTTCCGCGTTTGGCGAATTCTTGTCTTTGTTAGGTTAAGGAGTATCTTTTGGTGTAATGTCCGCATTTTTGTTTGGTATTCTGTCTACCAAACCAGAGTTGTGGTTGTTATCATGGTCATCCACCATGTGGATGGGATGACTTCCAGGTTCCCCGGCAACGGCGCCAATGTTCCGAGGGTTACCTGAAACTATAGGTCGATCTCGGACGAGATCTTCTGTGCTGGTTGGAGATGACGTGTCTGGCTGGTGGATGGTGGCCGGAGCTATCACGCTCGACTTGTTGGACTGACAATGTTGCTGATCCTTTGTCACCAGAGGGTGGTGGTACCTGCAAGGGACTCCGATGCTTAAGTTAGCAAGGGTATTGTTCCGAGGGTTACCTGAAACTGTAGGTCAATCTCGAACAAGATCTTCTGTACTGGTCGGAGATAACGTGTCCGGCTGGTTGGTGGCGGCCAGAGCTGTCGTGCCCGACTTGTTGGACTGGCTGCGCTGCTGATCCTTTGTCACCAGAGGGTGGTGGTACCTGCAAGGGTCTCCGATGCTTACGTTTGTAAGGGTATTAAGCAAGTATGAGTTATACCTGGGTGCTCCAGTGTATTTATAATGGTGAGAAGTGACCTTTTTTAGATAAGATAAGTTAGTTATCTTTATCTTATCTTATCTTTGAGTAAGGTCATCTTATCTTCAAGGAAACCGCCCTTATCTCTATAGGCTTAGGCTGCCTTATGATTTGGGTCGTGTTCCTCTATTTGGACCTTTTATCGGGCTTTCCTGGCAATTTGGCCGAGCTCTTTGACAAGAGGTCGGATGGTCTGACCTGAAGAGGTCGGTCGCTTTGTTGCTTAACATTCCGGATCGGACAATTCGACCCAGGATATGAACAGTGCCCCTGCTCGAGCTCGGTCTTTCTTTTGAGGTCGAGTCTTAGTTTTGGGACTTCGATCCTTCTCTGGTGAAGCCGAACTCGAGCATCTGTCGACTTCCTCTCTGTAGAATATTTTTTGAATGCGGAACGTTTTCTTAAGCGCGCGCTTTTGCATTAGCGCTCTGGTCACTGGAATGTGCGAGGGTTTAATACCCTCATTAATTGATTTTTAATTCCTCGTTTCCCTTGGCTCTTTTATTTTGAACTTTACACACAGAAAACGGTTTCTCTTCTCTGTTTTACTCGTAACTTCCCCCTTTTCTTTCTCATTTTCTGTTTTTGCATTTTCGCGTTTCTTCCAGCGACGTTGATTGGTGATTGTTGGTGCTCTCTTTTAAAGGCGATTCCGAATTCTATTTTCCATCTTCAACTTCTTTGAAGCTTTCTCCTTTTTCCAGGTTGGTTTTACTTTCTGCTTCTTTACTTCTTTCATCGCTTTGCCTTCGGTTCTTTGGTAAAGCTTTGATTTTTCATTTGAATGCATGCTGGAAAGTTTGAACCTTTTTGCGTCATTATGCCCAATTGTTGCTGTGATGCGTGTTTCTGGCATTTCTCCTGATGATTGACATTTTTTAGGGCTTTGCATGTTTTGCTACCTTTTTATTTGATTTTGTAGCTTTCCAGAATAATGGCTTCGTTTGATTCTTTTAAAAAAGGTTGCGTCTTTGATGTCGTCCTGTTTGGTATTTGTTGTTTACTTTTTTATTGAAAAAGGGCTTTTTTTTAGCTGAGAGTTTTGTTGGAATGTTAGTCTCGTAGATTTTTTCTGAGTCCTTACTCTATCACTGCCTCCAAAGGATGCCCCTGGAGCTTGTCTTGGGGTTTTCCTTTTACTTGTTTGTATGCTTGAGTCATGCTCTGCTTATGAGTTGATTTTGACTTTTGCCCGAGATGTTTTTGGTTGGTAATCTATTTTCTTCTTTCTTGCTATCGGACTAGTTGACCTCATGTCTTCTCGCAAAAATATTATTGAGACATCTTCCCAAGTCCCTGAGGGCATGGCCGATTGGGTGGATTCTATGGTTCTTCTGTGTGTTTCTTTGGTCGACTCCAAGTTTTGTCAGCAGCTTAGGCAATTTCATAGGATTTGTAGTAATGGTAGTGATGAAAAAAATTATGAGCTTGTATCCCCTAACTCTGAAGAAAGGGTTTGTTTTTCTACCCGAGTTGTTGGAGAACGTCCCTTTTTCTATGCATAAGACTTCCTTTTTAGTCAAATGAATATTACTCTTCCTTTTACCCCCTTTGAGACCAACCTATTATGGTCTTGTAACATAGCTCCATCTCAGCTTCACCCCAACTCCTGGGGTTTTATAAAAATCTTTCAATTGCTGTGTCACGAACTAGGTATCCCTGCTTCGCAGTCCCTCTTCTTTTATCTCTTTGTTTTGACAAA
Organism: Arachis ipaensis; assembly: GCF_000816755.2. Classification (NCBI taxonomy): domain Eukaryota; kingdom Viridiplantae; phylum Streptophyta; class Magnoliopsida; order Fabales; family Fabaceae; genus Arachis; species Arachis ipaensis. Next base: position 70,252,562 of record NC_029793.2, read on the forward strand.
GCTTGGGGTGGTTAAGAAGAAGGCCGCCTGGGTTTCTTTCCGAGCTTCCCAGGGGAAGAAGGTTTTTTCCATGTTTGATGAATCTTTTTGTGACTTTAAGAATTACTTTTTCAGGGTCCGAGCTGTTGAGGGAGCTCGGCCCTATTTTCTGGATGAAAATGACGAGCCTGCCTTTCCTTTAGAATGGCAAAAGAATGTAATGGTGTCTAAATATACGTGAGAGATGTTAGATGAGGCTGACCAAGCCTTTGTGACTGTGTTGGAAGAAAACTGGGGGCAGCCTCCCTATCTTGATACAAAGAAATTCCTAGGAAATCCCTCTCTTCTCCGAGTTGAGCTGGGTAGTGGTTGATTTCCCTTTTGTGTTTTTGCTTATTTTGTCAAGTTTATTTCTTTTCTCTTCTTTGATTTATAACTTGGTCTTTCGTTGTGATGTTTGTTTGCAGAGATGATTAAAAATAAAGAATCTATGAAGGCTTTTAAGAAGGCGAGGAAAGCTACTGCAGTTCAGAACATCTCGGCCAAGATGGCCGGGGAGGGGTCTTCTCAGGTTCAGTCGAAGCTATCTGTACCGAGCTCTCCTGGACCAAGGAGGATGATTCTTACTCCTCGGGTTCATTTGGTTGATCTTCCACAGGCTTCTGTCATTACCTCTGGCGCTCCTCCACCAAAAAAGTAAAAAACTGCTGAGCCCTTGATGCCCCTTATTTTGATGCTGTTGAGTTTGTTGACTAGCAAATTGGTTCTTATGGCACCATTCCTACTGACGATGTTTCTCTCCTTCGCCATTTGGACTTTATTACTCGGAGCAGCATTAAAATGGCACATATGGGGGCGACTTTATATCGAACTGTTCAAGATCTTCCCATTCATGCTACAAAGGCTTTTATGGAGAAGGCTAAGTTGGAGTTCGACCGAATGAAGGGTTTGAAGGAAGAACTTGAGGTGAGGGTGACTAAGTTGGAGAAAGAGTTGGAGGGTGAAAAGGCCAGTTCTATTTTCTTGGCGGATTCTGCGAAGTTGGCTGAAGACACGACGTTGAAGCACAAGAAGAGTTATGTTATGACTTATAGGGAGATGATGCGTCTCAGGGATGATTTAGAGTCTGCCCGAGTTGATTACGCCGAGCTCCAGGGTCACCTTGTAGGTAGTGTAACTGCTGCTTATGAGAACCTGAAGGAGCAGGTCTGGGTTCTTGCACCCGAGATCGACCTTACTCTCCTCAGCTTGGATAATGTCGTAAAGGACGGTAAGATTGTCCCTGATGACCCTGATGATGATGATGTCGACCCTTCTTCAGTGCCTGCCTCCAAAGCTTCTGTTGTGCCTACTTCTTTAGCTCCTTCATCTGAGGCTGGTCATCCCGAGTCAGAGCCTGATTGTCAAATCTTGAACTGGGATGATGGAACCGTGGATGCGGTGCCTCTTCAGACTCGTCCTCCTTCACCCCGTGTTGATGCTACCGAGAAGCCTTCGGATCCTCAATGATTTTTTCTGGATGTTTGTGTGGATAGCCCGGCTTGTGGGCTTTTGAACTTTATGTTTTGTAAATGGTGGTTCTGACTTTTTGCTACTCCCTGAGTTGCTTGTTTAGCAACTTCATTTTGAAAAACAAAGTAGTTTCCAAGCTCTTGGCATTGATTTTGGTAGCCTCTTGAGTTTGTTATTATTATAACTTGTGTTTTTCGTAACATATCTGTCTGCATCTGTCTTGGTACCTTTTTAGGTTTTTTGGGAGTGTTGGAACTTTGTTGTCAAACCTCATTGGATTGCCTTTGTATTTCATACTTGTGGCTTGATTCCTTTGAGGTTGTGGATGTTTGGATCCACCTTGTATGTTGGCTTCCTCACTTTGGCCTGAAGTTATTTTAGTAATCCTCTTTCTTGGACCGTGTTTAGGTCTCTTTCAGGGATTACTTTTATAACTTTATGTTTTGGGCCGACTTCATCATGTCGGGCCCTTCCAAGTTATTTTAGTAATCCTCTTTCTTGGACCTTGTTCAGGTCTCTTTCAGGGATTACTTTTATAACTTTATGTTTTGGGCCGACTTCATAATGTCGGGCCCTTCTAAGTTATTTTAGTAATCCTCTTTCTTGGACCTTGTTTAGGTCTCTTTCAGGGATTACTTTTATAACTTTATGTTTTGGGCCGAATTCATCATGTCGGGAACTTCTAAGTTATTTTAGTAATTCTCTTTCTTGGACCTTGTTCAGGTCTCTTTCAGGGATTACTTTTATAACTTTATGTTTTGGGCCGACTTTATCATGTCGGGCCCTTCTAAGTTATTTTAGTAATCCTCTTTCTTGGACCTTGTTCAGGTCTCTTTCAAGGATTACTTTTATAACTTTATGTTTTGGGCCGACCTCATTATGTCGGACCCTTCTATGTTATTTTAGTAATCCTCTTTTATAGGGCTGGCCAGACCTCTTTCCAGGGATTTACTTTTTATAACTTTGGATTTGTGACTGATCTGACTTTTTTACGTCAGCCAGTCTTTAAGTTATTTTTTAGCAATCCATTTTATTAAGACCTCGTCAGGTCCTTTGTATGGATCACTTTCGATAACTTCTTGCATTATTCTATTTTCATATTTGCCGATTTCATAGAAATTGGGTTTAATCCCCGTTTGGTCGACTTTTTGACGAATTTTGGTTTTCATCTTTGTTGGTCTTTATCATGATCGTGTAGTGAATTTGGTTTTCACTTTCTGCCGATCTGTGGCTTTATAATTGGACGATGAGCGTTTCAGATTAATGCGTCTTGAGAATTTGTAGAAGATCTAAACAAATTTTATTCAAAAGAAAATGCAGATATATACATGTGGGAGTTTTATCCCTCTAAGTCGGGCAATTTGTAGGTCTTTGGCTTGGCACCTCATTAAAAAACCTTTTCAGGAAAAAGAGTGCGCCTTGTCCTAAGATTCTTTATTACCCCTAACTATAGTACCTTCTTAGGTTGCAGGCGTGCCATGACCTAGGGAGCTCTCACCCTTCGAGTTCGGACAGTCTGTAGTAGACCTTTCCAGGTACTTCTATGACTCGGTAAGGTCCTTTCCAGTTCGCTGCCAGCTTTCCTTCTCCAGGTCGAGTTGTTCTGATATCATTTCGGATTAGGATGAGGTCGTTCTCGGCAAAACTTCGCGGCACTACCTTTTGATTGTATCTCGAAGCCATTCAACGTTTTAATGCCTCTTCCCTGATTCGAGCTCTTTCTTGGATTTCTGGAAGTAGGTCGAGTTCTTCCCTTTGAAGTTGGGAGTTGGCTTCTTCATTATAGTGGATCACTCTAGGCGACCCTTCTTCAATCTCCACTGGGATCATTGCCTCCATTCCATACGCTAATCGGAAGGGTGATTCCTTTGTGGTGGAATGTGGCGTTGTTTGATATGCCCATAGGACTTGTGGGAGCTCTTCAGCCTAGGCTCCCTTTGCATCATGTAATCTTCGTTTTAGCCCAGCCAATATGACTTTGTTGGCAGCTTCGGCTTGTCCATTGGCCTGGGGATGTTCTACGGAAGTGAATTGGTATTTTATGTTCAAGTCGGCCACTAACTTTTGGAAGCTTGCATCTGTGAATTGGGTGCCATTGTCTGTGGTGATGGAGTATGGAACCCCAAACCTTGTGACAATGTTTCTATATAGAAATTTGCGACTTCTTTGAGCAGTGGCGTTGGCTAGAGGTTCTGCCTCGATCCACTTTGTGAAATAGTCTACCCCTACTATGAGGAATTTGACTTGTCCCGATCCTTGAGGGAAAGGTCTGAGAAGGTCGAGTCCCCATTTTGCGAATGGCCATGGTGAGGTTATGCTGATGAGTTCCTCTAGCGGGGCGATGTGAAAGTTGGCATGTTTTTGACATAGTGGACATGTTTTTACGAACTCTGTGGCTTCCTTTTGTAGAGTTGGCCAATAAAATCCTTCCTGGAGTACTTTTTTGGTAAGTGCTTGTGCTCCGAGATGATTGCCACAGATACTACTGTGTACTTCTTCTAAGACTTCCTTTGTGTTGGAAGTCGGTACACATTTTAACGGTTGTATTGAAATTCCTCTTTTGTATAGAGTATTGTTTATGATAATGTAGTATTGTGGCTCCCTTTTTAGCCTCTTTGCCTCCTTCTCATCTATGGGGAGTGTTTCTATTTTGAGGTAGTTAATTATGGGAGTCATCCATCCTTGATTCGGACTCATTATGGCTAGGACTTTTTCTTCTTCCGAGATTGACGGGTTCTGCAGCGTTTCTTGGATGAGGCTTCTATTGCTGCCCCTGGTTTGGTACTGGCTAGTTTTGAGAGTGCGTCAGCTTGGGCATTCTATTCTCGGGGTATGTGGCAGACCTCATATTCCCCGAATTGTCAGAGCTGTTCCCTGGTTTTGTCCAGGTACTTTTTCATGGTGGGATCTTTGGCTTGGTAGCTCCCTGCTATTTGTTAAGTGACTACTTGTGAGTCACTGAAGATGATAAGCTTTTGAGCTCCAACTTCCCTAGCCAGTTTCAAACCAGCTAGTAGCGCCTCATATTCAGCTTGGTTGTTTGTGGCAGGGAACCCGAATTTGAGGGAAAGTTCAATTTGGGTTCCCCGGTCGCTTTCTATTATCACACCCGCGCTGCTTCCAGTTTTATTTAAGGAACCATCTACATAGAGATTCCATTCTGTAGGAATTTTTGGGGTGTCTGTAAATTCTGCAATGAAGTCGGCCAGATATTGCGATTTGATGGCTGTCCGAGCTTCATATTGAAGGTCGAATTCAGACAACTCGACTGCCCATTGCAAGATTCTGCCTGCTAAGTCTATTTTCTGTAAAATCCCTTTTATGGGTTGGTTGTTCCAAACCCTAATGGTGTGAGCTTGGAAGTACAGACGCAGTCGTCGAGATGTTAGTATGAGAGCGTCACTACAAGAAAATAAGCTTTCTGCCACGCTTTTAAATTGTGCCGAAAAGTGCTAAAAAGGGTGCCGACAGCTTTTCGCCACGCTTTTTGAGCTATCGGCACGCTTTTGAAAGGGTCACATCTGCGAGCGTGCCAGTTGCTCTATCGCCACGCTTTTCTAGATCTATCGGTACGCTTTCTTTTTTGCCACGCTTTTAACTCTTGCCACGCTTAAAAGCGTGGCGATATGTATTAACCTATTGGCACGCTTTAAAAGCGTACCGAAAAATGAAAGATATGGCTACGCTTTTGAAACGTGCCAACAGTAAAAGATATGGTGTCACTTTTGAAGCGTACCAATAGTCAAAGAAACATGGACCTATTGCCACGCTTTTAAAGCGTGGCTATACCCCTATCAAATTAAAAAAAAAATCTGGCTATACTTTTAGAGTACTCTAATGCACTCCAAAAACAATAAAAAAACATCGACAAAAATCTGTGAATATCATTTAAAAAAATTAACTAATGCTAATGAAAATTAGTATTACATTAATAAAATTCAAACCAAATTAGCTATATCAATCTCTTATAACCAAAGTAGTTATAAAATACAGTGGGATAAAAAATATCAATACATATAAAACTTATTAAAAGTCATTAACTTATTCTATCTGTCATTTTTTGTGTAGAAAATAAAAAAAATAAAAAAATTAATATGAACAATCCAAACATAATATTGTTGAGTTTCGCAGTTTATAGGCAAAAACTCATGATGCTGAATCTTGTAGCTCACATCATTGTGCTTTAGAGAAAGGAGATGGCCCTCTTGGAAGAACTTCTATCATTTTTGTAGCACTTGAGGATTTTATATTCTTCATGCATGACTATCAATGCAGTTTCTTTACTTCCCATTCTTCTTACCTGCAACAACAAGTTTAAAAGAAATGCCATGAAAACACACTCAACAATTTTATCTACATTTAATAATGATTTCAACGAGTCTAGGCACAATTACACAAAACATACTGCAGTTTTGTACTGTAACTATCAGCTTGAAAATGATGTTATACCTTTCAAAGACTTACCCCAGCCTATTCTCCAAGAGTCTTTGCACTTGGAACTGTTAGCAAACTAACATTATGCTCAGCAGGAGCTGCTGGCTCAGCAGCCACAACAGGACCTTCTTCACTGCAGATTAAGAGTATGATAAAAAGGGTATCAACTAACTACCATTTTGGCCTTAAAAAATTCAAGTTTTGACAAAATGACCCTTCTGAAAGAGGGAAAAAATGACATTTTGGCTCCCCAAAGATGATTTCAGTTTGACAAAATAAGCTATTTTCTTCATAAGTGGCAAATAGTTCATGCATTTGATTCAACTTTTTATTGGAACATTTGAAAAATTATTTAGAAAGTACATACAAATAATCGAAGAAAAATTCAATCTCTAGGAATACAATAGTTTTCTTACTTAAATCATAACTGGGCCTTATAATCTAATCTTATTAGGTAAAAATTCAATTATCAATTATATATAATAAATAAGTAAATAAATATGGCAGCGCTATCACCAATTCACCAGCTAATTTTGGGTATTATATGACTTTAAAAATAAACATTTCCACTCATTTTCTTCTGGCTATTTTTGCTAATACAAAGATGATGAACCAAAAGAAAAGGAAGGGAGAAAGAAATACTGAAACAGTACCTCATAAGCGTTGGATTTGGTACCAAGCTAGATCAGAACACCAACACTCTTTACCTGAAAACCAGAAGAAAATGTTAAACATGATTAACTAAAAGCCCTCTGAATTTGAAATCCCACAATATCCTTAAAATTTTGCCTCTTATAAACACATGAAGCTAAATCACCACATTACCACCCATTTCCCTTCCCAAAAAAGTTTTAAACACAGATTTGAGAAGCTGAAAACTCACGAGTTTTTCTTAGCATAATGAACACGAATCCATATAACGGGGCAAAAAAAAGTCCAGTTTTGAAGTGAACCCGATGACGAAAAAAGAAAAGAGAAGTTGAAAACAATGGATTTGAGAAAGATAGGAATGTACCCAGATTGAAATAGGAGAGATCTATACCTGAAGCATTAGCAGGGACAGTTTTCAGATATGAAATCTATGAGAAAAGTGACATTTTTTTATGAATCTATGAGAAAATTGAATAAATAAGACATGAGTAAAATCAAATGGAACACACCCAGACATCCTTGTTGATAGGAAAAAAGAGCAATTTCTTCTTCACTGTACAGGGAAAAAAGAGCAATCTTTTACAGCCATGCACTCTACAGAGCTAAAGTCAACCCATAAACACTTCACTCCCAAAATAATCTAATATGAAATGTCTAGAATTAACACCTAGTATTTCTCCAACAACCAAATTAATCCATAGAATTAAGAGCTATATAGTTATATATACTACAAACAAGCCAATGACAATTGTTTCTCAATCAGATAAGAATTACTAAGATTAAATTTAATCACAAAATAGTAGTGTGAGTCACATATTGAGACAATTACAATTTGGTATTAATAGTCTCTAATGAACAATTCAATTACTACGCATGAATCAAGAACAAACAGAGAAAGACACACCAAAAAAAAGAGAAAAAACCAGTTCCAATCAATAGTAAGAAAAAGCCACCAACAAAAAGAAGAACACAGACACAGACACTTACCAGACGAACACAGACACAGCCTCACAAAACAGAAACTATGCAATCATGTAGGCACATTATAACGCTTCTATAGCATAAAAAAAATCACATTTTGAACAAGGCACGTGAATGAAAGCTGAGTTTGTTCACTCACCCAGGTACAAGAGACACCTAATTCCATAGTGGAACCTTTAATTAATTTGGACCCTGCTGTGTGCACATATTTTTCCACTATCACGCATATTTCTATATATACTAACAAATATTACACCAAACTAAATATATAAAATCTACCTGCAAGAGATCTTGTTGTGGAGAAGACAACACAGTAGAAAGAAGCTCAATGCTGTTTCTAGCAACATCAAAAGCTTCCTTAGTTTGTTCAGGAGTAAAACTCTGCACAGGAATATCATCATGCTGAGTCTGGCATGAAAGATCAAGTTCAACCTCAGACACTGAAAATAGGCGCCAAGCTCTCGTTGTGACGGCCAGGGAACTGAATACCCCTTGATTTCAGACTCTGAACCACAAAATGGAAACAAGCAATCAACAATAACACTAACAATAACCCATACTAGCAAATTCAACAGTTAGAGCTAGTAACTAACCCAATCAATTTAGCATAGGATTTTGAGTTTCTAGTTTCTAGGCATGATATGATTATCAGAAATTGTCCCTTGACATCAACTTAACAATGAAGCAGATATGCATGAAATAGGAAAAAAGGTAGCAGTACCTTGTAAGTTTCTTCATAAACAGGGAGATAGTGAAGCTCGATGGTGGATTCGCCTCAAGCCTCAATCATGATCAAAGCCTTGTTGCGGTTATTAAAACTGTTTGAGGATCGTCAATTAACCTAACCATATCATCAAGAACCCTCTCAGCAGCGACTTCAGAGAAACCCTTCTCGCAATTCTTCACGATGGTTTCAAGCAAGACGAGGGGCAAGGAATCAAACCTTTCAAGCAGCGACTTCAGAGAAACCCTAAACCATGAATCAAATCTTTACTGCTGACGCCAGCGATGCATCCGACGCCAAGCTCGATGGAGATGCCACCGGTCGTTTCCTATAAACACCAGAGACGTCGGCACTAGCAGAATGATGGTTGGCGCTGACGGGTTGCCGCTGACGAGTGGCGCTGACGAGTGGTGCTGATGGTTGGCGCCACGCGTGAGAGAGGGAGACGGCGGCGTGGGGCATGAGCGACTAGTGGTGCTGATGGTTGGTGGTGCTGCGACGAGTTGGAGGGAGGGGTTGTGACGGGTTGAGAGAGGGAGACAGCGGCGTTGTTGGGAGAGGGAGTTAGGGTTGCAGATATGAGAAGGGCGAGTGACGGCCACATAGGGTTAGAAGTGATTTTCGAAACCAACACTTCTAGTCTAGGGTTAAAACATAAAACTTAGAAAAAAAAAGTGAAGTGTGAAAAAAAGGGGTGGGAAACTAAATTTTGGAAGGAGGGAATCCTATCGGTACGCTTTTGTAAGGTGCCCAAATAAACATAAGATATGGGCACGTTTTAAAAAGGTGACCATTGAAAAACTAACTAGCCACGCTTTTTAAGCGTGCCGGTTTCTCTCTATGGTCACGCTTTTGAAGCGTGCCAAAAAAAAGCGTGGCCAAATCACAAATTAGTGGCCACCCTCGTAAAAGCGTGCCCATAGACCACTTTTGGGCACGCTTTAAAAGCGTGGCAAGAAAAAAGGGTGCCGACAGGCCTTTTTTCTTGTAGTGCGTAGGCGAATTTTTTTATTTTTTGGTAGTTCAGCTCGGATCTTTGTAATGCTTTGCTGATGAAATATATAGGTTGTTGCCCACTGTCGTTTTCTTGGACTAATGCTGAGGCTACTGCCTGACTTCCTACTGTGAGGTATAATATAAGTGGTTCTCCTTTTAGGATTGTACCGATATTGGTTATTTTGTCCAGGATATCTCCGATCTGGACTTTTTCTACTTCACCTTCGAGTTGTGGGCAGAGTTCTTCCCGCCTCTGAACTCCACCGAATTCGTTGATGTGGAATTCGTCTCCTCTGCCTCTGAGGTTTAGACTTTCGTTGTAACAGCGGCGCGCCATCTTCTGGTCTGCTTTTATCGTAGCTATCCCTTCTGTTGTTGGGAATTTCATGCATAGATGTGGGGTCGAGACTACTGCGCCGAGCTGATTTAATGTTGTCTGACCTATTAAGGCGTTATAGGCTAAACTCACGTCGACCACGATGTAATCTATCTTGAGTGTTCTTGACTGGTTTCCTTTTCCGAAGGTCTTGTGCAGTGAAATATATCCAAGTGGCTGAACTGAAGTGTCTCCTAGCCCGAACAGGCTGTTCGAATATGCTCTGAGTTCTTTTTCTTCCAGGCCGAGTTTATTGAAGGTCGTTTTAAACAAGATGTCGGCGGAGCTTCCTTGGTCCACCAGTGTGCGGTGGAGATTTGTGTTTGCCAGTATAATAGTGATGACCATGGGATCGTCGTGTCCTGAGATGATGCCGGATGCGTCCTCTTTGGTAAAAGTAATTGTGGGGATGTCGGGTGCTTCCTCTTTTCCCTCAACATGATATACTTCTTTAGGATATCTTTTCTGAGATGATTTGGAGATTCCTCCTCCCGCAAATCCTCCATGTATCATATGGACGTGTCTCTCTGGTGTACGAGGCGATTGCTCAGTTCGTCCGGCATCTTCGTCCCTTCTTCTTTTTCTTTGCTCATCGTCTCGGGTGGCTAGGTACCGATCTAATTTCCCTTCTCTTACTAGTTTTTCTATGACATTTTTTAAGTCAAAGCATTCGTTGGTGGAATGCCCACGGATTCGATGGTATTCACAATATTCAGTCCAATTTTCGCCTCCTTTTTTTCTTTGAGTGGTCAAGCTGGGGGTATTTTTTCAGTATGGCAAACTTCTCTGTAGACATCCACAAGGGACACCCGAAAAGGGGTTTAATTGTGGTATTTTTTATTTTTTTCCCATGTTGATCTTCTTTCTTTTTGGACTCTTTATCATGTATGAGGTGTAGAAACTCCACCGTAGAAAATACATAAGAGAAAAAGGTCTAGGCATGGCCATGTGGCCAGCCTCCCAATGTGAAAAATGGCATACGCTCGTTCCAAAACTCCTTTGAATACAATAGTAAAAGTGCTATTTATACTAAAACTAGTTACTGGGGATTACAGAAAATAAGTAACTAAGTGCAGATAGTGCAGAAATCCACTTTCGGGGCCCACTTGGTGTGTGCTTGGGATGAGCATTGAGCTTTACACGTGAATAGGCCATTTCTAGAGTTAAACGCCAGCTTGGATGCCAATTTGGGCGTTTAACTCCATTTCTGGTGCCAATTCTGGCGTTTTACGCCAGAAAAGGGTCTCTGATGGGTGTTTAGGCGCCAGTTTGGGCCATCAAATCTTGGGAAAAGTATGGACTATTATACATTGCTGGAAAGCCCAAGATGGCTAATTTCCAACGCAATTCAGATCGCGCCAATTGGGCTTATGTAGCTCAAGAAAATCCACTTCTATTGTAGGAGGGTCAGAGTCCAACAGCATCTGCAGTCCTTTCTTAGCCTCTGAATCAGATTTTTGCTCAGGTCCCTCAATTTCAGCCAGAAAATATCTAAAATTATAGAAAAACACACGAAATCATAGTAAATTCCAGAAATGTGATTTTTGCATAAAAAGTAACTAAAACATACTAAAACTATGTAAAAACAATGCCAAAAAGGGTATAAATTATCCGCTCATCACAACACCAAACTTAAATTGTTGCTTGTCCCCAAGCAAGTAAAAACAAAATAGGATAAAAAGAAGGGAAAATACAATAAATTTCAAAATATCAATGAAGCTTAGTTCCAATTAGATGAGCGGGACTAGTAGCTTTTTGCTTTGGACCACGACTTTAACCGCTCAGTCTCAAGCTTTTCACTTGACACCTTCACGCCACAAGCACATGGTTAGGGACAGCTTGATTTAGCCACTTAGGCCAGGATTTTATTCCTTTGGGCCCTCCTATCCACTGATGCTCAAAGCCTTGGATCCTTTTTACCCTTGCCTATTGGTTTAAAGGGCTATTGGCTTTTTCTGCTTGCTTTTTCTTTTTCTTTCGTTTTCTTTATTTTTTGCTATTTTTTTCGCAAGCTTTGTGTTTTTCACTGCTTTTTCTTGCTTCAAAGAATCAATTTTATGATTTTTCATATTATCAATAACATTTCTCGTTTTTCATTATTCTTTCAAGAGCCAACAATTTTAACATTCATAAACTTCACTATAAAAAATATGCACTGTTCAAGTATTCATTCAGAAAACAAAAAGTATTGCCACCACATCAAAATAATTAAACTATTTTCAAGATAGAATTCGAAATTCATGTACTTCTTTTTCTTTTTAAGAAAACCTTTTTCATTTAAGAAAGGTGAAAGATTCATGGAATATTCATAGCTTTAAGACATAGACACTAAACACTAAAGATCATGTAATAAAGACAAAAACAAAGACAAAACATTAAGCATAAAAATGAAAAAATAGAAAAATAAGAACAAGAAAATTAAAGAACGGGTCCACCTTAGTGACGGCGGCTAGTTCTTCCTCTTGAAGATCCTATGGAGTACTTGAGCTCCTAAATATCTCTTCCTTGCCCTTGTTGCTCTTCCCTCATGGCTCTTGTTGAAGTCCATGAGTGGGGTCTCTTGTTTGCTCCATCCTCTTTTTAGTGATGGGCTTTTAAGATGAATCTTTCCATCTCCCATGACTCGGAGTTGGAAGCAACTGCCTTCCCTTTCCTCTTCCTAGAGGTTTCTCCAGCCTTAGATGTCATTAATGGTTATGGAAAAACAAAAAGCAAAGCTTTTTCCACACCATACTTAAAAGTTTTGCTCGTCCTCGAGAAAAATAAAATAGAAGGGAGTAAAAGAACAATGATGCAATTAATTTTGAAAACTTATTACTGTATACAAGAAAAATTAAAAAGAGTTGAAAAGAATTTGAAAAGATATGTAAGTTTTGAAAACGTTTTGGAAGGAATTGAAAAGAATTAAAAAGAGAATTAAAAAGAATTGGAAAGATTATTAATATTTGAAAATAGAAATTGAAAGATGAATGTTTAAAATATGTTTGATGCAAAAAATTATGAATTAAAACATAAAAAATGAAAAAAAATCGAGTTGGAAACAAAATTACCTCCCTTATGTCATCCTGGCGTTTAACGCCCACTTGACTGCCTCTTTGGGCATTTAACGCCTAGCCAGATACCCTAGCTGGCATTAAACGCCAGGAATCCTTCTTTACTAGGCATTTTTCTGAACGCCCAGGATGCTGCCATTTCTGGCGTTAAATGCCCAGAATGCTACCTGCATGGGCGTTAAACGCCCATTCTGCTATCCTTACTGGCATTTAAACGCCAGTAAGTCTGTCCTCTAGGGTGTGCTATTTTTGATGCTGTTTTTGATTCTGCTTTAATTCTGCAGCTGTTTTTATGATTCCACATGATCATCAACCTAAAGAAAACATAACATGGCAATGGAAAACAAATGTCTATATAATTAAATAACATTGGGTTGCCTCCCAATAAGCGCTTTTTTAATGTTAATAGCTTCACAGAGACTCAGAACTTAATGGTGGTCTCCCAACACCAAACTTAGAAGTTGAGTGTGGGGGCTCTGTTTGACTCTGTATTGAAAGAAGCTTTTCTTGCTTCCTCTCCATGGTTATAGAAGAAGATCCTTGAGTGCCTTAAACATAAGGTAGTCCTCATTCAATTGAAGGACTAACTCTCCTCTGTCCACATCAATCACAGCCTTTGCTGTGGCTAGGAAGGGTCTTCCAAAGATAATGGATTCATCCTCATCCTTCCCAATGTCTAGGATTATGAAGTCAGCAGGGATGTACAGGTCTTCAGCCTTCCCTAAGACATCCTCTACAAGTCCATAAGCCTGTTTCATTAATTTGTCTGCCATCTCCTGTGAGATTTTTGCAGTTTGTACCTCAAAGATCCCTAGTTTCTCCATTACAAAGAGTGGCATGAGGTTTATACCTGACCCCAGGTCACACAGAGCCTTCTCAAAGGTCATGGTGCCTTTGGTACAAGGTATTAAGAACCTTCTGGGATCCGGTTTCTTCTGAGGTAATTTCTGCTGAACCAAGGCATTCAGTTCATTGATGAGCAATGGAGGTTCATCCTCCAAAGTCTTGCTCTTCAACAATATCTTCATCCTCTTCAGAGGAAGAATACACATCAGAGCTCATGAATGATAACAGTAAGTTTAGTGGAATCTCTATGGTATCTGTATGAGCCTCAGATTCCTTTGGTTCCTCAATAGGGAACTACTTATTGGTCAGTGGACGTCCAGCAAGGTCTTCCTCACTGGAAATCACTGCCTTTTCCTCCTCTATAGGTTCTGCCACTTTTGGTATATTCATGGCCTTGCACTCTCTTTTGAGATTCTCTTCTGTATTGCTTGGGAGAGTACTAGGAGGAGTTTCAGTAACTCTTTTACTCAGCTGGCCTACTTATGCCTCCAAATTTCTGATGGAGGACCTTGTTTCAGTCATGAAACTGAGAGTGGTCTTAGATAGATCAAAGACTATGGTTGCTAAGTCAGAGAGGCTCTGCTTAGAATTCTCTATTTGTTGCTCAGAAGATGATGGAAAAGGCTTGCTATTGCCAAACCTATTTCTCCCACCATTATTATTATTGAAGCCTTGATTAGGCTTCTGCTGATCCTTCCATGAGAAATTAGGATGATTCCTCCATGAAGGATTGTAAGTATTTCCATAGGATTCTCCCATGTAATTCACTTCATCCATTCCAGGATTCTCAGGGTCATAAGCTTCTCCTTCAGAGGAGGCTTCTTTAGTACTGCCGGATGCAGCTTGCATTCCAGTCAGATTCTGAGAAATTATATTGACTTGCTGAGTCAATATTTTATTCTGAGCTAATATGGCATTCAAAGTATCAGTCTCAAGAACTCCTTTCTTCTGAGTCATCCCATTATTCACAGGATTTCTTTCAAAAGTATACATGAACTGGTTATTTGCAACCATCTCAATGAGTTCCTGGGCTTCTGCAGGCGTTTTCTTCAACTGAAGAGATCCACCAGCAGAGTGGTCCAATGAAATCTTGGACAATTCAGACAGACCATCATAGAATATACATAAGATGCTCCATTTTGGAAGCATGTCAGAAGGACACCTTCTGATCAATTACTTATATCTTTCCCACGCTTCATAGAGGGATTTGCCTTCCTTTTGTCAGAAGGTTTGGACTTCCACTCTAAGCTTGCTCATCTTTTGAGGTGGAAAGAATTTGGCCAAGAAAGCATTGACCAACTTTTCCCAATAGTTCAGGCTTTCTTTAGGTTGTGAGTCCAACCATATCCTAGCTCTGTCTCTTACAGCAAAGGAGAAAATCATAAGTCTGTAAACCTCGGAATCAACCCCATTGGTCTTAACAGTATCACAGATTTGCAAGAATTCAGCTAAGAACTGATGAGGATCTTCCAATGGAAGTCCATGAAACTTGCAATTCTGCTACATTATAGAAACTAATTGAGGCTTAAGCTCAAAGTTGTTTGCTTCAATTGCAGGAATTGAGATGCTTCTTCCATAGAAGTCAGAAGTTGGTTCTAGCCATGTCGGCTGCCATGTCTACTTCTTTTTTGAAAATTTCTGTAAGGTCCTCTCCGGAGTGTTGTGCTTTAGCTTCTCTTAGCTTCCACTTCAGAGTCCTTTCAGGTTCAGGATCAACTTCAACAAGAATATCTTTATCCCTGTTCCTGCTCATATAAAAAAGAAGAGAATAGAAAAGAAGAGGAATCTTCTATGTCACAGTATAGAGATTCCTTTATGTGAGTATAAGAATAGAAGAATAGAAGAATGAGGTAGAGAGAGAATATTCGAATTTTGAAAAGAGGGAAAAGAAAAATATTTTTTTTATTTAATTAATTAAGTTAGAATTCGAAATTTAAGAAAAGAAATAAAAGTAATTTGAAAACTAAATAAATTAATTAATAAAAAAGATTTTTGAAAACTTTGTTAGTTAGTTTTCGAAATTAATGAGAGAGAAAAGTAGTTAGGTGGTTTTGAAAAAGATAAGAAATTGTAAACTTTTTAAAATTAAAACAAACAAGTCAAGTGGTTAATTGAAAAAGATTTGAAAATAAATTTTGAAAAGATAAGAAGTTAGAAAAAGATTTTGAATTTAAAGTTTGAAAAAGATATGATTGAAATTTATTTTGAAAAATATTTGAAAAAGAAATTAAAAAGATTTGATTTTTAAAATTAAAGTTGATGACTTGACTAACAAGAAACTAAAAGTTATGATTCTAGAATTTAAAAATTGAACCTTTCTTAACAGGAAAGTAACAAACTTGAAATTTTTGAATCAAAACATTAATTGTTAGTAAAGTTTTCGAAAATTATGAGATAAAATTAAGAGAAAGATTTTGAAAATTAATAAAAAAAATTTCGAAAAAAAATTAAAGATCAAATAAAAATTATGATTTTATTAAATTTTTTTTTTCGAAAATAAAAATAAAAAGCTTAAAGATAAAATAAAATTACCCAATCTAAGCAACAAGATGAACTGTCAGTTGTTCAAACTCGAACAATCCCCGGCAACGGCGCCAAAAACTTGGTGCACGGAATTGTGATCACACTTTTCACAACTCCGTTACAACTAACCAGCAAGTGCACTAGGTCGTCCAAGTAACAAAACCTTACGCGAGTAAGGGTCGATCCCACAGAGATTGTCGGCTTGAAGCAATGAAGGAAAGTCAAGTGGATGAATTAACTTGATTCCACAAGTCATAGCCTAATCATGATGAAAGACTAGCTTTAGTGGCATTCAAGTTAATTAGTAACTTCTAATTATCAATCAACAAAGGAGTTTGATAACTCAAGAGTCACCAATTACTCTACCTAGGCCAAGAGGAACAAAATCTAACTCATAACTAAAAGAAGCATTTCAACAAACACATAGAAGGCAATAAAGGTAAAAAACATGAATTGCAATAATTAAAGAGAGATCTAACTACAAAGGCAATAGATCCATAATAGAAAATCAAAGCAACATGAAAAGACATGGAAATCATAAATTGCATTGAAAGAGAAATAGAGATCTACATAAGAATTCAAAAAGCAAAGGGAAAATTGAAGCAAGAGAAGAAGTAGATATAGATCTAAGAAATTAACCTAAACCTAATCCTAATTCTAGAGAGAGGAGAGAGCTTCTCTCTCTAGAAACTAAGTTTTCCTCCAAAACTAAACTAAACTAAACTAATGTGATGTAATGTGTTGACTCCCCTTCAACCCTTAGGTTAAATAGCATCAGAGATGAGTTGGATTTCGGCCTGGAAAGCCCAGAAATCTCCCCCATCGGATTCACTTAAAGTGGGTCATGTGTGAGCACCGATGCGTGTGTGTGGGTCACGCATATGCGTCGCTTGACAAATTGCTATCCATGCGTACGTGTCATGTACGCGTATGCGTCGCCTTGCGACCTCACATTCCACGCGTGCGCGTCAATCTCACCATCCCAAATCCTTGTTTCTTCATGAGTTCTCCACATGCATGCTTTTCCTCTCTATCCCTTTGATCCATTCCTAGCCTTTCCAATCTGAATTCACTAACAAACATATCAAGGCATCTAGTGGAATCAAAGGTGAATCAAAATTAGCAATTAAGGACCTAAAAATTATGTTTTCACACTTAAGCACAAATTACGAGACAATCATGAAACGATGCTATTTCATTGAATAAATGTGGGTAAAAGGTCATAAAATCCCCGAAATTAAGTACATGATAAACTCTAGAAATGGGGTTTATCAGAGGATTCATTGTTGGTTTAGAAACTATACTTGCAACGAGATTTCATTTGTGAAATTCTAGATAGCCAAAAATTCATTCATCAAAATGGCGCCGTTGTCGGGGAGTTGCAATGGTGTTGTGTTATTGGTTATTGTACATATATGAATATTGTGAATAGTTTGCTTGTTTGATTTAGTAGCTAGATTTTATCTCCTTGTTTTTGTGCTTTTTATTTTTGTCTTTGCTATTATAAATTCTCACTTTGGCTATAAGTGTGATTACAACTATGTTGTAGGAAATGGGAGCTACAATGAAGATATGTATCAAAGATGGGACACTCAAAGGTGGGAGGAGCCATATGTATATGATCAATCCTCTTGGCAACAACCCCCACCAATGCACTATGAACAAGAGCCATTCTATGATACATACCAATCAAATGACTATGGTGAGTCTCCTTGTGACTTTTAAGAACTACCACCATATGCCTATGAGCCATATCCTCAACATAATCCTCAACCACAATCACAAGCCCTTTTCCACCAAACACCTCCATATGACCCTAACCCATATACACCATACCAACCACCTTTCGAGCCATATGAGCCACATATAGAACCACCACCATTCCAACCTCAACAATTCCAAGAACCACCTCCTCTATACTATGACCAAGATGAACCACCTCCAATGTGTGCAAATTTTCAACCTCAAGATGAATTCTATCTCCCACCACAATCCTCCATGGAAGAATATCAATGTCCATCTCTCAAGGAAACCATGGATCGACTTCAAGCAACCATCCGTCAAAAGTTAGATGCATGGGACTAATACCACATGTCCACAAATGATTGCGGGAGAGGAACCGAAAAGGGTAGTTTGAAGGGGATCGTAGAACCTCAACTTGAGAACAATGGATTGGAGTGTGTTAGGTAACAAGTAGAACAAGTGGAGAACATAGAACCACTACATCCTTATTATGATGAATCACCTTCCTACTATGAACCCTTCCCCCAAGACAATGAGCCCTCTAATCCACCCCAACCTTGAATGGATGACATCCTTGGTATTTTTCTTCTCTTCTCCTTTCTTTTTCCCTTCTCCTATACCTCATCCAACACTACCATACACCATCAACCATTAGTTAGTTTAGTTAGTTAGCTATTTTGATGGTTTAAATTTTGTTTAGTTTTCCATTTTTCATGATAAGAGTTGGATTATTGATTTTGTTTACTATATATTGCTGCTTATTCCTAATTGAATGCTATCTTAGCATAATCATTGTTGTTATTCGTTGTTGGATTCCTTGTTGAGGTTATTAATTGTTACTTGGTTTGAGTTTTTAATGCTTAATTTTGTGAACACCAAGTACATATGACTTTGCCTTCAAGCTTTTTAAATCTTTTGAATTGCATGATTTGGCCACCATGTGATTTGAATCCTCTTCTTTGAGTAGGCAATGCCTTCATGGATTGATAAACCACTATTTTATGGTTTATCTTGTGCTGATTTGAGTGGCTTTTATCAAGTCTTTACTCACATATTCATATGATTTGCATGGTTTTACAATTCCTTCCTAGTTTTGTTCTATGATTGAAAACTTGCTTCCTAAGCCTTTAATTTGTGTATTTTAATTCTCCTTTATACCATTCGATGCTGTGATCTGTGTGCTAAGTGATTTCAGAATTTATAGGGCAGGAATGGCTTAGAGGATGGAAAGGAAGCATGTAAAAGTAGAAGGAATACAAGAAACTGAAGGAACTGCAAAGTTGTCCAGCCTGACCTCTTTGTACTTAACTGACCATAACCTGAGCTACAGATGTCAAAATGAGGCGGTTCTAGTTGCGTTGGAAAGCTAACATCTGGGGCTTCGAAATGATATATAATTTGCTATCATTGCACTAAAGATAGGCAATGCGCATGCATGCATCACGCGCACGCGTCGCATCTACGAAAATCAGTGTTTCTGAATTCGTTCCCAGCGATTTCTGGGCTATTTTTGACCCAGTTCTTGGCCCAGAAAACACAAATTAGAGGCTACGAAGTAGGGGAATCAAGGAGAAATTTATCAGCAAACATTAATCAATTCACAATTTAGGTTTTAGATGTAGTTTCTAGAGAGGGAGGCTCTTTCCTCTCTCTAGGTTTTAGGATTTAGGATTTCTCTTAGTTTTAGGATTACTTCTTCTCAATTCCAGGTTCAATGTTCCTTTAATTTAGTTTCTCTTCTACTTTTATTTATTCTAGTACTTTGGTTTATCTATTTCACTTGTTAATTACTTATTTTCCCAATTTGGTTTATGAATCTTCCAATGTTAGATTTGATTTTATATTTAATGCAATTTGAGGTATTTTAGATTTATGATTTTAATTTAGCTTTTTACATTCTTAGCTTGAATTGAGTAATTGGTGACACTTGAGTTATCAAACTCCTTTGTTGATTGATAATTAGAATTTGCTGGTTGATTTGGATCCCTCTAAAGCTAGACTTTTCTTAGGAGTTGACTAGGACTTGAGGAATCCCATTGACTAGTCCACTTGACTTTCCTTTATTTAGTAAGGGTTAACTAAGTGGGAGAAATAGACAATTCTCATCACAATTTATAAGGATAACTAGGATAGGATTTCCAGTTCTCATACCTTGCAAGGGTTTTCATGATTATTAATTTACTTTCTTGCCATTTTATTTCCTTGTTCCCTATTTCAAAAACCCAAAAAGAGACTTTTCCATAACCAATAATAAATCATACTTCCCTGCAATTCCTTGAGAGACGACCCGAGGTTTAAATACTTCGGTTTATTTTTTATTGGGTTTGCTTAAGTGACAAACAAGTTTTTGTACGAAAGAATTCTCTGTTGGTTTAGAAACTATACTTGCAACGAGATATAATTTGTAATCCGTTCGTCAAAATGGTGCCATTGCCGGGGAATTGCAAACGTGTGCCTTATTATTGGTTATTGTAAATATTTGCTTTTTCGTTTCTTTGTTAGTGTTTCTAGTTTTAGGAGTTTATTTTCATTAATTTCTATTAGATTTTATTTCTTTTGCTACTATGAATTCTCACCCCTCTGGCTTTAAGTTTTATTCCAATGTTGTTGTAAGGAATGGAAGCTATAATGAGAACATGCATCAAGGTTGGAAGAATCAAAGATAGGAGAAGCCACAAGGATTTGATCAACTCTCTTGGCAACAAGACAATAGTTATGGTGGACCCTTTCGTGACAAATTACCTCCACCAAATTACTATGGTCAAGAGCCATTCCAAGGAGCTTACCAAGATTATGAATATGGTGGACCCCCTTGTAGTTACCAACAAGCCCCACCATATGCTTATGAACCACCTCCCCAATATACCTTTGAACCACCATACTCACAAGCCTCTTTACACCATTCACATCCATATGACCCTAACCCATATCCACCATACCAACCACCCTATGAACCACATGAACAATACATAGAGCCACCCCAATTCCAACCCAATTACTCCCAAGAACCACCACCTCCATATACACCATGTCCATATCCATCAATCTAACAGCACTATGATCCTTCTTATGATAGCCGAGCGCAACAAGAATCAAAGGATTGTCTCAAGGAAACAGTGGATCGATTTCATGCAACCCTTCATCAATTGGAGCAAGCAATAATTCGATTAGCTTCCCAACATTCGGACACTCAAGGAACTCTTATGGCTTCATGTGGAGAATCTACTGAAGAACGCAACATGAAGGAGAAGCTAGAAACTCCGGTAGACAGTGAGCAGCATGACTTTGTATGAGAACAATTGGAGGAAGCCGTAATCGTTGAAGAGGAAGAAGTGGTTGAAGACTTAGGAGATGCGAAACGTCCATGGGAAAGCCCAGTCATAGAGCCCCCTTCTAAGGAGTTTGAATTTGATGTTGAGGAGGGTGTACAACCTCCAAGGCATATCATGGTTGAAGACTTTGAGGGGATGATCAAGAGATGGATTCAATCATTGATGAATTCTTATCTACATTTGAATCCTCTCCGATTGGACTTGACATGGAGATTAAAGAAGAAGAAGCACAACCTCTCATGCCCTTGGTGAACAATTAAGAAGAGATCGAATTGGAAGAAAGCTACCAAGAGGAAGAAGTTGATATTGAAGAAGCTTGCAAAGAGGTGGAAGTTGTCAAAGAAGAGCTCAAGGGAATGGAGCTGGAAATCACCTTGCCAAAGTTGTTGGAGACCTCTCCCCCAAAGCCATCACCATCCATTCCTCTAAGAATTCAGATTGCTTACCACCCAGTTGGAACAAAGATGGTGAACAAGAAGACGGGTGCAAAAGCAAGGTTTGGGACCCTGGAATTCAGTCTAGCAATCAACACTCTTGGGGCCTTGTCACTTGCTTAATCTTGCTTGAAGGATCTTTACGCCTAGTTTGGGATCCCGGAGGCCATTGGAATTACAAACATTGGTTGGGATTCCTGGATGAGTTCAAGCACAAGCCACCATAACAAGGGGCTCACCGAATGTCCAACTTAAGGACTATAACTAAAAGTGCTAGGTGGGAGACAACCCACCATGTATAATCGTTCCTTTTTATTCTTAATCTCATTTTATTTTATTTTTACTAGTATTCATTCATAATTTCTGCATATTCACCTGCATTCTGCAAAAAAAAAAAAAAAGGACAAACCACGCATGCGCGCAGGCCACGCGTGGGCGTCGATAGCAATCTTGCTCCCCCATCCAACGAACAGAAAGTTGTGATGAAATCGTGCGGCTGGTGTGCTCTGTGCACAATTTGACCCATGCGTACGTGTCTATGATGCGTGCGCGTCATCTGCCACAAGGGAAATCCACGCGTACGCGTCAAGCACGCACACGCGTGGATAGGGAAATTAGCGTAAATAGCATGTTGGACAGAAAGTTGTGCTGCCCCCACGCTGGAACTGTGATTGAGGCACAAGGTCATCCACTCATACGCGTCCCTGACGCGTGCACGTCCTTTTGCTTCCAAGACCACCCACGCATACGCGTCACATGGCGAATACAGTTCTCATGCGCACGCGTGCCTTGCACGCGCGCGTCGCGTCCCGACTTTTCATTCCCTTCTCCTTTCTTCCTTCATTCTTCTTATTGCATTTAATTACTTTTCTTTCATCAAAATTTTTTTTCTTTCATGCTTTCTTTTTCATTCTTTTCTTTCTCTTCATGCATTTTTATGTTGGTGTTGGAGCTTTATTTCGGTCTTATATTATTATACTTGAGCTTGTGGATATCATCAAGAGTGATTTGACAATTAATATTAATTTTTGGATTGCATGCATGTTGGAATTCTTACTTCCCCTAACATATTTTACATGCATACCAAGTGTTTGTGAAAAGCCCGTATAGCATTATGAATTCTTAATTATTCTATCCTTCCACTCTAATGCCTGTTTTTCACAAAATCCTTCCAATATTTTATTAATTAAATATAATTGTCAATACAAACGTTATTATTAGTTTGTTACGAGTGATAATACATTTTGGCTTTTAATGCTTGATCTACACTACTCATGCCTTTGCCGGCATGATAGTGCTATATTTCCATTTAATGGCCTCAATATATCATGCTATATTTCCATTGATGTCCTAATTACATGGAGTCGTGACCATGTGTTAATGACATTCTTCTTTACCTTGGCATGGTTATCACTCGTATTGCCCTCTTCCTTGCTCTATCCCTTTGAATTCATGTACTTTTCTCTTCTCCCTTTTCAGAATAGCCACCAGGAAGGGTACAGAGAGAGCCTCTAACAAGTCATGGGCAAGGAGGAGAACGAAAAGCACAAGCATCTTCAATAAATCAGCTACTCCTTCAGATACTTCAAAGGTTGGACCGGCTTGACCGACAGGCAAAGCAAATGGAGCATCGTAACAAGCGCCGATTTACATACCTCAAGGAGCTGATTGTTGGCAACCACCCACTTGAAGAAGAACCAGACACTCCGGCCTCCACCTTACCTACCAGCACCGGCAGCCATGACGACCCCGACTGTGGAGATGCTATTACCAACCCCCCTTTGTTCTTGACTGATGGCACCGAGGACAATGCCAAGCTTTAAGTGTGGGGAGGTCGATTAGTACCTAACTTCCGAAGGTAATTGTTTTTCTCAACACCAATAGGTTATTTTTCTTTTGTTAGTATTGGATAGATTGCATAGTAATAATTGTTTGCATGTATGTTTGCTTGGTTAAAGTAATAAATTTCTTTTCAAGACTTTATTTTATAATGTTTCAATAATTTAAATTAAAACTTTTTTGTTAAACTTGTTTGAAGACTGTAAATTGGAACATGAATGATAGCTAAGAACACACAACCCAGGGAGATTTTTGAGCCTAATTGTATGGTTACACTATTTAACCATGATATTTTATTCTTGTGTGTTTTCTTCTCTATAATTGTAATCTTTACTTTGTTCCACTCTATATGTCCAATGTCTAGTGTATTCACATGCTTGCATATGATTGAGGCCAATATTTTATTAGCTCACTTATCCCAAATAGCCTACCCTTTCAATCACCTTTGTTAGCCACTTTGAGCCTTTTAATCCCCATTTGTTCTATATTTTACTACATTACTAGCCTTAAGCAGAAAAATAAATTAAATACCCCAATTGAATCTTTGGTTAGCTTAAGATAGTATGTTAACTAAGTGTGGGGAAACTGTGGGAACTTGGGTTAATGAAAGTGTACAATGTTTAAATAATAAAATATTGGAAATTTGGGTACCTACTCATGTGAGACCAGAAAAATTAAAAATCCATGTGCATTGATAAATTATGTTTACTTTAAAAAAAATTTTCAATAAATAAATAAATAAGGGGACAAAATTACCTCAATGTTAAGCTAATGAAAAATCAATGTATAGGTGATACAAATTAAAAGAAGAGTTGATGCATGAGTATGTAATGCAAAAGTGGGAATTTTGGGTAGCTAGGCATAATTTTAGAAGTTATATAGAGTGTGTATAGGTGAGAGCTTAGGTTAATCAAGGAGTCAATTTATAGCTCACTTAACCATACATATATCCTCACCCTTACCTTGGCCCCATTACAACCTTGAAAAGACCTTATGATGTTTGCATTGGTACATTAAATACTTGTTGATTGGTTAGGTGAAGAACAAAGTTTAGAAAGCATGACTAGAGAAGACTAGATAGGATTACCCTATACACTTGAGTGATTAGAGTGTACATACACCATCAGTGAGGGTTCAATGCTTGATTCTATGTTCCTTGCTTTCATGAGCTGTCTTCTTACAAGTTTACTTGTCCTTACTATATGATTTAAATTAGTGGAATTTGATTTATGTTTGTCTTGAAAGACTTATTTACTTTTAACCAAGTAGACAAAATCATCTTAGCACATAGTTGCATTCACATATAGTTGCATTTGTAGGTTGCATCTCATGAGTCTTACTTTCCCTTATTTAGTCCTTTGATCTCCTTGAGCTAAGCATGAGGACATGCTAATGTTTAAGTGTGGGGAATTTGATAAACCACTATTTTATGGTTTATCTTGTGCTGATTTGAGTGACTTTATCAAGTCTTTACTCACTTATTCATACGATTTGCATGGTTTTACAATTCCTTCCTAGTTTTGTTCTATGATTGAAAACTTGCTTCCTAAGCCTTTAATTTGTGTATTTTAATTCTCCTTTATATCATTCGATGCTGTGATCTGTGTGTTAAGTGATTTCAGGATTTATAGGACAAAAATGGCTTAGAGGATGGAAAGGAAGCATGCAAAAGTAGAAAGAATACAAGAAACTGAAGGAACTGCAAAGCTGTCTAGCTTGACCTCTTCGTACTTAACTGACCATAACTTGAGCTACAAAGGTCCAATTGAGGTGGTTCCAGTTGCGTTGGAAAGCTAACATCCGGGGCTTTAAAATGATATATAATTTTCCATAGTTTCTCTAAAGATAGGCGACACACACTCGTGAATCACGTGCACATGTCGCATCTGCGAAAATCAGTGTTTCTAAATTCGTTCCCAGCAATTTCTGGGCTATCTTTGACCCAGTTCTTGGCCTAGAAAACAAAGATTAGAGGCTACAAAGTGGGGGAATCAAGGAGACATTCTTCAACAGACATTCATCAATTCACAATTTAGGTTTTAGATGTAGTTTCTAGAGAGGGAGGCTCTCTCCTCTCTCTAAGTTTTAGGATTTAGGATTTCTCTTAGTTTTAGGATTACTTCTTCTCAATTCCATGTTAAATGTTCCTTTAATTTAGTTTCTCTTCTACTTTTATTTATTCTAGTACTTTGGTTCATCTATTTCACTTGTTAATTACTTATTTTTCCAATTTGGTTTATGAATCTTCCAATGTTAGATTTGATTTTATAGTTAATGCAATTTGAGGTATTTTAAATTTATGATTTTAATTTAACTTTTTACATTCTTAGCTTGAATTGAGTAATTGGTGACACTTGAGTTATCAAACTCCTTTGTTGATTGATAATTGGAATTTGTTGGTTGATTTGGATCCCTCTAAAGCTAGACTTTCCTTAGGAGTTGACTAGGACTTGAGGAATCCCATTGACTTGTCCACTTTGACTTTCCTTTATTTAGTAAGGGTTAACTAAGTGGGTGTAATAAACAATTCTCATCACAATTGATAAGGATAACTAGGATGGAATTTCCAGTTCTCATACCTTGCAAGGGTTTTCATGATTATTAATTTACTTTCTTGCCAATTTATTTCCCTGTTCCCTATTTCAAAAACCCAAAAATATACTTTTCCATAACCAATAATAAATCATACTTCCCTGCAATTCCTTGAGAGACAACCCGAGATTTAAATACTTCGGTTTGTTTTTTATTGGGTTTGCTTAAGTGACAAACAAGTTTTTGTACGAAAGGATTCTCTGTTGGTTTAGAAACTATACTTGCAACGAGATATAATTTGTGAATTTCTTTACTAGCAGAAATCCGTTCGTCATGGATGTTTTGCATTTATCTTAATGCATTGTACTTCTTGATCATATGCATCCATATGTTTTTGGCTTGAATGCTTTCATGCTTCTTTATTGCTTGTTTGGTTGTCTTTGCCTTCAAGTTTAGAGCATCTCAAGCACATTAGGATGAGTGAAGTGCATGTTCCCTTTTTGTGTAATTGTGACATATCTCTTTATGATAGTGTGTGCTCTAAAGGGCGCCTAACTTAGAACTCACGCACTTACTCTTATCTATGTCACATTCGGTCACTCACTCCATTCTAGTGATTGACCTCATTCCAACAATGTATGCTTCCTTACTTTTGCATTTACTTTTCTCACTATCCTGCCTTCTATTTTTAGGATGAGTCATTTATAAGCAAAAATGGAAGTGAAAAAAGAGAACACGCAGCAACTGGTTGACCTACCAGCTGAAGGTAGCAACTCAGAAAGTCACCGTACCCCCTTGCTCATCTCAGAATGCACCGAGGACGGGGCAAACTTTTAAGTGTGGGGAGGTCGTCCGACCAGTCGGTGTTTTTGGGTGACAAGTTTCTAATTCCAACACTTTTGCATTTTATACTTTTAGGTCTTTTAGGATTTTTAGTTGCATTTTCTTATTTTGCATATATATATATATATATATATATATATAATAAGTAGTCCTTCAATTGAATGAGGACTACCTTGTGTTTAAGGCTCAAGGATCTTCTTCTATAACCATGGAGAGTGATAAACCACTATTTTATTATTTATCTTGTGCTCAATTGAGTGGTTTTTATCAAGCCTTTGCATACTTATTCATACAATTTGCATGATTTTACAATTCCTTTCCAATTTTGTTCTATGGTTAAAAACTTGCTTCCTGAGCCTTTAAATTGTATATTTTTAATTCTCCTTTATACCATTAGATGCCGTGATCTGTGCGTTAAGTATTTTCAGGGTTTAAAGGGCAGGAATGGCTTAAGGGATGGAAAGGAAGCTTGCAAAAATGGAAGGAGCACAAGAAATAAAGGAGATAACCAGCGAGGAGCGACGCGCACGCATTCTCACGCGTTCGCGTGAATCAGAGCCTGCACGGCTATGTGTGCGTGTGCCTGACGCGTACGCGTGGTACGCAAAAATGGCCAACGACACGTACGCGTGATTGATGCGTACGCGTGACATACTCTACCTGCAGAAATCACAGGTGACGCTGGGGGCGATTTTGGGCTGAGTTTGGACCCAGTTTTTGGCCCAGAAACAAAGACTAAAGCCAGGGGACAAGCAGAGACTCAACACACATTCTCATTCGCATATTTTTAGATTTTAGATTGAAATCTTAGGGGATAAGTACTGAAATCGTCCCTAGGGTCTGGGGTGAAAATCAAAATCGTCCCCAACCTTTTTTTGTTATTAAAATCATCCTCAACGTTACAAAACGTTATAAAATCGTCCTTTTCTATTTTTTTGGACCAAATTACCCTTAATTATTATTAAAAATAATATTAAAAAAAAACAAAAGTTTTGTAACGTTGAGGATGATTTTAATAACAAAAAAAGGTCGGGGACGATTTTGATTTTCACCCCAGACCTTAGGGATGATTTCAGTACTTAACCCAAATCTTAGAGAGGAATCACTTTCCTCTAGGTTTTCATCATATTCATAGATTTCTAGTTTTTATGCTTTTTATGCTTTTGCTTTGGATATTGAGAAGAGTCATTCCCTCCATTGAAGTTACCATTATTCTAGTTTGTTTCCTTATTCCTTTACTCTTTCATTGCCCATTGACCCTGTTCAGATAGGTATGTTATGATTTTGGGATTTATTAATGCAAAGAACTACTTTTACCTTTAATTGATTTTCAGTTATTATTTTATTTAAGTTATCATGTCTTCTTCTTATTCCTTTTATATGCCTGTGAACGTTGTATTCATGTCAATGGAGTAGACTCCCAACTTGACTTGGGGATTGATTAAAAGGAGACCCTTGAGTTGGAATACTCAAGTGATTAGTTCAATTGGAAGTTATTAGCTAACTCTTTATTTACTAACGCTAATCCTTCCATAAGGAGAGGATTAGGACTTGCGAATAAGAGTTAGCTCAATCACTTGACTTTCCTTTATTTAGTAAGGATTAACTAAGTGAAAACAATAACCTCTTGCTATCCCACTTGGGAAAATCCAACAAGGATAGGACTTCCAATTAATCTTCCCCCAGTCAAGGCTTTTATGTTGATTATATAAATTCTCTTGTTAATTTTCATTACTTTAATTTACAATCACTTATTTTTCTGTTCTCCAAATCTTAAAATTTCTCGAAAAATTCCTGATTAATAAAATAGCACCCTTTTGTCAACTCGTTGGGAGACGACCTGGGATTTCTACTCCCAGTATTTTTATTCTAATTTTGTGACAACCCTTCTAAATTGATAAGCGGATTTTCGTCGATTAAGAACTGTACTTGCAACCCTGTTCTTACTATAATTTCTTAATTAGCTAATTTCTGCCCACATCAATTTTTGGCACCATTGCTGGGGAGTTGCAATAGTGTGCTACCTTATTAGTTGGTGTAAATATTTTTTATTTTGTATATTTGCATATTTGTATTTTATTTTATTACCATGATCCGTACGTTTCTTTCTTTGAATGACGCGTTCACTGCCTGATCTGAGCTTAGCCACGTTTGATCCTGAAATTGAAAGAACTATTTCACGTATTAGGCGAGCTCGGCGTCGGTTAGCCTCTGAGGGTGGTGAAGTGGTTACTACCAATTCACCAGTCTCTTCTGAAGGCGAATCTGAAGCGCCATATGAGGAAGAAAGAAGCTCCTTTTCTACTGATTCAGTTGATTCACGTGCAGGTAATATGGCGGAGCCCAGAAGGATTACTCTCCAGGAAGCAGGAGCTCCAGACTTTACACTGCAACCGTATAAAGCGCGTCACCCAAATATGGCTGCAGATTTTGAACTGAAGACTGCGCTAATCAACTTACTGCCCAAGTTTCATGGCTTACCTGCTCAGGAGCCTATAAAGCACCTCAGAGATTTTCAGACAGCCTGCTCAACTACTAGGTGTCATGGTGCAGATGAAACTACTATTTGGCTATATGCTTTCCCGTTTTCTCTTGTGGGAAAGGCAAGGGAGTGGTTCTACACTCAACCTGAAGAAATCGTTACTAACTGGGATCTGCTCAGAAGGGAGTTCCTGGAAAAATACTTTCCAGCTGAAGTTACAGATAGATTGAGGAAAGAGATTTCTTGCATCTTCTAAAGAGAGTCAGAGACCCTTTATGAATATTGGGAACGCTTCAGGAACCTCCTAGATTTATGCCCCCATCACAAGATTGACCAGTTGGTGTTGATTAGCTACTTTACACAAGGCATGAAGCCTCAGGATAAGACTACACTAGATGCTGCAAGTAATGGTTCTCTGAAGAAGTACAAGATGACGACAGAAGTGTGGCAACTGATCACCGATCTGGCTGAGTCTACCCAGAATATTAGGCACAGAAACAACCATCCCAAGGCTATTGCGGAGGTTTCCTCTAGTAGTGAGACTGCTGCTCTCACACAGACTCTGGGAGAGATGACCAACATACTGAAGCAGCTACAGCTGAATTAACAACAGCCTCAACCCCCCCCCACAACAACAGAGTCAACAGTTAGTTCTTCAGAGAGTGTGCGGAATATGTACCTATTATACTCATTATACTGATGAGTGCCCGCAGCTCCAACAAGAAGACAACACCTTGGCATCTACTCATAACTTCTATGACCGTCCAAATCAAAGATACTATCAACAACGCGGCAATTATAACCAAGGTGGAAGCTACAATCAAGGTTGGCAAGATAACTCCAACCAAGGTTGGAGAGATAATTCCAACCAAGGATGCAGGGACAACTATAATAGAGGAGGCAGAGACAACAGTGGAAATCAGAGGTGGAACAACAACAACAGACAGTAGAATCCTCCTTACCAGCAGCAGAACCAAAACCAGCCTTACAGAGTACCTCACCAAAGGCAGTCCCAAGCGCCTCAGAACAACCAACAGCAGGCCCCTCAGATTACTTACCCTTCTTCTACCAATGATGAGATGCTTCATCTATTACACAAGGATAGAAAGACCTTCAAAATACACTTACTTCTAGCATCAATGGTCTTACATCCACTTTACAAGCTCTCATCTCCCGATTGGAACCACCTTTTGCTCCCAACAATCAACCTTCAAGCTCTAGTGCACTACCTTCTCAACCTTTGTCCAACCCCAAAGGTGGAATTAATGCCATCACTTTGAGGTCCAGTACCACACTGCCAGAGAGGAGTCATGAGGAGCCAAGCTCGAAGGACAACACTCCAGTTGAAGATTTTGTTGACAACACTCCAGTTGAAGAAGAGGATGAAGTATAAGACATGGTTGAAGAAGAAGCAGCTCAACCAGAGAATAGTGCACCAATAGAGGCTGAAGCTACAAGGGACGTCATCCCTATCCCCTTTCCACACCTTGCTAGGAAATCCAGAAAGCAGATGGAGCTCGATCCAAAGATGGTGGAGATCTTCAAAAAGGTTGAGGTAACCATTCCCCTTTTTAATGCCATTCGCCAGGTACCTAAATATACGAAGTTTTTAAAAGATTTATGCATGAATAAAGATAAGTTACAGTATTTAGAAACTATTCCTCTAGGTAGCTCTATATCTGCTTTAATGGGTGATATACCAGAAAAATGGAGTGATCTAGGTACATGCATGGTTACTATTACTATAGAAGGTGTAAAATTTTATGACTGCATGTGTGATTTAGGCGCGTGTGTTAGTATAATGCCATTGTCTGTATATGATGCTTTGAGGCTCCCTCCCTTAAAAAGGTCGGCAGCACGTTTTATTTTGGCAGATAAAAGTATTATCTCTGTGGTTGGAATTGCTGTAGACGTGCTGGTGAGCATTAATGGGCTCACATTTCTCATTGACTTCTATATTTTGGAGATGCTTGATGTGCGGATAATTTATACCTTTTTTGGTATTGTTTTTACATAGTTTTTAGTGTGTTTTAGTCACTTTTTGTTATATTTTTATTAGTTTTTATTCAAAAATCACATTTCTGGACTTTACTATGAGTTTGTGTGTTTTTCTATAATTTCAGGTATTTTCTGGCTGAAATTGAGGGACCTGAGCAAAAATCTGATTCAGAGGCTGAAAAAGGACTGTATATGCTGTTGGATTCTGACCCTCCTGTACTCGAAATGGATTTTCTCGAGCTACAAAAGCCCAATTGGTATGCTCTCAATCGCGTTAGAAAGTATACATCTTGGGCTTTCTATCAATAAATAATAGTCCATACTTTGACCGATATTTGATGGCCCAAACCGGCGTCCAAAGTCAGCCTAAAACTTTCTGGCGTAAAATGCCAAAACTGGCACCTTTTTCAGTGTAAATGCCCATTCTGGCACTCAAAGTGGCGTTTAACGCCAACTTTGGGCATATGAATGTGAAAGCTTGAAAGCTCAGCCCAGGCATGCACCAAGTGGGTCCCGAAAGTAGAATTCTTCACTATCTGGACTTACTTACTCATTTTCTGTAAACCTAAGTTATTAGTTTAGTATAAAAACTACTTTTAGAGATTCATTTTGTACCCTTATGACATTTTTACACTTCATATTGTAACTCTGACGACATGAGTCTCTAAACCCCATAGGTTGGGGTGAGGAGCTCTGATGTTTTTCAATGGATTAATGCAATTACTACTGTTTTCTATTCAATCACGCTTGATTCTATTCTAAGATACTCACTCGTACTTCAATATGGAGAACATGATGATCCGTGACACTCATCATTATCTTGGGCTTCTGATCCACAGACTGAGTCTGGAGGTTAGAACCTTCGTGGTATAAGCTAGAACCAATTGGCAGCATTCCTGGGATCCGTAAAGTCTAAACCTTGTCTGTGGTATTCCGAGTAGGATCTGGGAAGGGATAACTATGACGAGCTTTAAACCTACGAATGTTGGGCGCAGTGACAGTGTGCAAAAGGATAAGGGTCCTATTCCGATGCTAGTGGGAACTGACAGATGATTAGCCGTGCGGAGATCGTACCTGGTATTTTTCATCCGAAAGGATTATACAGCTTGCCATTGAGGGAAGCCATGCGTGTTTGAAGAAGAAAACAGTAGGAAAGCAGAGATTCAGACGATAGAGCATCTCTGGAACCTCAGCCTATTTCTCATTACTGAATCATAAGTACTATTTATTTCATGTTAGTTATTTTTCATAAATACAATCACTCTTATCATTAATCTCCTGACTAAGATTTACAAAATAACCATAGTTGCTTCAAGTCGACAATCTCCGTGGGATCGACCCTTACTCACGTAAGGTATTACTTGGACGACCCAGTGCACTTGCTGGTTAGTTGTGCGGAGTTGTGAAAAGTGTAATCACAATTTCGTGCACCAATGCCCACTAATGACTCAGGAAGACCAGCATCCATCCTCCTTGGAAGACCATTTCTGAAAACTTCAAAGATCAAGTTGGATGCATTCTTAGGAACTTATTCCTTTGAGATAGATGGCAGAGCAGTGAGCTTCAACCTGGATGAAGCTATGAAGCATCCTCCGGAAGATCATTCCATCTTCTACTGCGACATCATTGATGAGACTGTAGCTGCAATTCACCAGGAGGAAGTAGAAGAGAGGCACATGGAGCAAGGTGCAAGTGTGGGGGAGCCCCCTGAACAAGATGAAGACACATTGCCACCATCACTAGCTCCAGAAGATCAAGTGCCTAGCCATGAGCAGAAAATGGAGTTAAAGCCCCTTCCACCCCACCTCAAGTATGCTTACCTTGAGGATCATCAGAAGCTCCCAGTTATCATTGCAAGGGAACTCACTTCCCAACAGGAGGAGCAGCTGCTTAGTGTGCTGAGAAGACACAAGAAAGCAATTGGGTGGAGTTTGATGGATATAGTAGGCATCAGCCCTTAAGTTTATGAGCACAAGATATTCTTAGAAGAGGGAGCAAGGCCTGTCCATCAGCCTCAGAGGCAGCTGAACCCCACCATCTTAGAAGTTGTCAAGAAGGAAGTGACCATGCTACTTGAAGCTGACATCATCTATCCAATCTCGGATAGTGAATGGGTCAGCCCAGTACAAGTGGTGCCCAAGAAGTCTGGAGTCACAACAGTGAAGAATGAGTATGGAGAGCTCCTGACAACTAGAGTGCAGAATTCTTGGAGGGTGTGCATTGATTACAGGCGCCTCAACCAGGCTACTCGCAAGGATCACTACCCCTTGCCGTTTATCGATCAGATGCTTGATCGTTTGTCAGGTAAATTACACTACTGCTTTTTAGATGGTTACACAGGATATTTTCAAATCCATATAGCTCCTGAAGATCAGGAGAAGACTACTTTTACATGTCCCTTTAGAACGTATGCTTACAAAAGGATGCCTTTTGGCTTATGTAATGCACCGGCTACTTTCCAAAGGTGCATGATGAGTGTTTTCTCATATCTTATTGAGAACTGTATGGAAGTTTTCATGGATGACTTTAGTGTGTATGGTGATTCATTTAGCCTTTGCTTGGATAGTTTAGCTAGAGTATTAGACAGGTATGTTAGTTCAAACCTTGTATTAAATTTTGAAAAATGTCACTTTATGGTCAAATAAGGCATTATTCTAGGACATGTTGTTTCTAATACTGGTATTTCTGTAGATCCAGCAAAGGTAGATGTGATTTCTAGTTTGCCTTACCCCTCCTCCGTGAGGGAAGTCTGTTCGTTCCTTGGCCATGCAGGTTTTTACCGAAGATTTATCAAGGACTTCAGTAAGGTAGCATTGCCTTTATCCAGACTGCTGTAGAAGGATGTTGTGTTCGAGCTGAGTAAGGATTGCATGAATGCGCTTGATAAGCTAAAGATCGCCTTGACTCAAGCTCCGATTGTGAGAGGACCAGACTGGAGCCAGCCTTTTGAGATTATGTGTGATGCCTCCAACCATGCAGTAGGAGTGGCGCTGGCTCAGCGCGAAGATATGGATCCTTTCGTAATTGCTTATTCTTCTAAGACCTTAGATGCTGCTCAGTCTAATTACAATACCACTGAAAAAGAGCTTCTAGCTATTGTTTTTGCTCTGGATAAATTCTGAGCCTATTTACTTGGTACTAAGGTGGTAGTGTACTCAGACCATGCAGCTCTAAAATATTTATTAGCTAAAAAAGAGTCCAAACTAAGGTTGATACGTTGGATATTGTTGCTGCAAGAATTTGATTTAGAAATTAAGGATATGAGTGGTTCCCAAAATTTAGTGGCGGACCACTTGAGTCGCCTTGAGCACATCAAGGATGACTCCACTCCTATCAATGATGCTTTTCCATTTGATAGCTTGCACGAAATATCTGAAGTAGTTCCTTGATATGCACCTGTGGCTAATTATCTAGTTAGTCATACCTTCCCCCCTAATTTTACTAAGAATCAAAGGGATAAGCTGAAAAGCGAGTCCAAATATTATATATGGGATGACCCATATTTATGGAGGTATGGTGCTGACCAGGTAATTAGAAGGTGTGTGCCTCAATCAGAATTCCTGTCTATTTTACCTACATTGCAGTTCCGTGCACTTTCGGATCAGCTCTTTAGGTCACCTGAACATCACAAGCATGTTCGAAAAGATATTGTAAAACAGGTACATATGAATGAATATATGATGAGTGTGTTCTCAAATTGGCTGGTGGGATGGGAGTATGGATTGTAGTAGATTTTAATTCTTTCTCCTTGATATGCACCTGTGGCTAATTATCTAGTTAGTCATACCTTCCCCCCTAATTTTACTAAGAATCAAAGGGATAAGCTGAAAAGCGAGTCCAAATATTATATATGGGATGACCCATATTTATGGAGGTATGGTGCTGACCAGGTAATTAGAAGGTGTGTGCCTCAATCAGAATTCCTGTCTATTTTAGAGGCTTGCCACTCTTCTGAGAGTGGTGGACATTTTGGCCCTCAAAGAATAGCTAGAAAAATTTTAGACTGTGGATTCTGGTTGCCCACTCTTTTGAAAGATGCTACTGCCTTCTGTAAATCTTGTTCCCCATGCCAAAGGTTTGGTAATATATCCAAGATGGATGAGATGCCCCAATAGCTTATGCTTTTCTGTGAAATTTTTGATGTTTGGGGCATTGACTTCATGGGTCCGTTTCCAAACTCCAATGGTCTCTTATACATATTGTTAGCTGTAGATTATATTTCTAAATGGGTAGAAGCAATTCCTACCTGTACTGATGATGCTAATATTGTTGTCTCTTTTGTTAGAAACTATATTATCTGTCGCTTTGGATCACCACGAGCAATCGTGAGTGATCAAGGCACTCACTTTTGTAACAGGAGACTAGCAGGTTTACTGAAGAAGCATGGAATTATTTACAAAGTAGCAACAGCCTACCATCCTCAAACCAATGGGCAAGCCAAGGTGTCTAACAGAGAGATAAAGCACATACTGGAGAAGATAATCAAGTCTCATAGGAAGGACTGGAGCACCAGGCTTGTGGATGTGCTTTGGGCTTATCGGACGGCGTTCAAGACACCCATAGGAATGAGTCCCTTCCGCCTAGTCTATGGCAAAGCGTGCCACCTCTTAGTGAAGGTGGAACACAAAGCTTTTTGGGCTGTAAGGGAATGCAACATGGGATTTGAGAAAGCTGGTGTTGAAAGGAACCTGTAACTAGCAGAACTGGAGACCCTTCGACTCGAAACATATGATAATTCCAGACTATACAAAGAGAAGGTGAAGGCTGTGCATGACAAGCATATCAAAAGAAGACATTTCAGACCTGGGGAGCTAGTTCTCCTTTACAACTCAAGGATGAGACTCATGCCAGGCAAGCTGCGTTCAAGATGGGAAGGCCCCTACATGGTTGAAAAGGCAGAGCCATACAGAGTCTTTCACCTGAGTCATCCTTCAAGTTCCAAATTCATCAAAGTCAATGGACATCGCTTCAAGTTGTATCATGGTGAGAAGATGAAGGACAATAAAGAGCTAGAGGTCTTCCTCTTGGAGGACACACCAACAGAAGCAGATTGAGCTTGTGGACCGTCTAACTTAAGGACGTAAAAGCAAAGTGCTAGGTGGGAGACAACCCACCATGGTATGATCGTTTCTTCTCATTCATAGTCTATTTTATCTTAAATTTTGTAGTAGTCATTCATAATTTCTGCATATTCATCTGCATGCTGCATTTTGCATTATGCATAAAAAAAAATTGGCACACGACGCGCAAGCGTCGCTGACGCGTACGCGTCACATGTGTGTGTGAGAAATTAAGAAATTGAATAGAAAGTTAGGCAGGAGTGGTGCTGGACACGTGCCTTGTGCACAAGTAAGTCCACGCGTACGCGTCCCTCACGCGTACGTGTCTCTTGCGATTTCAGCACATCAAGTGTACGCGTCCCTGACGCGCACGGGTGACCATGAAAAATCGGTGTCAATGGGTGTATGGCCAGAGAGTTATGATGGTGTGGGGCTGGAACTGTGCTAGCAGCACAAGCCCCATCACGCGTACGCGTCCCTGACGCATGCGCGTCGTTTTCCCAAAATGACCATCCACGCGTGCGCATCCCAAAATCGTATGTGACTTTTGCCCCAAGCCCAGCGCGAACAGAGAGTTGTGCGTACGTGATGAGCGGTTATTTTATACGCTTTTTGGTGAAATTTTCATGTAGTTTTTAGTATGTTTTAGTTACTTTTTATTATATTTTTATTAGTTTTTATGCAAAAATCACATTTATGGATTTTACTATGAGTTTGTGTGTTTTTCTGTAATTTCAGGTATTTTCTGGCTGAAATTGAGGGACATGAGCAAAGATCTGATTTAGAGGCTAAGGACTGCAGATGCTCTTGGTTTCTGACCTCACTGCACTCGAAATGGATTTTCTGGAGCTACAAAAGTCCAATTGACACGCGCTCAATTGTGTTGGAAAGTAGACATCTTGGGCTTTCCAGCAATATATAATAGTCTATACTTGGCCCGAGATTTGGTAGCACAAACTGGCATTTAAACGCCAGCTCCTTACCCTTTTCTGGCGTTAAACGCCAGAACTGGCATAAAAGTTGGAGTTAAATGCCCAAACTGGCACAAAAGCTGGGGTTCAATGCCAAGAATAGCCTATGCACGTGAAAGCTTCAGTGCTCAGCCCAAACACACACCAAGTGGGCCCCGGAAGTGGATTTATGCACTATCTATCTTAGCTTACTTATTTTCTGTAAACCAAGGTTACTAGTTGAGTATAAAAACTACTTTTAGAGATTCATTTTGTACCTCATGACATTTTTACATCTGAATTTTGTATCTTCTACGGCATGAGTCTCTAAACTCCATGGTTGGGGGTGAGGAGCTCTGCTGTGTCACGATGGATTAATGCAATTACTACTGTTTTTCATTCAATCACGCTTGTTTCTATTCTAAGATATTCACTCGCACCTCAACATGATGAATGTGATGATCTGTGACACTCATCACCATTCTCAACCTATGAATGCGTGCCTGACAATGACTTTCGTTCTACCTTAGATTGAGTGTGTATCTCTTTGATTCCTGGTTCACGAGTTTGATTGCCTCTCCTGACAACAGAGCATTCAAATCTGTGAGATCAGAGTCTTCGTAGTATAAGCTAGAATCAATTGGCAGCATTCTTGAGATCCAGAAAGTATAAACCTTGTCTGTGGTATTCCGATTAGGATCCGGGAAGGCATGACTGTGACGAGCTTCAAACTCACAAATGTTGGGCACAGTGACAGTGTGCAAAAGGTTCAATGGATCTTATTCCAACACTAGTGAGAACCGACAGATGATTAGCCCTACGAAACCCGTAGCTGGACCATTTTTACTGAGAGGATGGATGGTAGCCATTGACAACGGTGATCTACCAACAAACAGCTTGCCATGGAATGAGCCTTGCGTGTGTGAAGAAGAAGACAGTAGGAAAGCAGAGATTCAGAAGACGAGCATCTCCAAAACCTCAACCTTTTCTCGATTACTGCATAACAAGTATTATTTAATCCATGTTCTTTTACTCATTCCAATTAAAACTGAGAATTATTATTGATATCCTGACTAAGAGTTACAAGATAGCCATAGCTTGCTTCAAGCCGACAATCTCCGTGGGATCGACCCTTACTCACATAAGGTATTACTTGGATGGCCCAGTGCACTTGCTGGTTAGTTGTGCGGAATTGCAAAAGCGTGATTGTAATTTCGTGCACCGCGTTTTTGGCGCCGTTGCCGATTGTTCGACTTTGGACAACTGACGGTTTATTTTGTTGCTTAGATTAGGAAAAATTTTTCTTTTTGGTTTAGAGTCTTCTATTATTATTTTTGGTTAAAATTTTAAAATCCTTATTTTATTTTTCTAAATTATTTTCGAAAATTTTCAAAACCAATAACTTCATAATTTAGTCTTCTATTTGATTTTAGTTCCATATTTTAAGTTTGGTGTCAATTGTAAAAGTTTATTTTTCCTTCATTTTTTTTCGAATTATTAGTGCTCAGAGTATAAAAATTTTTAAGTTTGGTGTCCTTTGTGTTTCTATTTTCTTAAAAATTTTTCAAATGTTGCTCTCAGTGTTCATCTTAATATTCAAAGTTTTCCTGTTTGTTTTCTTTATTTTGATAAAAAAATTCTAAGTTTGGTGTCATTTTATTGTTTTTCTCTTTCCTCATTAAATTCAAAATCCCTTTCAAAAATCATATCCGTAGCATCTGTATACCTCCCATCAAAGCAAGCAGTTTTGAGCTAAATTCTCAACTCATTATCATGGTGCAGCAAAATTGTCAGTATTCCGGTCTTCTACAGGAAGAA
Source organism: Arachis ipaensis (assembly GCF_000816755.2). NCBI lineage: Eukaryota > Viridiplantae > Streptophyta > Magnoliopsida > Fabales > Fabaceae > Arachis > Arachis ipaensis. The sequence goes on from NC_029793.2 coordinate 70,291,668, forward strand.
CCTACTAAGTTTCTGGCACAGTTCTTACAAATTACTGACATAGTACGTGATAAAGAAGTGGATCAGGATATCTACAGACTATTACTATTTCCATTTGCTATAAAAGATCAAGCTAAGAGGTGGTTAAATAACCAACCCACAACAAGTATAAGAACATGGAGACAATTGTCAGACAAATTCCTGAATCAATATTTCCTTCAAAAAAGGATGACATAGCTAAGGCTGGACATCCAAGGCTTTAAACAAGAGGATAATGAATCTCTTTACAATGCCTGGGAGAGGTACAGGGGGATGCTAAGGAAATGCCCCTCTGAAATGTTTTTCAGAGTGGGTGCAGTTAGACATCTTTTACTATGGGCTTACAGAAAAAGCTCAAATATCTCTAGATCACTCAGCTGGTGGATCTATACACATGAGAAAGATAATTGAAGAGGTTCAAGAGCTCATTGATACAGTTGCTAGAAATCAGCATCTGTACTTAAGTAGTGAGTCCTCCCTGAAAGAAGAGGCTAAGCAGTATCCACTGAACTTAGTCCTCAAGAACAAGTTGCTGAACTCAATCAGCAATTACTTATCATAACAAAACAGTTCACAGAATTCAAGGAGATGCTCCAAGACACTAAAAATGCTAACCAGAATATGGAAGCACAATTGGATCAGACAAGACAGCAGCTATCTAAACAAATAACAGAAGAATGCCAAGCTGTTCAATTAAGGAGTGGGAAGACATTGAATGTCTCAACTCAAAGCAGAAGAAAGCCAAGAAAGAAACAACTGATAGAGGATGACCAACCCACTGCCTAAAATCCCTCTGAGGATAGTAAGAGCCCAGAGAGGAATGATTCTGGCGTTCAAATGCCAGAAAAGGGTAAGAAAGTGGAGTTAAATGCCCAATCCATGTCCAGTTATGGCGTTCAATTGCTAGAAAAGGGTAGGAATCTGGCGTTAAACACCCATCCATCCCCCTATCCTGGTGTTCACATGCCAATGAGGGATCAGACACCTACAAGTGCTGATAATAGCTCCCTCAAGAAGGCTTTTCAACCTGCCTCTGTAGGAAATAAACCTTCAGCAACTAAGGTTGTAGAATATAAAGCCAAGATGCCTTATCATTAGAAACTCCTCCAAGCGGAACAGGATAAACAATTTGCCCTCTTTGCAGACTATCTCAGGACTCTCGAAATAAAGATTCCGTTTGCAGAAGCACTTGAGCAAATACCCTCTTATGCTAAGTTCATGAAAGAGATCTTAAGTCATAAGAAGGATTGGAGAGAAACTGAAAAAGTTTTCTTCACTGAAGAATGCAGTGCGGTCATTCTGAAAACCTTACCAGAGAAGCTTAAAGATCCCTGAAGCTTTATGATACCATGCACATTAGAGGGCACTTGTACCAAGACAGCTCTATGTGATCTTGGAGCAAGTATCAACCTAACACCTGCATCCACTATCAGAAAGCTTGGCTTGACTGAAGAAGTCAAACCAACCCGAATATGCCTCCAACTTGCTGATGGCTCCATTAAATATCCATCAGGCATAATTGAGGACATGATTGTCAAGGTTGGGCCATTTTCCTTCCCCACTGACTTTGTAATGCTGGAAATGGAGGAGCACAAGAGTGCAACATCCAGACACACCAAAAGACTGCCTGAGAGTCAATGAGGATGAGTTTAAGTTGAATGTTGTCAAATCTATGCAACATCCAGACACACCAAAAGACTGCCTGAGCGCAGATGTTATTGACTCCTTGGTGGAAGAGATTAATATGACTAAGAGTCTCGAATCAGAGCTAGAGGACCTTTTTAAGGATGTTCAGCCTGATCTGGAGGAACCAGAGAGAACAGAAGAACCTCTAAAAACTCTTCAAGAAGAGGATAAGCCTCCTAAACCCGAGCTCAAACCACTACCATCATCCCTGAAATATGCATTTTTGGGAGAATGTGACACTTTTCTGGTGATCATAAGCTCTGCCTTAAATCCACAGGAAGAGAGAGCACTAATTCAGGTGCTAAGGACACACAAGATAGCTCTTGGGTGGTCCATAAGTGATCTTAAAGGCATTAGCCCAGCAAGATGCATGCACAAGATCCTATTGGAGGATGATGCTAAGCCAGTGGTTCAACCACAGAGGCGACTAAATCCAGCCATGAAGGAGGTGGTGCAGAAAGAGGTCACTAAGTTACTAGAGGCTGGGATTATTTATCCTATTTCTGATAGCCCCTAGGTGAGCCCTGTCCAAGTCGTCCCAAAGAAGGGAGGTATGACAGTGATTCATAATGAAAAAAATGAACTGGTTCCTACAAGAACAGTTACAGGGTGGCGTATGTGTATTGACTACAGAAGGCTCAATACAGCCACCAGAAAGGATCATTTTCCTTTACCATTCATATACCAGATGCTAGAAAGACTAGCAGGTCATGACTATTACTGTTTTTTGGATGGCTATTCAGGTTATAACTGAATTGCAGTAGATCCTCAGGATCAAGAGAAAACAGCATTCACATGTCCATCTTGAGTATTTGCCTACAAAAGGATGCCTTTTGGTCTGTGCAATGCACTTGTAACCTTTCAGAGATGTATGCTCTCTATTTTCTCTTATATGGTGGAAAAATTTCTGGAAGTCTTCATGGATGACTTCTCAGTATTTGGAGACTCATTCAGCTCCTGTCTTGATCATCTAGCACTTGTTCTGAAAAGGTGCCAAGAGACTAACCTGGTTTTAAACTAGGAAAAATGTCACTTTATGGTGACTGAAGGAATTATCCTTGGGCATAAAATTTTGAACAAAGGAATAAAGGTGGATCAAGATAAGGTAGAGGTAATTGAAAAATTACCACCACCCACCAATGTTAAGGCAATCAAAAGCTTTTTGGGACATGCAGGATTCTACAGGAGGTTTATAAAGGATTTTTCAAGAATCGTAAAACCTCTGAGTAATCTGCTAGCTGCTGATACACTATTTGTCTTTGACACAGAGTGTTTCCAGGCCTTTGAGACTCTGAAGGCTAAGTTGGTCACAGCACCTGTCATTTCTACACCAGACTAGACATTACCATTCGAATTAACATGTGATGCCAGTGACCATGCTATTGGTGAAGTATTGGGAGAAAGGCATAACAAGCTTCTGCATGTCATTTACTATGCCAGTCGCGTTCTAAATGACGCACAGAAGAATTACACAACCACAGAAAAAGAGCTACTTGCAGTGGTTTATGCCATTGACAAGTTTAGATCCTATTTAGTAGGATCAAAAGTGATTGTGTACACTGACCATGCAGCTCTCAAATATCTACTCACAAAGCAGGATTCAAAACCCAGGCTCATAAGATGGGTGTTGCTTCTGCAAGATTTTGATATAGAAATAAGAGCCAGAAAAGGGACAGAGAACCAAGTAGTTGATCACCTGTCCTGGATAGAACCAGTAGCAGGGGCGTCTCTTCCCTTAACGGAGATCTCTGAAACCTTTCCGGGTTAGCAACTCTTTGCCATTCAGGAAATACCATGGTTTGCAGACATTGCAAACTATAAGGCTGTGAGATTCATACCCAAAGAGTACAGTAGACAGCAAACAAAAAAATTAATCTCTGATGCAAAGTACTACTTGTGGGATGAACCATATCTCTTTAAGAGATGTGCAGACGGAATGATCCGTAGATGCGTGCCTAGAGAAGAGGCACAGAAGATCCTATGGCATTGCAATGGATCACAATATGGAGGACATTTCAGAGGTGAGCGAACAGCCACAAAAGTTCTCCAATGTGGCTTCTACTGGCCTAACCTCTATAGAGACTCCCGAGAGTTTGTACGTAACTGTGACAGTTGCCAGAGAGCTGGTAATCTACCTCATGGTTATGCCATGTCTCAGCAAGGGATCTTAGAGATTGAGTTGTTTGATGTATGGGGTATTGACTTCATGGGGCCTTTCCCACCATCATACTCAAACACTTACATTCTGGTGGCAGTAGACTATGTATCTAAATGGGTATAGGCAATTGCCACACCCACTAATGATACTAAGACAGTGCTGAAGTTCCTCCAGAAGCATATCTTCAGCAGATTTGGTGTCCCTAGAATACTAATCAGTGATGGAAGGACTCATTTCTGCAATAAACAGCTTGACTCTGCTCTGATCCGATATGGAATTAACCACAAAGTGGTAACTCCATATCATCCACAGACAAATGGGCAGGCTGAAGTCTCAAATAGAGAACTAAAACAAATCTTGGAACGGACTGTAAGTACCCGTAGAAAGGATTGGGCAAGGAGTCTGGATGATGCTCTATGGGCATACAGAACTGCATTCAAAACTCCTATAGGGACCTCTCTATACTAGTTTGTGTATGGAAAAGCTTGTCACCTACCAGTGTAATTGGAACACAAGGCCTACTGGGCAACCAGATTCCTAAACCTTGATGCCAAGTTAGCTGGAGAGAAAAGATTGCTCCAGTTGAATGAGCTAGAGGAATTTAGACTCAATGCTTTCGAAAATGCAAAAACTTACAAGGAGAAAGCAAAAAGGTGGCATGAAAAGAAACTGTCATCCAGAGTCTTTGAGCCAGGACAGAAGGTTCTACTGTTTAACTATAGGCTCAGATTATTCCCTGGGAAATTAAAATCTCGGTGGAGGGGACCATATGTAATTACAAGTGTATCACCATATGGATATGTAGAGCTTCAGGATATTGACTCTGACAAAAAGTTCATTGTTAATGGACAGAGAGTAAAGTATTATATTGAAAGCAATGTTGAGCAAGAATGCTCAAAACTGAGACTAGATTAAAGCTCAGTAAAGTCCAGCTAAAGACTATAAAAAAGCGCTTGCTGGGAGGCAACCCAGCCATTAGCAAAGTTTATTTGTTATTTAAATAATAATTATAGGAGTTTGATATAAATTATCTTCAAGGTTAATTATCAATTGCAGGAATTCACAGAGTTACAGAAGGATTCAAAGCATAAAGCAGAGAAAAGGAGCTCACTAGCACGAAAATGCTAGTAAGGGGTATTTTGGGCATTAAGCGCCTGGTGCACGAAATTGTAATGTCCAGGCTCAAACAATCCCTGGCAACGTGAGCGACTTGGTACGCGTAATCGTGATTACACTTTAATTATGTAAAATTCATGGCTCTTTCTTTCCCTGGCAATGGCGCCAAGAACATGGTGCCAATACCATGGTTCACAACTTCGATACAACTAACCAGCAAGTGCACTGGGTCGTCCAAGTAATACCTTACGTGAGTAAGGGTCGAATCCCACGGAGATTGTTGGTATGAAGCAAGCTATGGTCACCTTTGGAACAGCAGAGCTCCACACCTTAATCTATGGAGTGTAGAAACTATACCGTTAAAAATACATAAGTGAAAGGTCCAGGCATGGCCGAGAGGCCAGCCCTCAAATGTGATCTAAGATAGCATACAACTGATCAAAGATGTCTAATACAATAGTAAAAGGTCCTATTTATAATAAACTAGCTACTAGGGTTTACATGAGTAAGTAATTGATGCATAAATCCACTTTCGGAGCCCACTTGGTGTGTGCTTGAGCTGGGCTTTGAGTGTTACACGTGTAGAGGTTCTCCTTGGAGTTGAACGCCAGCTTTTGTGCCAGTTTGGGCGTTCAACTCTGGTTTTGGCTCCTTTTCTGGCGCTGGACGCCAGATTTGGGTAGAAAGCTGGCATTGAACGCCAGTTTACATCGTCTATTCTTGGCCAAAGTATGGACTATTATACATTTCTGGAAAGCCCTAGATGTCTACTTTCCAACGCAATTAGAAGCGCGCCATTTCGAGTTCTGTAGCTCCAGAAAATCCACTTTGAGTGCAGGGAGGTCAGAATCCAACAGCATCAGCAGTCCTTCTTCAACCTCTGAATCTGATTTCTGCTCAAGTCCCTCAATTTCAGTCAGAAAATAGCTGAAATCACAGAAAAACACACAAACTCATAGTAAAGTCTAGAAATGTGAATTTAACATAAAATCTAATGAAAACATCCCTAAAAGTAACTAGATCCTACTAAAAACATACTAAAAACAATGAGACTTCCCAACCTCTTCTTTAAATTTCATGTCGGATCTCCGGATACTCATTTCTTTTGAGTTTAAAAGGGACCTCAGGGATCACCTTCTTCTTGGCCACAACATCATAGAAGTGGTCTTGATGGGCTTTGGAGATGAATCTTTCCATCTCCCATGACTCGGATGTGGAAGCTTTTGTCTTCCCTTTCCCTCTTCTAGAGGATTCTCCGGTCTTGGGTGCCATCAATGGTAATGGAAAAACAAAAAAGCTATGCTTTTACCACACCAAACTTAGAATATTTCTCGCCCTCGAGCAATAAACAAAAGAATAGATGAAGAGGAAGAAGAAATGGAGGAGAGGGAGAGGATGATGTGGTTCGGCCAAGAAGGGTATAGAGGGGTTGTGTTGTGTGAGTTTGAAGAAGAATGGAGGGCTTTATATAGGGAAGGGAGGAGGGTTAAGGTTCGGCCATATGGGTGGGTTTGGGTGGGAAATTGTTTTTGAATTTTGAAGGTAGGTGGAGTTTATGAGGTAGGTTTATGGGGAAGAGTGGATGGATGTGAGTGGTGAAGAGGTGATGGGGAAGAGAGATTATGGGGTTGTGTGAAAGAGAGTGGTGAGAAGAAGTGAGTGGAGGTAGGTGGGGATTCTGTGGGGTCCACAAATCCTGAGGTGTTCAAGGATTTACATCCCTGCACCCATTAGGCATGTAAAAATGCCTTTGTACCCAACTCTGGGCGTTCAGCGCCAGGATGGTGGCCATTTTGGGCGTTCAACGCCCATTTGTGTGCCATTTCTGGCGTTGAACGCCAGAACCATGCCTGTTCTGGCGTTCAGTGCCCAGAAGCTGCCCATTTTGGGCGTTCAGCGCCAGAACCATGCTCTGTTCTGGCGCTGAACGCCAGACAGATGCTCCTCCAGGGTGTGATTTTTCTTCTGCTGTTTTTGATTCCGTTTTC
>NC_029793.2:70299286-70299554 GCF_000816755.2 Arachis ipaensis
AAGGAGGTTCAATGGAATTTCTATGGTCTCTAGATGAGCCTCAGAGTCCTTTGGTTCCTCAGAGGGAAGCTCCTTATTGGTCACTGGATGTCCCAGGAGGTCTTCCTCCTTGGGATTCATGTTCTCCTCTCCTTCTTTGGGTTCGGCCATGGTGCTTATGTCAATGGCCTTGCACTCTCCTTTTGGATTCTCTTCTGTAATGCTTGGGAGAGTACTAGGAGGGATTTCAGTGATCCTTTTACTCAGCTGGCCCACTTGTGCTTCCAAA
>NC_029793.2:70299593-70301208 GCF_000816755.2 Arachis ipaensis
CTTGGTTGTGGCCTCCCAACACCAAACTTAGAGTTTGACTGTGGGGGCTCTGGTTGACTCTGCTTGGAGAGAAGCTTTTTCTGCTTCCTCTCCATGGTTGCAGAGGGAGATCCTTGAGTTTTAAACACAAGGGAGTCCTCATTCTATTGAAGGAATATTTCACCTCTGTCAACATCAATCACAGCTCTTGCTGTGGCCAGGAAAGGTCTTCCTAGGATGAAGAAGAGGGGGAGACAAGGAATGTAATCTAATGGAAGAAACACAACTGTGAGGATGGAAAAGAGGTGAGATGAGATGTTAGGATATGAATGAATAAATAGAATGAGATGGGGGAGGGATAATTTTCGAAAATTATTTTGAAAAAGAGTTAGTGATTTTCGAAAATGATTTTTGAAAAATCTTAGTAATTTTCGAAAATTTTTGAAATCAAAAAAAAAATAAAAATAATTAGTTAATTAAAAAAAAATTTTGAAAAAGAGGGAAGATATTTTCGAAAATTAGAGAGAGAGAGTTAGTTAGGTAGTTTTGAAAAAGTTAAGAAACAAACAAAAAGTTAGTTAGTTAGTTGAAACAAATTTTGAAAAGATAAGAAGTTAGGAAGTTAGAAAAGATATTTTGAAAAGATATTTTTGAAAAAGATAAGATAAGATACTTTTGAAAAGATATGATTGAAATTAGTTTTTTGGAAAAGATTTGATTTTTTTAAAATCTCAATTAATGACTTGATTCACAAGAGATCACAAGATATGATTCTAGAACTTAAAGTTTGAATCTTTCTTAATAAGCAAGTAACAAACTTGAAATTTTTGAATCAAAACATTAATTGTTATTGTTATTTTCGAAAATTATGATATAAAATAAGAAAAAGATTTTTAAAAAATATTTTTTGGAATTTTCGAAAATAACTAAGAATTTTGAAAAAGATTTGATTTTTGAAAAAGATAAGATTTTCAAATTGAAAATTTGATTTGACTCATAAGAAACAACTTGATTTTTAAAACTTTTTGAAAAAGTCAACTCAATTTTCGAATTTGATGAGAGAAAAAGGGAAGGATATTTTTTTGATTTTTGAAATTTTTATGAAAAACATGAAAAATATGCAATGCATGAAATTTTTAGATCAAAACAATGAATGCATGCAAGAATGCTATGAATGTCAAGATGAACACCAAGAACACTTTGAATGTCATGATGAACATCAAGAATATATTTTTGAAAAATTTTTTATTGCAAAGAAAACATGCAAGACACCAAACTTAGAATTCTTTAATGCTTAGACACTAAGAATTCAAAAATACATATGATAAACATGAAAAGACACAAAACAAAAAATCATCAAGATCAAACAAGAAGACTTACCAAGAACAACTTGAAGATCATGAAAAACACTATGAATGCATGATATTTTCGAAAAATGCAAGATGCACATGCAATTGACACCAAACTTATAACATGACTCAAGACTCAAACAAGAAACACAAAAAATGTTTTTGATTTTTATGATTTTCTAATTCTTTTGGATTTTTTTTTCGGATCATCTCTCGGGAAAATTATCCAATGCCCTGTCACGGCACGGCTAATCGTCTGGAGGCATCACCCTTGTCAATGGCTTCAT
>NC_029793.2:70301240-70322268 GCF_000816755.2 Arachis ipaensis
TCCTTTTCTGGCGCTGGACGCCAGATTTGGGTAGAAAGCTGGCGTTGAACGCCAGTTTACGTCGTCTATTCTTGGCCAAAGTATGGACTATTATACATTTATGGAAAGCCCTGGATGTCTACTTTCCAACGCAATTAGAAGCACGCCATTTCGAGTTCTGTAGCTCTAGAAATTTCACTTTGAGTGCAGGGAGGTCAGAATCCAACAGCATCAGCAGTCCTTCTTCAACCTCTGAATCTGATTTCTGCTCAAGTCCCTCAATTTCAGTCAGAAAATACCTGAAATCACAGAAAAACACACAAACTCATAGTAAAGTCTAGAAATGTGAATTTAACATAAAATCTAATGAAAACATCCCTAAAAGTAACTAGATCCTACTAAAAACATACTAAAAATAATGCCAAAAAGCGTATAAATTATCCGCTCATCAGCGCCATAATGGGTACCATTTTGGGCGTTTAACGCCAGTAAAGATACCATTCTGGGCGTTAAATACCACAATGGGTACCATTCTGGGCGTTTAACACCAGAAGTGCAGCATCCTAGGCGTTCAGAAAAATGCCCAATGACAAAGGATTTTTGGCGTTTAACGCTAGCCAAGGTACCTGGCTGGGCGTTAAACACCCACAATGGCCAACATAGGGCGTTAAACACCACAATGTGTTTGCTGAAATGCCTCTTTTAGTTATGAGTTAGATTTTGTTCCTCCTGGCCTAGGTAGAGTAATTGGTGACTCTTGAGTTATCAAACTCCTTTGTTGATTGATAATTAGAAGTTGCTAATTAACTTGAATGCCACTAAAGCTAGTCTTTCATCATGATTAGGCTAGGACTTGTGGAATCAAGTTAATTCATCTACTTGACTTTCCTTCATAGTTAGAGGTTAACTAAGTGGGCGCAATGGACAATTGTTGTCACAATGAGGAGGATAATGAGGATAGGACTTCTAGTTCTCATACCCTGCCAAGAACTTTGTTAGTTGTTAGTTTATTTCCTTTGCCATTTATATTTCTTGTCTATTACCTTAAAAAACCCCAAACATACTTCATAACCAATAATAAGAACACTCTATTGCAATTTCTAGCGAGAACGATCTGAGGTTTGAATACTTCGGTTATTTTTATAGGGGTTTGTTACTTGTGACAACCAAATTTTTGTATGAAAGGATTCATTGTTGGTTTAGAAACTATACTTGCAACTTGTGAAAATCTAGACCCCCAAAAATTCATTCATCACTATTCCTCTTGAAGTGTTGTCCCCTTGGTCCAAGGTAATCATTACGTTCCCTACTAGTGTTTCCTCTATGAGTGTTCCTTGACGAGGCTACCGTCTGTTCATATTCCTCAACAACTCTCGCCTTGTTCACCTGATCGGAAAAAATCCGAATCTCCAAAGGTACCACAGCAGTCATGATGTTATCCTTCAAGCCACTTTAATACCTGATGCACTTCCAGCTTTCATAGGTCTCCGGGGCACCCTAACACACCCTAGAAAACCTACAGAGCTCCTCAAATCAGCTAGCATAGTCTGCCACAGACAAGGAACCTTGCTTCTGCTGCATAAGTTCCATTTCCTTTGCTTTCCTTGCAGATTTAGGAAAAGTACTTCTTATATAACGCCGTTTGAAATGCATCCCAAGAGATTTCTGCATTCGGAAATCACATCAACTGGCACTCTCCTTGCCACCAATGTTGTGCCTCTCCTAACAGTTGATAAGCCGCAAACTCCACGTATTGGTTTGTCGGGACATGCTTAGCTTGCAACACACGCTCCATAGCTTGGAACCAATTATCCGCCTCAGTAGGGTTGTTTGAACCTCTGAAAGTCGATGGGTGAACTTTTAGAAATGTAGCCAAGGTATTGGAGTACCTCCCAAGTCATCACCATATCCTTCTGCATGCTCGTTCCTATTTCCAGTACCATTCCCATTTCCAGCCGGTTGGCCTAACCTCTGCACAGCTTGTAGAGTCACAGCAGCATTTGCCTCCATGGTGTTGTAAGATTCGCCATTGCCGCCATGAACTCGGCATGGTTATCAGCCGGTTGTTCATTTCTACTCTCTCTTCGTGAACGCGTACGACCTCGTTTGTGAGTAGCCATTAAGGTTCCTATCTACACCAAACATTCGATATCAAGGTGATCAATCTCAATATCAAAAGCCTAGTGCTTCAATTATCCCAAAAAGGCACTCACAAACAAGCATGCTATAAAATATCAAGTAGATAACCTAAATAGCATGAAAGAAAACTAACCCAGAGTATGCAATGAAGCACAATCGGTCCATCCCTCAGGCTTATAAGGACGAACCACTCTGATACCACTAAATGTAACACCCTAATTACCCTAAGCTTTACCTCATGCCGTAAAGCAAAGGTTAATCAAGAGTTACGACAATTCTAAGGCTCATACATAAATATATATATAATGAATAATAGTTCTAGAAGCCCGATGAATAGAATAAGCTCAAATATGGCATTACAAAATGCGAGCGTCCACAAGAGCTACAAGCGTAAAGGATAAGATCCACTACTTAAGGTAACAAGATATATGTAGCTATACAAGAGTATAAAAATCATAAGATACTAGTCTAAGCCTGTTGAGTTTAGGCTGACTAATTAAATACAGACATACAGAGATTTGAAAGTAAAACATCTTATACAGAATATCACTCTCAAAGTAGGCCTCTAAGGCAAAAGTAAATACAAAAGTGAGAGTATTAATCAAAATAACCAAAATGACAACCAAAACAGATTAAGATCCTCTGCTTTGCTACCATTAAGCAACTCACTGATGTGGGTTACAACCTGCATTTGAAAAACAACAACAACGTATGGAATGAGAACCGGAGGTTCTCAGTATGGTAATAGTACCCAGTAATGTAAGATGTAAGATCCCAAGACGTCAGAGGCAATCCTAGAGCTTCATACCAAACAGATATCCAAACTTAACGAAATAAATGACTTAAACCGTGAATAATAAACAAGGTATCTAATCTTAGGGGATTTCTAACTAAAACTAGTCACCGCTGTCCCACAGCCTTCACCAACCTACCCTCTGTGCGATCCTATCGCCGCCGCCTACCTAACCTCCTCAGCACCAAACAAACACAGATAATGCAAGCAAGGAAAACACAGGTAGTATTCATATATATAACAAGGAATTCAAGAAGCAAGTAGGAATGTTATACAATTAGGCAAACTCAAGTAATCAAAGAAAGCAAACACATAGAAGATGCACATGAAGAATGTCTGTCCTATTGGCTGTGATATCACATGTTGATTGTAGTGTGAAACCCGACTCATAATCCGGTCGGCAACTCCCAGATTAGTCTCTCTTTTGCGCATGCTCAGGAGGTATAATTCCGAGGGATGAGTGCCCTACCACCTTCTCCTTTCAGAGGGAAAACATTCCGAGGGAGAGTGCCCTACCGCCTGCCTCTTGAGCGATAAACATGAGTGAGAACCCCAGCTTCAAGCTTCACATTCGAATGTAGGTGGGAGACTGCCACAGCCCCTACGACGGATAACAATGCATATCATAATCACATATTCAATCTCAGAGGCTCCTCCTTATAGCACATTTCCACTAATACTCATTCCATCAACCATACCATTCATTTCCAAGTTTTCAACTCATCACAATCATCATCAGTTCATAACTTTCCATTCCAAACTTACTAGCTCATAAATTTCTCAATTCATATACCATTCTTCCTTCGCAATCCACCAAACCCATTCTCAGTACACCAGAAACTAAGCCTCCGTTCTCTAAATTTTCAAAATAACACCAAATCAAACCTCCTAGGACATTTCCCATGTTTCAATACCCAAAGATATGCCCAAGAGTCTTAAAATGGTGTCACAGAAGCCTACAAGCTTGTTGGGAAGGTGAAATAGTTGAAAACAAAGTTTAAATTTGAGAAACAGGGCGTGTGCGTACGCGCAAAGGTGTGCACGCACACGCCCAGGAGATTTTTAAAACGTGTGCCTACGCATAGAGGTGTGCGTATGCACTAGTACCAAAATTCACAATGTCTGTTCACTCACACAACCTTTGCTAGCTCCCTCAACAAACTGACCTTCCCAACATGTGCGTGCGTACAGGCTGTGCATACGCACAGGTTGCAAATCCTCATTGGTATGTGCTCGCACAAGCTGTGCGAGCGCTTCAAACAGAATGCCTTTCCCTGCCTGTGCGTACGCATAGGTCTGTGCATGCGCACAGGTTTAAAATTTTGCAGGGTTGTGTGTGCGCGCAAGGCTGTGCGTGCGCACATACCAAAAATCCCAAAATTCTGCAACTTTTCAGAATTTCAGATTTTAACTCCAAACTTTGAATGATCATAACTTCCTCTACGAAATCCCAATTCTTACAAAATTTATATCAATTTAAAGAGTTTTCAATGAAATTTAATTTAAAGCAAAATTTCAGCAAAATTTGAAAACTGAGGCTCGAGTTATGATCCTTCATAGTTCACCAAAAATTTGTTTTTACCAAAAACTCTAAAAACTAACTTTTAACCAACTCCCAATCCAAAAACCAACTCAAATACTTTTTAACCATACCAAAGCAACCCAAAATTCATACCAAGCATTGCCTCAACCATTTTTCTCAATCACACAACCTCCTACCCATTCAACAAGTCTAAATCCAACTTAGATCACATAACATTTTACCATAAATCAACACAAAACCATAAATCTTCAATCAAGATTCTCAATCATCAACAATTTACACAATTTCTACATCAAGAATCCAATATAATCAACTTTAACATAATCCCACTACTCATAGGCATCATCTACCCTATCTCATCATAATTTCACATTATCACAATAATCCAATTCGCAACATCAAAAAATCATAGTTGTTATTCTTCCACACAATCATCACTATTCCGCATCATAATTCAACAACATCATCATAATCTCCATTATCACCAACCACTTGTTCAATATATTAATAGGTCACATATTCATAATTCTAATCCACCATAAACATTGTACATTTACATATTACCATGAATTTTCACAATCCTCATGAGTTATCAATATAATCAATCACCATCAATACTCATCAACACCAATAATTTCTAACCATCATCATCAACCACCATAATCAATAACAACCAATAATAAAAAAAATAATCATCAATACCCATCATCCAATCTCAACACCCACCAAAATAACTCATCAATAATCATCATCAAACATACATTTATATACAATTAACCATAGAATCACACCTTTCAATCTATCTTAAGTGTCCATGAATATTACATGTTACATAGAGGAGACCGAAACCATACCTTGGCCGCTCCCCCAAAAAGCACATCGCACCAAGATTGGAGTCCAACAAGCTTTCAACTCGCCAACAAGCCACCAAAGCTCAACTAACATCATATATGTATAAAAAATCAAAACCTAAGATACACAAAAAGAACTAAACACAAGGGTTTAGTAAAACCTTACCTTAGTCAACGTGATTTAGGGTAAAATCCAATAATTACCCGCTACTAGAGATCAGCTAAACAAACAAAATCACAAAATCTACTCAAAACTATAACCGCAAAAACATAGAATTCTAGGGCAGGAAACTGGAGAGTGAGACGCGATTTCTTACCAGGTTTGCTTAGTAAGAATTGAAGAGCTCGACAATAGCTTCGCGTGGCCGCAAATGGCTCGTCAATCGGAGGTCCGTAGCTCAGGTTACAAGCAGCTGCGCCCCTTTCTTATTTTTGGAAGGAAATGAGCTGAAAAGCTCATTTAATGAGCTTATATATGTTGGGCCTTGGGCCCGGTCCAACCTGTTAGCGTTTTTAGCCCGTTTGGCCCACTTTGGGCCAAAATCTTTAAAATTAGCGTCCGATTTTTTATTCTAAATTATTTTTATCCTTTCAAAACAATAAATCAATTTTTAAAAATCTTATTTTCCAAAATACGTAGTACTGAACTGACTAGAGCCGGTACTGCCGGCTTAAACGCCAGTGCGCATTTTTACTAAATCTTTCCGAATAAGGTACATTTTTCAACCCAGAAAAATTCATTGAAATCAAATTTCACCTTTTTATTTTTAAATTAAAACTTTCAAATTTTGAATCTATTCTGGGTACTAAAATTATTTTATTAAAACGGTTTTACGTGAAAACTCCGGTTCTTACACTTCCTCTCTGGAAACTTGAACTAGTGTAGCACGCTCAGCGTGGCGTGCCACGCCCTTGCTGAACTTTTCATCCTTCTTCTCTGACCAAATAAACTGGCGTGCCACGCCCAGGTCTAGCGTGCCACACTTTCAATGAGGCCTTCAATCTCTCCTCTAGAAGGTTGAGCTGGCATGCCACGCTCTCAACAAAGCATGAATAGTCCCATCTGGCCTAGTAAACTGGCATGCACGGCCAGGATCCAAGTGGCACGCCCATAGTGCGAGCAAGGTTGGCATGCCATTCCCTAAGCATCAAGTGGCATGCCCATTGTTCTTTTTTCTTGGCGTGCCATGCCTAAAGTCCCAAGTGTCACGCCCATTGATCTTCTTCACTGGAGGCTTGTGCTGGCGTGCCAAGTCTTCGATCTGGCGTGCTACGCCCTTGTTGGGTCTGCATTCTTCCTCTCTGGTCAGATGAACTGGCATGCCACGCTAGGACTTAAGTGGCACACTCATAGTGGTGTTGAGGGCTTCATGAGCTTAGTGTTCCACACCTCTAGTACTAAGTGACACGCCCATTGTGTCTTTGACTTGGCATGCCATGCCTTAAGTCTCAAGTGGCACGCCCATATAGATGCTTCCTCCATTCTCCTCTGCTCAGTTGTGCTGGCGGGCCACGCCTTCGACCTGGCGTGCCACGCCCATTGTAAAAGATGAGGTTGGCATGCCACGCCCAGCTTGGCGTCCCACACCTTTTTGTAAATCTTCAAGGATCCTTCTCTGGAATTTGTAGTTGGCGTGCCACGCCTGGCCTTGGCGTGCCATGCCCATAGTAAAGATCGAAGGCTCTTCTCTGGAAAAGATAACTGGCGTGCCACGCCTGGCCTAGGCGTGCCACGCCCTCTTGTGGTTCATCTCCTTGGTGTGCCACACCCATTGTGAGGTTCATGGATCCTCTTCTGAAATTGATAGCTGGCGTGCCACGCTAAGGCCATGGCGTACCACACCCATTGTAATTCATCATGGGCTCTTCTAAGGAGTTGCTAACTGGCGTGTCGTGCCCTCTAGCTGGCATGCCACGCCCATTCAAAATGCTGGCATTTGCACCAAGTGGCACGCCCAGTACACATGCGTAGCTTATTTTTCTTGCTTTCTTCCTTTTTTTGTTGATATTTTCACCTGAAATTCAAACAAGATCCCTTTCAAAGCAATGTACCATAAAATTCATCATTTAGTTCAAGTAATTGCATCTATTGAATGAGAATTTACTAATTCTATGGCCCTTTTTGGTTAAGAGAAAGAGGTAGATGATGCAAGTCATCAGTCCCCAACGAAGTCATGGATTAGCCGTCTGAGAGATGTATAAACATAGCTGTTGGCTCGTGCTTTCCAGTCACGTATTAACACGAACCTAAGTAGATGCGGGTGTTTATCAGGCACGTTCGTCTTAATGTGATGAACAGAGCTGATTATCTGATCATCCTATTCACCACAATGAAGATCGAGTATACATCTTAGAGATAAATCAAACACGGATCGAAGAAGAAATAGTAATACTTTTATTAATTCATAGGACTCAGCAGGGCTCATCCCCTCAACCTAGGAGGTTTAGAAACTCATACTGATGTAAAATACAAAGTAAAACTCAAAAATAGGACTGTAAAGTATGCGTGATTTTTAATGATTATGTAAAATACACTCTAAATACTAAAAAGATTATTAGTAATGGTAAAATATTCTATCCAGTGATAAAATTCACTTCTAGGACCCACTTGGTGAATGTTTGGGCTGAGCTTTGATTAGATCCACATGCTATGAGGTCTCTGGGCATGGAACGCCAGCTAGGGGGTCCTCTCTGGGAGTTTGGATGCTAGTCACTGCTCTTTGGGCGCTGGACGCCTGGAAGGGGGCTGGTGGCTGGCATTGGATGCCAGTTTTGGGCCTTATAATCCGACGCAAAGTATGAACTATTATATATTTCTGGAAAGATCTAGAAGTCCAATTTCCATAACCTTTAAGAACGCTCCATTTGGACTTCTGTAGCTCCAGAAAAGCTCTTCCCAATTTCATCCAGAAAATACCTTAAATTGTCCAAAAACATAAAAACTCAAAGTAGAATCCAAAAATGTGATTTTAACACTAAAACCTATAAAAACTGAATAAAAACTAAATAAAACATACTAAAAACTATATGAAAATGATGCAAAAAAGCGTATAAAATATCCGCTCATCAGGAAGTCACGTCTTCTTCCTCAATTTTCCAATTTCCAGATTCAAATTCTTTGCCTTTGGTGTTGAGATTTTGTGTAATTTCGGTGTTTAGGATCGAATTAACTTGGTGGACTTGCCAAGCTTTATCCCAATTTCCCGTTGGTAAGGTGGGAATTCTAGAACTTTAGTTAATTCTTTAATTTTGTGTGTTTGGTATATTAGGTATTGAATTTTGGGCATGAATGTGTCATATATGTGAATTAGGTTGATGTGTATAGGAATTTGTGCTTGATTTGTGGACACTTGAGACTTGGAGGAGGGTGGATGATGTTACCATTGTGATTCTTGACCTCTTGAGGCTGTGTTCGGTGTATTAGTGGGTTGTCTTGGGTTATACGCGGAAATGGGCCAAGGCATGGTTTAGGTTTTGAATATTTAACGTGTAATATTCTGTGAAAACTTAGGCTAGGTGACTATAGGATAGGTTGGAACGTATGTATATGTTTAATGCCTAGTAACATTGATAAGAATCATGTGCTGGTTTTGGTGTGTGTGGAATGAATGATAAGTGGTGAAATGAAGGTGATATGTGTAAACATGTATATTGAATAAGAACATATTGAATTTATTGATGTGTGTGAGATATTGATGCATGAATTTGTTGAGTTGAGATATAGTAGGCTTGGAAGGATCATTGTGGTAATAGTAAGGATATGTCATGTTGGTTTTGAGGTATGATATATTATGGAGATTGTTGTGGTGTTGAGGAAGAGATGCTTGTTAATGATTTGTAGGTTTGGGTATTGAATTAGGAGTAACTTTTAATCAAAATGAGGTTTTGAAGTTTTGTCAAATTTTAATTTTTGGCCAAACTTTGGCGAGGCATAACTCGGCTTCCAGACCCCCAAATTGTTCAAACTTGTTTTAAATGAAAATTGGGTCCGTGAAGTTTATGCTGTTCGAAGAACGGATAAAAAATGTTTTAAAAGAAAAAAGCTATGCGCGTCGGAAATTTGGGGTTTAAAATGGTAAATCTGCAAGATTCAGACTTAGTAAAATTTTTGGTAAAACGTACACCCACGCATACGTGTGGGCCACGCGTACTCATGACATGAGACTTTTGCATATGCGGAACCCTCATTTGCATGTGGTGGCTACTGCCACTCAGGCATGCGTACGTGAACGAGCCAATGCGTATGCGTCATGGGCCAAACTTGCATGTCCATGCATATACGTGGCCGACGCGTGCGCGTGGCCTCTGTTTTCTGCAAAAATTGGATTTTATGTTTTTAAACGGAATTTTAAACTTCTAAATCTCTATTTTCATTCTTTTAGTTATAAAATATAATAGTAAGCCTAGTAATAAGATGAAGCTAGGAATAGGTGGTAACTTGGGAATGAAGTAAAGGCTAAAAATGATGATTTAGGTACGAGAAAGTAGGGTGCTTATATATATGTATAACTATGTACTATATCAATTATGAAACTAGCTAATGAAAGGAATAAATGTTGCATCTGAGCACGCTTTCTTGAACGTGCAACCCCAGGAGATGGTGAAAGGTAAGGATCCCCTTCTTTGTTCCTCCTGTTATTGTAAAATGTAACAACCCCGGTTTTCGAGTACGCGAGATCTTTTCTGAAAGTACGGAGAACTCCGGAGGATCAGTAAGGGGAGAAGCTCTGATATATCACCAAGTATCTCAATCCTCATTGTCATTATGTCATCTTTAAGCTAGAACCTTTTATGAGGCAAGCTCGATAATGCAGTGATGAAGAACCTAGTTTTTGAACCGTATCGGTTAGGAGTTTTGATTCAGTTTTTCGTAAATAGTCTCAGTTTGACAAACCGGACTCGATTTATGAGAGAAGAGAGATAACAGGATGATATTATCATTATATTAGTATTAGAAGCTTCTTGAATAATATTATAAGGTTACCTGGTCAGTTTTAATTAAAAATAAAAAATCGGTTTAACCGGGTTCACAATTTACTGGTGCAGCTTAGCACCAGCACTCCCTGATGACTTTAGCAATGCTAATGCCTCATCATACATGTTCTATTCTCATAATAAATATGTTACTAGTGTCATTTATGCTAGTAACTCAGAAAATAATTTTTAGAGATGTTTTTACAAGTATTCCAATACATCTAGTTTTAGTAGTTATACACCTGAGATATTTTAATATTATTTTAATCCACCTCCAAGCTAACCAATCACAACTCACCCTACACCCCCAAGACACTCCAAGACTGTCTCATTTCTTCATTTTAGACGAAAATAACAAGAGAGAAAAGAGAGAAACTTTCATGAACACTTAATCTTCAAAGCTTGATTTCTTCTGAACTAAAACTCAAATCAAAACTCCGATTTCACCAAAATGATCCTCTCTTCCTCCTCTACATAACCATATAACATTTCAAGACTGGAAATAAGGTGAGATGGCTGTCTCCCTCCCTCTTCAATTCGGTTTTCAAGGAAACATGCTTAAACATGTGTTTTCTTGATGTTCTTCCTTAGGAATCATACTTAACTTGACTTGAGGGCCAAGAAACGTGACTTTCCAGCAAGTCTAAGGTTAGAAATCACCTCCTAACGTGCTGAGAGAGATTTGGTTAGTTGAGGGTTTTTGGATTTAAAGTTGTTCTTGATGTGATTTAGGAGGAAAAAGTGCTTAAGGACCACCTGAAAGTCTAACCGAATTAGGAGCAGCAAAACCAGGTAGGGTTTGACGAAATTAATCTTGATTGATTGTGTTTGAGTTGTGTGATTATGATATGGTTTGGCTGTTCTTGAAATTGATTGTTTATATGATTGATTCTTGTTGAAATTTTGGTGAAAATTTGATGAAATTTGATGATATTCAACTTGAAACTTATGTTCTTCATGGCTGCTGGAAAAACGAACCCTAATCCTTAAATTGGGGTTCAATTTGTGTTAAAATCATGTAGAAAAGATGGGGTTTTAGTGGCTGCTAATTTAATTTGAATTATGGTAAAAATCGGTTGCTGAAAAGATTGAAAAACGGGTAAAAACAGAGAAAGAATCTGAAGAATATACGAAGAACACGAAGAACACTTTGAGTGTGGTGAAGAACATTGAAGAACACCTTTTAGATCTTAGAAAGGGCAAGGAAGTAAATATTTTGGTGTTTGGGGGATTATTTTGTAATTTCTAAAAGTTAGGGTGGTAAAAGTAGAAATATTAAAAGTTACGGGTGGTAAAAAGTGAATTTTAAAGGTTAAAGGTAAAAGGTAAGTTAATTTTCAAAAATTAATGATAAAATAATAAATAATAATAAAATATTAAATAATAATATTTAATTAAAAATAATATTTTAATAAAAATAATAAAATAATGCGAAAAAGGCAGTTTTCTGTAAAAGCTTTAGAAAGACAACTTTAAGTGCAGAATCTCATAATTACCTTCATAAAACACTTAGGGAGTGGTAATAACATGATAGTGAGACAAAGATAAAGAAAAGATAAAAAGTTAAAGAAAAGATAAAAATCAAAGAAAAAGTCTGTAAAATTTTAGTGACAGAAAAACAAATAGAGACTAGTGAACGAACTAGGGCAACTTAGTTAGTACTTGAGTTGCGACTAGGATTAGGTATAATATGAAAAGTTAAACTATTTCAGTATAGACTTAATGAACCTATACTTGGGACAGGCTAACTATTCATACCGAAATTTACATAAGCTTTAAATACATACGTTAAGCAAAGATATCAGAGCAGAATAGAGAAACACAGAGAACAGAGTAACCAGAGCAGAGTAAAGAGATATAGAGAACAGAATAACCAGAGTAGAGTAAAGAGATATAGAGAAAAGAGAAACTAGAACAGAGTAAAGAGATATAAAGAGAAGAGTAATATAATAAAGAGATATTTATATATATTAGTTGCTTGATGCAACCCAGAGCTATATTTAATATATATTAGTTGCTTAATGCAACCCAGAGCTTCTATAGGGAAACTAAGCTACCTACAGCTATTTTCCGTTTCCCCAGAGCAGAGCAGAGTATATATATATATTTTCCTGCAGTAAGCAGAGGCTGTCTCAAATGAGCGGCTATTATTATATGTGCATTTATTTAGGAACGGAAAATCGTGTCCGGGAAATCGGGATTACTCGTGACCGGATAAATGTCGGGATTGCGGGCAGCTAACCGACACATGAGCTCATGGCCTGCGCTAGGGCTAGACATGCATCATTCTTGTCTGCACATCATTCTCTGTTGCATTCTTTTCTGTATGTGATCTATTTCTTTATATTTGTCTGCTTGTACGCTATTTCTGTGTTTTATTTTCCTGTATTCTTTTGTTTGTGTTTTGCTTTCTGTTGTCTCTACTTTCTCTTTCTATCTTTATCTTTTGTTTACTGCTTCGCTATATTATGTTATTCGTCTGCTAATCGACTCCAAATAAATGAACGTAACTAATAACCCCAGCCCTACTAAGAACTTCCCAGTTCTTACCCCCTTCTCTCCCTTCCTCCCCTTCAGATGGAGACGGGCATGATATTCTATGAGTTCGAGGACCCTTACGTTTATGAGGATCCAGTGTACTATGGTCACAACATTTTATGTGCGGAGCCTCGTATGAGACATTACGTGTTACAAAATTGCCCTTTTTAACATCCTCTGTCTAGTCCACTTTTTGATCCTGACGCACCCTACGACTATCCCTTGTCCTGTTTACTCCCTGATGCACCTGTACATCCTTTTCCTGACGGTCTCGGACACCCTATACCAGCTCAACCATTGAATGTGGTGGAACCTGAGCCTATCATTTCTGGTGAGTCCGAGTTAGCTGGTGACTACGTACCTGTGATACCACCAGAGTAGAACTTTTCCCCTGAGCCGATCCCTGACTTTCCACAGCCTGCTGAGTCGACACTACCGGACGATGGGGTAGCTCCTATTTACGCGAACGGACCTGTGCTCGCGAATGGTTTTGTACATAGTGACAGCAGTGCTTCTGGTGGATCTGAGGGTATAGTTGTAGCTGCGGATGATGAGGAGGAGAAGGATCCTGAGATAGAGATAGAGCAGGATGAGAAGGTGGACGAGCCTCATGGCGATTCTCTGAACGGCCACGTGTAGAGATAGTTTGACAGCAGAAGGGGTATTCTTTTGATGACGCTCTAGTCTGACATTATCTGATAGTTAGTCTCTCACTTGTGTTAGAACACCCGAGAGCTAGGAGCTATGTAGTGGTTAGGCTAGCCTGGGCGCCAGTTTAGCGACTTTTTGTATAGGCCAAGCCCTGGGAGTGTCGTGTATTTATTAGCTACGTAGGTTGACGAGGACGTAAACTGACTTGATCTTGTGTAAATGCTACATGTTATGTTATAGTGTACATGATGTATATTATCTGCTATATTTCTATATTTCTCTACGCTTGCTTTTATTGCTCTCAATGTATGCTTGTTTATTTTACATTATCATCCGCAGCGAATAAAAAAAAAGTTACTCGTAAAATTGGCAACGTTCTAACAAGGAACATGCTCATATATTAAGTAATAGTTAATAATTAGGAAGAACAAGTTGGTAACACTTAGCTTCTTGTATGACCATGGCATACTGGGAGTTGGGTCGTTACATAAAATCGCCCCCAGCGAGATGGTGGGATGTTAGGATCTCCTCCTTTGTTCCTCCTGGGTATATGAGAACGTAACTCTTGGAAAGACGCAAGGGTTCTGGTCTCGCCCCACTTGCTCCAGGTTGGTTAGTATAGAGGCTTTTCGAGTAGACGCAAGGGTTGTGGTTTCACCCCACTTGCTCCGAGTTATGATAAACTATGTATAATGATGCAAACATATGAGGTATAAAGTGATTTTACAGCTAAAATGAAAGATTATGAAATGTTAATAAATAAATGTGAAATGATTATCTAAAATACGAGTTTTTCTGGGTAAAGTACCGTGGCTTGCCACTACGTGTTCCAGGTTGAGATTTGATACTCTGTTGACCCCGCGTCATAAGGGTGACCGGGCACATATAAATTCCCAGGACTGGTAACCCCCATTGAGTAAAGTTATATATGAATGTATGATTTGTGAATGAAATGAGAAAAAGCTATGCATAGACTCATGGAGATGCGCGACGGGAGACAGTCCAAGGGTTTCAGACTTGTCGGGTTGGCTTGATAACTGACAGATGAGCCTCATCAACCATAGGACAGGCATACATCATGTGCATTATGTTTGTTTGTTTGCTATGCATTATTTGGGAGTGCCTAACTGTATATACCTTGTTAATTGCTATATTTTTTACTTGCATTACTTGTCTCCTACATGTGCTTGCAATTGTCTGTTTATCTGTCTGTGCAAACTCACTGGAAACGGAGGAATAGAGGAAAGGTGGTCAGGGTAAGGTTAAGATTAAGTTAAGCTGAGTTTAGATTTTCCTTAGAACACCTACCCCTTTGTGGTTTCTGTTTAGTACTTAAGCTTTATAATCTGACTGTCGGCATTCTAGGATTGCCTCTGGCATTCTCAGGACCTTATATATTATGTGTGTGGCACCTCTACCATGCTGAGAACCTCCGATTCTCACCCCATACTGTGTTGTTATTTTTCAGATGCAGGTTGGGAGGGTCCTCAATAGGCATCTGGACTTCTGAAGCAGAGTAGTCTCTGGGTTTTATTTTGATGTAAAGCTTTATATATATGTACTTGACTTTTTCTCCGATTAGCTTGTTTATTTTGTTCCTCTTAGAGGTTTAAGGAGAGTTAGGGTTTTCATTATGTATTCTGGGTTTTCGGGATATGTATTTATATGCAAATATTCTCCAGTCAGCCTTGGCTTCGCAGGCTGAGTTAGGAGCTTGATATTATGTACTTTTGATCTTCTATCCCCACTTTCTACTTAGTTACATCTATGATCTCTAGGTTTCTTAGCACACAAGTAATCTCGTTTTCTGAGCGTTGCACTTTTTATTTTGCGATTTTGTTTTACCTGTTTTTCAAGGCTCCTAGTTTATTATATTCTTTCTGCAATTATATATATGCATTTATTTTAGAGGTCGTAGCGCCTCGCCACCATTGTGTGGTAGGCTGTTACAGATAACGTCTAAATAGCGGACGAATTTATGCATTTCTTGAAAAACAAGACTGATGAATCCATATTTGATGATGATTTTTGGTTAGAATTGAATGGATTTTCATCATATAAACTTGCACTTATTCCCTTGAATAGCATGCTTTTGAACTTTCCTTCCGAATTGTGCTTGATTACGAAAATGTGCTCTTTTGTGCCTAATTTAATCTATTTCATTTCATTTGCCTTCCATTCGATGCCTTGATGTTGTTTGTGAGTGATTCCAGGTGTATAAGGTATGAATGGGTTGGAGAAAATGGAAGAAGAGCATGCAAAGTGGAAAAAACATGAAGAATCAAAGGAGATGAGCTCAGAGACGTGTGCGTGCGTACGGTGTAGAACCTATGCACAATTACTCAAGAGGGGGGGTGAATTGAGTATTGCAACAACAATGAATCTTTTTGCGAAAGTTAAAGACAATATACAATCATAACACTTTGCATCGATGCAAATGTGTCTTTGAAGCTAAAATTTGAATTTTCAGCTAGGTTGCATCGATGCAACAAGTCGTCGCATGCTTTGCATCGATGCAAGATGAGTGTGCATCGATGCAAACCTTAAAGAATGGCTTAAAATCACTTCAAAGTGCTTAGGATTGATCTCAAACTTGTTGGAGTCAATTTCTATGCTTTTGTACCTTTGAAAACAAGTTTTTTAAACCATTTGGCTAGCATCGAATTGCAATATGTGCATCAAAACATTTTGTGAGTGTGTGTTGAGAGATTTAGCAATTGGTTCTTAACAAGAAGTTACCTAAGTCCTAAGACACTATACTTGTCTTCAAATGTTGTGGACTTGAGTTTCTTGTTGTTGTTGTGTTGCTTTCAACTCTTCATTCCTCAACGTTGAATGTTGGTTGATCTTTCAACATGCTTGTTCATTCAAGTTGTTTGTTGGTTTGTCTTTCATGTCGGTTTGTTGGTTTGTCATTCATCAAAACCTACGAATACAAACTTCGCATACAAGCAACATGATTTACAATTTCCCCTTTTTTGATAATGACAAACCAATTTTGAGGATATGCATTTATAAATGATTTTGAAAGCAACAATAATGTACTTTGTTTTATAGAAAGCTTTGGAGAAGACTTCACAAAAAAAATTTTGGAGGAGTTCCCCCTAAATATGTGCATTTGTTCCCTTAAGGGGCTTTTATCAAAGAAAACGATTTAGATATCAAAGTTTTTGCTTAGCGGAAGTCTTTTTTTGAAATCATTATTTCGCAAACTTATTTCTTCTTTTCAAATCCTCAAACTTCTTCTTTTTCAAAAGTTCAAAACTTCAAATATCCTCAAACTTTTCTTCCCCCTTTTGACATTATCAAAAAGAAAGGAGTTTGAAATATGTCATAGAAGCATGCATAAAACAATGAATTTTTTTAAGTTCAATATCTCTATTAATCTCAAGGATGAGATATTCCCCCTTTCAAAAAGAATTTGATTTCCTCTTTTTATATATAACAAGCATGTATAATTCCCCCTAAAGAAGTGAAATATATCAAGGCATGCACATTAACTTAAAATAGGGGTACCAAGCCTATTTTGAGTTATTCACCAATTAAGCATACAAGCATTAATCATTAAACAAAATTATGAAGGAAATATCAAAGTATTTAAACCATAATAGAAATCCTTAGCTTACTAGGAGTTAGTTTAACAATTCATATAATCAAATAAACATAAAGCAATAAAAAGTGACTTGATGAAGAGGAGACAATCAATCTTGGTCTTCATCATCATCATTATCCTCTTCATACGGTAGGTGGATGCCGAAATGCTCATATAAGTCATCAATACGACGATCCAAGCGACCCGTGCGATGATCTACACGAGACACACGACGATTAAGTGCTTCAAGTTGCCTACCATGCTCTACTTCAATCCTTTGAGTTCCATCATGTATATACTCACTTAAACTATTATAAACTTCAATTTGTTGATCCTCCATTGTTTATAATCTTCAAATTCTTCAATCTACCTCAAGATTAATCACTCATTCATCAACTCATAAACCTACAAAACAATGGCTAATTGGATATCTCCAATGCTTAAGTTAGTAAGAGATACAAAAATAGCAATATAAATACAATGAATTCAAACAAATCATATTAGATTAGAATCCAAGATACCAAGTTCATTTCGGATGTTAAAAAAAACTTTCTTTACATAAAGGTTTAGTGAAGATGTCCGCTAGTTGTTTACTAGTTTCGACAAATTCAATAACCACATCACCCTTTTCAACATTGGTTTGTCTTTCATGTCGTTTGTTGGTTTGTCATTCATCAAAACCTACGAATACAAACTTCGCATACAAGCAACATGATTTACATACGGCTGCCTGTGCATACACACAGCTGCCCAATCAGAGCGTGTGGATTGCTTCGAGTGCGTCGCGCTTCCATTCAAGCATCACCTAGTGTACGTGCGCACGGCTACTTGTGCGTACGCATAGGACTATATTTCTCGCAAGGAGTGCGGATGCACGCATCTGTGCATCCGCACAGATGTCCACACATGACTTCATTCAACTGGCACGTGACTTACAATATCGGGGCATTGGAGGCCCATTTCTGAAGTCTTCTAGCTCATATTGGAGGGGAAATGAGGGACATAACATAGCATATCATTAGTATAGTTTAGGAGTAGTAGTAGGAAGTTTTTAGTTAGTTTTTCTCTAAGTTTTTCATCATCTCTATTAGGGTTTTACATTCAAGTGCCATTTCCATTTTTGATCTTGGATTTTGCTAGCTTTCATTGTAAGTATTCTCTTGTTATTACTCTTTATAGTTACTTTGTCATTACTCTTTCTTCTAATTCAAGTTATAGTTCAATTTTGCTTCTCTCTTGCAATTTTAATTTCTTATTGATGAATTTTATGTTTGATGTTTGTTTCATGCTTTCTTGTGTTATTCTTGTTGATTGAGATCAATTGTTGCTTTTAGTTTCAAGCCTTTTCTCATTTTATTCATGTTTAAGGTTTTTGCCCAGCAAATGTTTGACAAAATGTCAAAGATGGTTTTAGGCTAAATTTTTTGGTTCTTGGCTTGGGTAAACTGAGCAATTGGGTTTCTAGAGTTGGAATGTCCAAAATTTAGTTTCAATTCTTAGATTGTTAATTATTCTTGTTCCCACTAACGCTAATTTGTTGCTAAAGCAATTAGCAAGCAATTTAGGATTTGTGGGTTGAGAACACTTATGCTCATTTAACTTACTTTCCGATGTGAGAGTTGATCAAGTGAGATTAATCCATCATAATTGTCATAGTTGTGGTTCCAATAAGGAAAGGACCCTTAGCTCACTCCAAGCCAAGACTCTTTTTGATGCTTTCAATCTTTCATACATTTCCATGTTAATCTCTTTTATACTTTACTTGTTTATATTACATAGTTGGTCCTTTAATTTCTTCATTAGTTCAATCATTACAATTTTGCATGTTCTTTTATTGCTTTATATGTTCATTTCTTCATTGACAACCCCTTGATCACTAGAACCGAATTTGCACACTCATTGTTCTAAAGTACTCTTTGGGAGATTACTCGGGAGTCAAATACTCTCGGTTTTGAATTAGTTTTGAATTGTGACACATCTTGTGAGTTTCTAATTTGATCGATGGCCAACTTGTTGGGTTAGGACTATACTTACAACGCTAATTCCATTTTTGGATAATCAAGTTCCTAATCCCATATGCGAATTGGCACGCATCAAATTTTGGCACCGTTGCTGGGGAGTTCACTTTAAGTGCAATGAGTGCTACAATTTTGGTTGTTGTAAATATGTGAATAGAGTAAATACTAGATTTTTGGTTTGCTACTTAGCACTAATTGTAGATACTACTTTTCTCTTTAGTTAGTTTTAGTAGTCGTTGATTGTTAAGTGGATCTTGTTTACTTGCATATTTTTGTTTTGCTTTTCATAATTGCATGGTTTTCATTGCCTCCTCAGTTGAATGACATGGTCGCTTCCAGACCCGAGCTTGGCCACTTTTGATCCGGAAATCGAAAGAACTTTAACTCATATAAGGCAAGCTCAGCGCCGGCTAGCTTTTGTGGATAGTGAATCGGGATCCCTTGGGGAAACCTCCCGTTCAGTATCACCACCCATCCGTGACTATCATTCTCCAATCAATGAGGAAACTCTATATTCATCTATGGGAAGTACTGAACTCTCTTTGAGTGACTCAAGTAAAACCGTCATGGCGGACCCACCTCGAAGAATCACCTTGAAGGAGGCTGGAGCTCCTGATCTTGACTTGCAACCGTTTCAAATTTTGTATCTGGCTTTAGAACCAAATTTTGAGCTCAAGTCTGGCATGATAAACTTGCTTCCTAAATACAATGGACTGCTAGGGGAGGATCCTCTGAAGCATTTAAAGGATTATCAAGTTACATGTGAAACTGCGAGAAGACATGGGGCGGATGAAGCCACAGTGTTGGTCTTCGCTTTCCCGTTCTCTTTGGAGGGAAAAGCAAAGGAGTGGTTTTATACTCAACCGGGTGAAGTTAGATCTAATTAGGACTTGTTGCGTAAAGAATTTTTGGAAAAGTTCTACCCTCCTCAGAAAACAGACAAGTTACGAAGAGATATCTCTTGCATTGTGTAACGAGATGGGGAGACTTTGTATGAATAGTGGGAGTGATTTAAGAAGTTACTGGAGGCTTGCCCTCACCACAGGATTGATGAGTTGGTTCTTATCAGTTATTTCTGTCAAGGAATGCATCACCAAGACAAGCTCCTTGGTACGCGGAATCGTGATTACACTTTAATTATGTAAAGTTCATTGCTCTTTCTTTCCCTGGAAATGGCGCCAAAAACATGATGCCAAAACCACG
Source organism: Arachis ipaensis (assembly GCF_000816755.2). NCBI lineage: Eukaryota > Viridiplantae > Streptophyta > Magnoliopsida > Fabales > Fabaceae > Arachis > Arachis ipaensis. The sequence goes on from NC_029793.2 coordinate 70,321,522, forward strand.
GTTCACAACTCCGTGTAACTGACCAGTAATGAAAATTTCTGAAAGGTTATCTCTGGATTGTTGTAATTTAGCTTCTCTTAATTTTCTCTTTAGAGTCCTTTCAGGTTCTGGATCTGCTTCAACAAGAATATTCTTGTCCTTGCTCCTGCTCATATGACAAAGAAGAGGGCACAGAAAAAAAAATAATAATAATATGGATCCTTTATACCACAGTGAGATGAGATGTTAGTAGATAAATAAATAAATAGAATAAGATGGGAGAGGGAGAATTTTCGAAAAATATTTTTGAAAAAGAGTTAGTAATTTTCGAAAATGGTTTTTTGAAAAATGTTAGTATTTTTCAAAAAATTTTTTAAAATAAAAAATAAAAATAAGAATAATTAGTTAATTAAAAAGAAATTTTTGAAAAAGAGGGAAGATATTTTCGAAAATTAGAGAGAGGGAGTTAGTTAGGTAGTTTTGAAAAAGTTAAGAAACAAACAAAAAGTTAGTTAGTTAGTTGAAACAAATTTTGAAAAGATAAGAAGTTAGGAGGTTAGACAAGATATTTTGAAACCAACTTTTTGAAAAAGGTAAGATAAGAAGATATTTTAGAAATTAGTTTTGAAAAAGATTTGATTTTTAAAATCTCAATTAATGACTTGATTCATAAGAAATCACAAGATATGATTCTAGAACTTAAAGTTTGAATCTTTCTTAACAAGTAAGTAACAAACTTGAAATTTTTGAATCAAAACATTAATTGAT
>NC_029793.2:70323618-70362656 GCF_000816755.2 Arachis ipaensis
TCTAGGATCCTGTCTCTTCTGAGGCAATGTCAGTTGATCCAGATCACTTAGTTCATTGATGAACAAGGGAGGTTCAACTTCCCAAGTATCAATGCCAAATAATTTGGCATTCAGCTTCATGATTGCACCAAGAAACTTGCCAGTTTGCTCTTCAGTAACATCCTCATTTTCTTCAGAAGAGGAATACTCATCAGAGCTCATGAAGGGCATAAGGAGGTTCAATGGAATCTCTATGGTCTCTAGATGAGCCTCAGAGTCCTTTGGTTCCTCAGAGGGAAGCTCCTTATTGATCACTGGACGTCTCAGGAGGTCTTTCTCCTTGGGATTTGCGTCCCCCACTCCCCTTGTAGGTTCGGCCATGGTGCTTATGTCAATGGCCTTGCACTCTCCCTTTGGGTTCTCTTCTGTATTGCTTGGGAGAGTACTGGGAGGGATTTCAGTGATCCTTTTACTCAGCTGACCCACTTGTGCTTCCAAATTTCTAATGGAAGATCTTGTTTCATTCATGAAACTTACAGTAGCCTTAGACAGATCAGAGACTAAGTTTGCCAAATTAGAAGTATTTTGTTCAGAGTTCTCTGTCTGTTGCTGAGTGGATGATGGGTTTATTATTGCTAAACCTATTTCTTCCACCATTATTAAAGCCTTGTTGAGGCTTTTGATCCTTCCATGAGAAATTTGGATGATTTCTCCATGATGAGTTATAGGTGTTTCCATAAGGTTCACCTAAATAATTCACCTCTGCTATTGCAGGGTTCTCAGGATCATAAGCTTCTTCTTCATAAGAAGCCTCTTGAGTACTGTTGGATGCAGCTTGCATTCCATGCAGACTNGATTCATCCTTTTGCGTCTGTCACTAACGCCCTGCAATCGCGAGTTTGGAGCTCGTCACAGTCATTCATTCATTGAATCCTACTCGCCAGGCATCCAAAGATTCTCAAGATTCAAAGATGGTTCAAAAGATGTCTAATACAATAGTAAAAGGTCCTATTTATAATAAACTAGCTACTAGGGTTTACATGAGTAAGTAATTGATGCATAAATCCACTTCCGGCGCCCACTTGGTGTGTGCTTGGGCTGAGCTTGAGTGTTGCACGTGTAGGGGTCCTTCTTGGAGTTGAACGCCAGCATTTGTGCCAGTTTGGGCGTTCAACTCTGGTTTTGGATCCTTTTCTGGCGCTGGACGCCAGATTTGGGCAGAAAGCTGGCGTTGAACGCCAGTTTACGTCGTCTATTCTTGGCCAAAGTATAGACTATTATATATTGCTGGAAAGCCCTAGATGTCTACTCTCTAACGCAATTGGAAGCACGCAATTTCGAGTTTTGTAGCTCCAGAAAATCCACTTTGAGTGCAGGGAGGTCAGAATCCAACAGCATCAGCAGTCCTTCTTCAACCTCTGAATCTGATTTTTGCTCAAGTCCCTCAATTTCAGCCAGAAAATACCTGAAATCACAGAAAAACACACAAACTCATAGTAAAGTCTAGAAATGTGAATTTAACATAAAAACTAATGAAAACATCCCTAAAAGTAACTAGATCCTACTAAAAACATACTAAAAACAATGTCAAAAAGCGTATAAATTATCCGCTCATCACTCCTCCTAGATGCCGCGAGTGGAGGATCATTGACTAAAAACAAGACCGCTGCAAAAGCATTGGAAGTTATATCAGACTTGGCGGACTCAACTCAGCACTCATGGGCAAGGAGTCCACAACCGAAAGCTTTGAGTGAAGTTTCTCCCTCCGGAGATGCTATTCTGAATAAGACCCTCGGTAAAATGACAATCTTGTTGTGACAAATTACCCAAGGGTAACAGATTCCTTAAGCCTTAATAAATGCTCCACCTCATCCTCCAAAGATCGAAGGACCATCAAGGATATATGGTGTTTGTGCTTGTAATACTCATTAGACCGATGAGTTCCCTCAACTCCAAGAGGACACTACATTGGCGGTAGCCAACCCTTATCTGCAAAGACCAAATTACAACCAAGGATCCTAGCAACATGGAGGCAATCAAAACCAAGGGTGGAAGGATAATTCAAACCAAAGGTGGAACCAAGCTCCTCAAGCTTATCCCAACCAAAATGCTCAAGTCTACTACCATCAATATCCCCAAGGTCAACCACAATACCAACAACCCCCACAATCTCAACCTCAAGGGAAGTACCAACACCCACATAGTAGACCTAGCCCTCCTCAAGTTAACCAAGCCCTTCCCTGCAATCAATCTCACATGAATGACACAATTCACACCTTCATGCAAGAGCAACGAGAGTTCCATAAGAAACAAGAGGCGTATATGGCTACGATAGCTGAAGCCCTTTCCCGTTTAACTCTCCCTCCTCAAACCGCACAAAATACCCAACAAGCTTCAACCTCAAGTAGTTTACCCTCCCAACCTTAACCCAACCCTAAAGGTAGCATTAATGCCATTACCCTTAGGAACGGCACTAAACTTGATAAGAATGTTGCTATGCCTACAAAGTTGAGTGAATAGACAAACAATGAAGAGGTAGGAGATGAAGTGGAGGTGATGAGGGATGAAAATGAAAGTGTTGACAAAAGTGAGGAAGAACCACCCAAGGTCAAGGAGACAAAGAGAAAGACCTTGCTTGAAGAGCCTTTGCCTATTCCATTCCCAAGTTTAGCCAAGAAGGCCAAGAAACAGGAAGAGCTTGACCCCAATACGGTGAAAGTTTTTAAGAAGGTCGAAGTCACCGTCCCCCTCTTCCAAGCCATTCAACAAGTGCCCAAATATGCCAAGTTCCTTAAAGACGTTTGCACTCACAAGGACAAGCTTGGCAACCTCAACACAAAGCCGGTAGATGATTCTATCTCTTCTTTACTTCCTGAAAAATGCAATGATCCCAGCCCATGTTTGGTCACTTGCTTGATTGGTGGGATGAAATTCATGGACTATATGTGTGATCTGGGGGTGTGCGTAAGTATTATGCCACTCCCCATTTATGAAAGATTGAATTTGTCACCCCTAAAGAGGTCCGGGGCGAGGTTTGTGCTAGCCGATAAAAGTATTTTGTCGGTTGTGGGGATTGTAGAGAATGTGCTAGTTAATATTCAAGGATTTCTCATTCTAGTTGATTTTTACATTTTGGACACCCCTCCCATTGACTCCAACAAGCCATCATCCATACTCCTTGGAAGGCCATTCCTAAAGACAGCCCGTTTCAAGCTAGATGCACGTTTGGGAGTCTATTATTTCGAGTCGGATGGCAAGTTAGTCAAGTTCACTTTGGAGGAGTCCGACAAGCCCGTTCTTGAAGCTTATTCTATTTTTGGGTGCGACATCATTGAAGATCAAGTGATTGAGGATGATAAAGAGCAAAAAGGAGAGGATGTTGCCAAGAAGTCAAATTCAAAGGATCACACTCAACCTAAGTGTTCGGTGAAGTTTCCAAGTGACAAATGAAGCCATGCAAGTCCAACTTAGGACTCTAAACCAAAGTGTTCGGTGGGAGACACCCCACCATGGTAACCTTGTTCCAATTTATCTCTTATTTATAGCCTTTTGAATTATTTGCTTTCTTGTGATATAATGAGTAGCTTAGGTTTGGTTTGATAATTTTGAGTTGAATAAGTTAAATTACTTGTGGACCATAAAATTGTGCTTGTTTGAATGATTTGGGGTTGGTATGTTGATATGCTAAGGGTAGGAACCTTAGTTTTGAAGAGAAAAGAATTTTCTGAAATAGGGCATCTGTACGTACGCACCAACCTGTGCGTGCGCACAAAACTGTGTTTTTCGCCACCTGTGCGGCCGCACGAACCTGTGCGTCCGCACACGACTTAATATGCCCTCTTGTCGCAGCGCCAGCACAGCTTGTGCGTGCGCGCTGCCCTGTTTTCACTGATCTGTGCGTGTGCACAGCTGCGTGCGTACGCACACATCCCCTCTCATACTTCATCTGTGCGAGCGCACAGACGTGTGCACCCGCACACCAATTGTAGACTCCTCTGGTGGGAGCGAGGGAACAACTTGTGTGCGTGCTCAACCTCCCCCATTTTTGGCCCTTGTGCGTGCGCACGGACTTGTGTGCGCACGCACACATGATTCTGGTTGCAGCGATCGCACGCTGTATGCGTTCGCACCCTTTCTAGGTTTTCGTCTTTGTGCGTCCGCACAGGCCCCTGTGCACCTGCACGCGTCGCGTTCTGGGCGTTAACAGGGCAACCTGCCCTATTGAGAGGTAGCTTCCTTCTTTTCCTCTTTTCTCCACAGCTGCTCTTTCTCCCTTCTCTGCCAAGCCCCGCCGGTCCTTGCCGCCGGCCACCGCTGCCGTCAACCTACCGCCGGTGACCTTTCTCTCTCTCCTTCTCATACTCCTCTACTTCTTTCTTTCTTTCTTTCCCTTCTCTTTTCTCTATCCACCACCGGTGAGTTCTCTCATCCGGTGCTTCTTTTTCCGGCGAACCCAAACGCCGTGATTTCCAGTGGCTATAACAAGTGCCATTGTTCCTCCCTAGTTCTTCTTCTTTTCAACCTTTATATCTCAGGTTCTTGCTTTTTCTTTCTATTTATGTTAATATTTTTGCAATTACTTTCATTTCTTTTATGTTGCTTAGATTTCTTTAGTTGCTTTCTTTTTTGTTTCTTTGTATTGCAAAGTGTTGTTGCTTGATTGTTGGGTTGGTTATGATCAAATTTGAGCTTAAATGTGATTAACTTGCACATTACATACCACATGTTTGATAAAATGCCTCAATAGACATTTTGTTTGATTCATATGACTTGGCCATCATATGTGTTCAATTTATCTCTTGTTAGGCATATTGTATGAATAGTGCAACTTCTTTTATGACTTTTAATGGTAGAAAATTGAAATCACTAATGCATTTTCTTGTTTGTTGATGTGAAATTTTGGTTGTAAATGCATTGTGTTAGTGTAATCTAAGTTTCATTGTTCATTTTGGAATTTAAATTGAGTAACCACCCTAAGAATGTTCAACTTTTGATGATGTCTTGATCAAACATCTTTTGGGCTTCCAATTAAGAACATTGTATGTGTGATTACCACTATTTGAGGATGAACAATGGATAATCCCCTTTTGGTGCTTGCTAGAAGTTGTTTGTATTTCTCTGTTTTATATTTGCAACTTGAGCACTAAATCGTGAAGCTTTGAGCTGTGAATTGCCTTAAGGGTGTGATTGCCGTGATATCCGGCCGATGTGTGTTCCAACTGTGCGCATCATTGGAATATACACACAGTATTTTTTTTTGTAAATCACATTACTTCCATAAGCTCTTTTAACATTGTTAGTGCTTCCTCATTGATTTTTACTTTATTGTTGCCCTATGATCTCAAAGTTATTTGTATTTTTAGGATGAGTGATGGGTGGAAATTAGATTTCCACACAAACTCACTGGCAAGTGTACCAGGTCACATCAAGTAGTAAAACTCACTTAGAGTGAGGTTGATCCCACAGGGATTGATGGATCAGGCAACTTTAGTGAGTGATTAGTTTAGTCAAGCTAACATTGGTAAATTGTATGAAATTGAACTGGCAGAAAGTAAATTGCAATGAATTGTAAAATTCAGAAGGTAAATGGTAGAAGCTTAGAGCAAGGAATGTAAATTGGCAAAATCTTAAATGACAAGAAAGGTAAATTGCATGAAACTTAGAGTGCAAGAAAGTAAATGAACTGAAACCTAAATTGCAAGAAAAGTAAATACCTGAAACTTAAAGTGCAAGAAATGTAAATTTGCTGAATCTAAAATGCTGAGAAATATAAATTGCTTGAAGAGTAAAAGGATTTGGGTGCTAGGAATTGAAATTGAACAAGAAATTGCAAACTACAGTAAATCAGAAGCTCTGGGATGAAGAATTTAGATCTGGATCTCAATAGCAAGAACAAAAATGGAAAATTTCTTAAAGAAACAAATTAGCAAGAAAACTTAAACCAATTGTGAAATTATAAAAGAGAAATTGAAGACTGAAGAAGAGCAATGAGACTAGCAATAAGATCTAGATCTCAATTACTCCCTTGACCAAGCAGAAGAGAAATTACAGAAGAAAATGAAATTGAAAACAGCAGAGAAGATTAAAATCCAATCCTTAGATCAATTGAGAGGAAGAGTCAAAGATGATTCTCAGAATTTGAATCAATGGAGCTCTTCAATCTCAATTCAAGATACAAAACAGAAAAGTAGAAATTGCAGAAGAATGCAAATAAAAACAGAAAGAAAAACTCAGATCCAAATTCCCAAATCCCAAATTCAAAACAATTGAAAATAAAAAGTGAAAAACTAAAATGAGCTAAAGGTAAAAAGTAAAAATGATCCAAAAAGTAAAGGTTAGGTCCTCTACAAATCAAACTTAATCCTATTTATATACTTTCTATTTTAGTCTTCAAAGCTTGGATTGGGCTTTTCAAAGTTGGCCTTGAATGAGAAATGGATTTGAAGAAGGATGGGTCCGGTTTGGCTTTGGTTTAAATTGGTTAGGTGTGTGGGATCCTTCTAGGGGAGCGCTCTGTTTGGTTTTGTGAGCATCGCGCTCATTTTTCCTTTGGCCAAGCATGTTACTAGCGCTCAATAAGTGAGCGCTGTGGTCAAATTGTGAGCGCCTCTCCTTGTGCGCCCCCTCTTTGATTCTTGGCGTTCCCTCTTGTGAGTGCTGCGTTTCCTTTATTTCCTTGGTGAGGGTTCAAAAATGCTCACTCTAGTGAGCATAGCGCTCACTTCTTTGAGCGCTCCTTGTCTTGGCCTTTGTTGAGTGCTCCCTTGGTTAAGCGCTCCTTTGGTTGAGCGCTCCCTTGGTTGAGCGCTGGCCTTCTGCTCCTTCATGGTTGAGCGCCACGCTTTATTTTTATGGGCCACACTTTTGAAAGTGTGGCCTAAGGTCCAAAGCGTGCTCAATCATCAAAAGTGTGCCAAAATTTCCTCTTTCCACCATTTCTTCACCTACAAGCAACCACACAAACATGTCAAAGTATCACCAAAAATCATTCATAAAATCAACTAATTCTAGTTTAAACCCTATGATTTTGTGTCAAATAAATGATTGTTGATTGATTTAGCATAATCATGAAAATCCACTCCAAATCACTTACTTATTGTGCAAGAAAGTGCATAAAACCTAATGAAACAAATGAAAAATGCTTGTAAAACTAGCATAAGATGACTTGTCATCAGAACACCAAACTTAAATCTTGCTTGTCCCCAACCAAGCGCTAAACATGAGAAGAAATGAAATGAAACAGAGAAGCATTGATAAACCACTATTTCATGGTTTATCTTGTGCTCAATTGAGTGGTTTTTATCAACTCTTTACCCACTTATTCATACTATTTGCATGGTTTTATGTTTTCCTTCCTGATTTTGTGCTATGATTGAAAACATGCTTCTTTGGCCTTATATTTGCTAATATTAATCTTCTCTTATTACCATTCAATGCCTTGATATGTACGTTAAATGATTTCAGAGATTACAGGGCAGGAATGACTCAGAGGATGGAAAGGAAGCATGCAAAAGTGGAAGGAATACAAGAAATTGAAGGAACTGCAAAGCTGTCAGCCTGACCCTCTCGCACTAAATCGATCATAACTTGAGTTACAGAGGTCCAATTGATGCAGTTTCAGTTGTGTTGGAAAGCTAAGGTCCTGGGCTTTTATTTGATATATAATTTGCAATAGCGGCCATACAGATAGTCGACGCAAAGGAGCCACGAGGATCTGATCAATCTTTTGGGCAACAGCACCCTCCAAACTGCCATGGACAACAACCATTCAACAATGCATGTCGAGACAATAGTTATGGTGGACCCTTTCGTGACAACCATCACCTACCAAATTACTATAGTCAGAAACCATTCCGAGGTGCATAGCAAGATGATAGATATGGTGGACCCCCTTGTAGTTACCAACAAGGCGTACCATATGATTATGAACCGCCTCCTCAACACAACTCTGGACCACCATACTCACAAGCCCCCTACTACCAAACATCATCACATGATTCTAACCTTTATCCACCATATCAACCACCCTATGAGCCATACGTAGATCCACCCCAATTCCAACCCAATTACTCCCAAGAACCACCACCTCAATATACACCATCTCCATATCCATCAATCCAAGAGCACTATGATCCTACTTATGATAGCCGAGCGCAACAAGAATCAAAGGATCGTCTCAAGAAAACAGTGGAAAAATTTCATGGAACCCTTCGCCAATTGGACCGAGCGATAAGCCGAACAGCACCCGAAGCTTTCATGGCTAAAGAATCTCAATTTGAGAACAAGGAATTAAAGTGTGTTGTGCAACAAGTGGAAAAGATGGAGAGTGACGAACTACCCTCTTATCATGAACCTTTCCTCCCAAATAATGAGCCCTCACATCCACCTCAACCTTCAATGCATGATACTATTGGTGTTCTTCTTCAAGGGCAAGAAGAGATGAAACGGGGAGTACTAGAATTCGCGACTGCCTTTACCGAGGTAGTAAATCGATTAGCTTCCCAACCTTTGAACACTCAAAGTACTCCCATGGCTACATGTGGAGAATCAAAAGAAGAGCGTAGCATGAAGGAGACACTAGAAACTCCGGTGGACAATGAGGAACATGGCTTTGTATTGGAACAAGTGGAGGAAGCCATAATAGTTGCAAAGGAAGAAGTGGTTGAAGATTTAGGAGATGCTGAACCTCCATGGGAATCTAGAATTATAGAGTACCCCGCCAATAAGATTGAAATTGATGTCAAGAAGGCCAGTGCAAAACCTCCATGGCATATTCCTTATGAAGACTTGGATGGGATAGATCAAGAAGTAAGTTCCCTTGGTCATGAGAATCATGCATCAAGTCATCCTAGTGATAAATCTACATCCACAAACGAACTCCTTGAGTATGAAGACTCTTCTCTGATTGAGTCTGCAAATGATGTGGAAGTAGAAGCCCTTCGAAAAGGATGGACGGGAGTTGAGTACGCTTTGTCAAGAACGTTGGAGACTTCTCCACCTAGGTTGTCGTCTACTCCCTCACTTGAGTGGGTAAAACTTATCTTTGTTTGTCTTCCTATCCCACTTGAGTACGGTATTCTTGAAACGGATGGCCAACTTAGGAACCTTTGTGGCATTAAGCATAAGGGAAGAATGTTTAGTGGTTGTAGTTGCAAATCGAGGCTTATCAAGGTTGATACTTCAAGAGAAATATGTAAGGGCTCAACTGGTGATAATTTGGTTAGATCTAAAAGAAGAGTTTGGTACTCCATAGAGAATTCAGAGTGCTTGCCACCCGGATGGAACCATGATGATCAACTTGAAGACGGGTGCAGAAACAAGATTTGGGATCCAGGCATATAGGAGGATCAAATTTGGGAGCTCAAAACTTGTGACAAACTCCATCAAATCTTGAAAAATTTACTTTGTATTGATAGAGCTTATTGGAAGTCCAAGCATTGGTGGAAGTTTCAGGATGAGTTCAAGAACAAGCTGCCATGACAAGGAGTTCACCAAATGTCCAACTTAAGGACTTTAACTAAAAGTGCTAGGTGGGAGACAACCCACCATGGTATGATCGTTCCTTTTCAATTTTAATTTTATTTCGTTTTGTTTATTTTAAAGTTTTGTTTTATTCTATTGAACCTGGAATTATTCATAACCTCCATATCAGCATTTGCATTCTGCATTATGTATATTGCATACTGCATAAAAAAAAGCACGCACGCGACGCGGCAGCGTCGCTGACCCGTCCGCGTCACTAGTGCATTTTGAAGAAAAGAGAATAGGACAGAGAGTCACGTGAAAGCGTGGCTGGAGGCGTGCCTTAGGCACAAACATGCCCACGCGTCCGCGTCACCTACGCGAATGCGTGCCCTTAAAAATCGACGTAAAAGAGGTGTATGGCAGAAGTTATGATGGAGTGGGGCTGGAGTGATGCTAGAAGCACCAGCCCTGTCACGCGACCGCGTGCTCCACGCATTCGTGTCGTCCTCCAAACATGGCCATCCACGCGATTGCGTCAACCATGCGATCGCGTCACCCAAATATTTTGGCAAAATGAGTTTGAGACAGAGAGTTGCGCGAACGCGTCGCTGCCCTCGCGCCATTCGCACAAATCAAGTCACGCGACCGCTTGACCCACGCGTCCGCGTTGCCTGCATCGCACAACTTATCAAGATTACTGCCAATTATCTTATCTTTTATTCTCTAATCCTAATTTCTTCTATATTTTCTTCTTTCTTCTTTCTTTCCTACTTTCTTTTTCTTCATCATCCTTCTTCACTTCCATTCTATTTTACTTACTTATTTGCATACTTTCTTTTATTGCATTTTCATTTTGTGCATATTTTTATTTTCTTCTCTAAATTTATTATTTTACCATTGGTGATAAATGTTCTTATTCAACTGTTGTATCTTTTCTGGTATTATTTTGATGCTTAGTGACTTGATTCACACTGTTAGATGATATTATCTTTTTGTCAATGTCAACCTTTTATGATACCTGTATTCCTTTTGCATTGACATGAACTTACACTGTCTTTCATTATCTACTGTCTCTTCCCATTGTTGAAAATTTTGTACCACTGGTATGCCATGTGCTTCTATTGTTTTCTCACGTACATGTTGAAGCTTCCATGTAAATGAGACCCTTCTCACTTGGCATTAACCCACCCATACTTCATTTATTTTCTTATCTTTATTTCTGGGTTACTTTTCTTCCATTTTTCTTTCAGGATGGCCACCCGGAAGGGAACCGGAAGACGTTTATATGGGGCGACAGACAAGTCCATCTGCAAAATCTTTGAAAAAAAGCGCCAGTTGGAACAGCCCGTCCACTTGCACATCTCAGCATGCATCGAGGACGGTGCAATCTTTATGTGTGGGGATGTCGATATCGATCTCCATGGGTTAGTTATCTTCTTCTCAACACCAATATATTACTTTATTTTTTAGTTCATTGTTGCATTTGCATGTTTAATTGCATGTTTGTTTGATTTTATGCATTTAGTTACTACTTGGTTAAAGTAATAAATTTCTTTTTAAGACTCTATTTTATAATATTTCACTAATTTAAATCAAAATTTTTGTGTTAAATTTGCTTGAAGTTGTGTTTGGAACATAGTTTAAAAAGCTAAGAACACACAACCTGTAAGATTTTGAGCTTTTTTATATGGTTACATTATTTAACCATAAATTTTTATTCTTGTGTGTTCTCTTCTCTATAATTGCAATCTTTACTTTGTTCCATTCTATATGTCCACTATTTAGTGTATTTACATGCTTACATATGATTGAGGCCATTACTTGTTTTAGCTCAACTATCCCAAATAAGCTCACCTTTTACATCACCCTTGTTAGCCCCCTTGAGCCTTTTAATCCTCTCTTATTCTATAACCACATCACTAGCCTTAAGTAGAAAAACAAATTAAAAATCTCAAGTTGAATCCTTGGTTAGCTTAAGATAGGAGATTGTGTATCCACTAAGTGTGGGGAAACATGAGAACATGGGTTGATAGGAAAATATTAATTGAATAATCAGAAGTTTGGGAGCATGCTCATGTGAAACCAAATTAAACTAAAATACCATGTGCATTGATATATGTTTATGTTACAAATAAAAATAAAAAAATAAAAAAAATAATTTTCTTTTAGTTAAATAAATAAATAAGGGGACAAAATTACCCCAATAATAAGTTTAGTAGAGAAATCAATGCACATGGAAGTAAAAAAATCAGAATAAAATTGGTACATGAGTATGTGACACAAAGTGGAAAAGATTGGGAAGACCAGGATAATTTTAAATTTTTATAGAGTATGTATATGTTAGGTGAGATCTTAGACTAAGCAAGAATTTAATTTATAGCTCACTTAGCCTTATATATACTCTTACCTTTACCTTGGCCCCATTACAACCTTAAAAAAGACCTCATGATGTTTGTATGTATACATTATATATCTGTTGATTGGTTAGACGAAGAACAAAGTATTAGAAGGCATGACTAGAGAAGAGTAGAGTGATTAACCCCATACACTTGAGTGATTAGAGTGCATATACACTACCAGTGAGGGTTCAATGCTTGATTCTATGTTCCCTGCTTTCATGAGCTATCTTCTTACAAATTTACTTGTCTTTTATTGTATTATTTGAATTAGTGAAATCCGATTTATATTTGTTCTTGGAAGATTTATTTACTTTTAACCAAGTAGGTAGAAACATCTTAGCATGTAGTTGCATTCATATAGATAGGTTGCATTTCATACATTATACCATTCCTCTTCACTCTCTTATAGCTTTTCTTCAGCTTAGCATAAGGACATGCTAATGTTTAAATGTGGAGAGATTGATAAACCACTATTTCATGGTTTATCTTGTGCTCAATTGAGTGGTTTTTATCAACTCTTTACCCACTTATTCATACTATTTGCATGGTTCTATGTTTTTCTTCCTGATTTTGTGCTATAATTGAAAACATGCTTCTTTGGCCTTATATTTGCTAATATTAATCTTCTCTTATTACCATTCGATGCCTTGATATGTGCGTTAAGTGATTTCAGAGATTACAGGGCAGGAATGACTCAGAGGATGGAAAGGAAGCATGCAAAAGTGGAAGGAATACAAGAAATTGAAGGAACTGCAGCCTGACCCTCTCGCACTAAATCGATCATAACTTGAGCTACATAGGTCCAATTGATACGGTTTTAGTTGCGTTGGAAAGCTAACGTCTGGGGCTTCGATTTGATATATAATTTGCCATAGTGGCCGTACAGATAGTCAACGCGAATGCGTGCTCCACGCGGATGCGTCGCAGTGACGAAAAACCAACGTGGCAGATTTCTTCTCCAGCGATTTCTGGGCTGTTTTCGACCCAGTTTTCGTCCCAGAAAACACAGATTAGAGACTATAAAGCGAGGAAATCCATTCATTCATGGATCATTAACTCATATTCACATAATTTTAGGTTTTAGATGCAGTTTTCTAGAGAGAGAGGCTCTTTCCTCTCTCTTAGGTTTTAGGATTAGGATTTCTTCTTCTCAATTTCCAGGTTCAATGTTCTTTTAATTTAAGATTCTTATATTCTACATTTATTCCATAATATTTTTCCATTTAAATCTATTATTTGTTTAATTGTTTTCAATCGAATTTTAACTACCATGTTTCCTTTTTACTTCTTTTATGATTTATGAAAATAGTATTCATATTAACTGAGTAGACTCCCAAATTGATTTTGGAGTTGATTAATATTTGGAGACACTTGAGTTGGAATACTCAAGAATTAATTGGTAATTGAAAGTTATTGGCTAGCACTCTAGTTACTACGCTAATCCTTTCCAAGGGAGAGGATTAGGACTTGTGAACAGAAGTTGGCTCCCAACTTAATTTTCCTTTATTTAGTAAAGGATAACTAAGTAGAAACAACAACCTATTACTGTTAATCTTGAGAAATCCAACAAGGATAAAAATTCTGATTAATCTTCTCCGGGTCAAGGCTTTTAATTTAATTACATAAAATCTCTTATTTATTTTTTATTGCTTTAATTTATAATTATATCTATGCCCATTGCCCAAACTCCAAAACCCCCAATTTACAAGACTCATAACCAATAATAAGAACACCTCCCTGCAATTCCTTGAAAGACGACCCGAGGTTTAAATACTTCGGTTATCAATTTATTTAGGGGTTTGTTACTTGTGACAACCAAACTTTTGTAAGAAAGGAATTCTTGTCGGTCTGGAAGCTATACTTACAACACGAATTTATTGTGAAAATTCTAGATCGCGCGAGAGTTTCGTTCTTCAAGCATACATGTCCTTATTTAGCAGATAATAGAATTAAGACTATGGGGTTTCATGCAGACAAACATGGAGCTCATTTATTCTTTGCTGAAAGATACGGAATGCTTCTTTGAGGATTCACTAGAGTTGCTGTCATAATGCCTTGCTTTTTGATTAATCCCTTTTGATTTTTCCTTCTTTCTTTTGCTCAATAAGCTTATTTCTTAAGGATAACTCAGTGTCAAATGTTGCAGGCTTAATTTTGCTCAACACTTCTTCACTACAGACACTTGGCTCACAAATCCTCTTAGGAACATTGATGCCTAGCATCTCTTTGGATCACTAAATGCTTTGTAGCTAGGTTACTCTTGATAATGGACTTTCGGTTGGTAATCCCGGATTAGTTAATCCAAGTTACTAAGTTTTAAAAGACTCCTCAGAACCTAATTGTCCAAGCATATCCTAGTACAAAAAGCACCACAGACATATGTCTTAAGGTCCAAGCTATTGGTGTCTAGCCTTATTGTTCGTTTTTTTGCCAATTCTTGGCTTTTCTTTTCTTTTTCATTATCACTTTGCTTCATTTTCCAGGGAATTTCATTAATAAAAGGTTTCATGACAGCAACCAAGTTCACACTACAAAGAACACTCTATTATGCAGCTTTTATTTTTGAGCTCCTCATCTTAATCAAGCAATTACCACCACAAGTCTCATTCTAATTCCTACAACATTGGACAATCACTTTCTTTTCCAAATATTTTGTCTTATTGATGCAAAAAGGGACACAAAACATGAATTTAAAGCATATGAGTGATAACAAGCATTCATACTAGTGCAGACATCAAATTTTGCATTATTTGAACTAAACATCAAGGCAACCAGCAACTTCTCCTGCAGAACGTTTCAAAGCAAAGTGAGTTTTGTGACAATACAACCTCTCAGGAGTGTCTTGCAGCTTCCCTTTTGTCATCATCATCTTTTACTTTTGCATTTCCCTTGGTGGTGATTCTTTGAAGATGTTGATTTTCTTTTTCTGCATAATTTTTTGAAAGTTGCTTGTTTTTCCAAGCACTTAGGCAAATGGTTAGCATGAACTTGAACTTACTTTGGTGAGGGAACACCAAACTTAGTTCCTTGCTACTGTCTATGATGCATCAGTTACATGAAATCTTGTGGTTTTGTTGAAAGTAATGAGGCTAAAAACTAGAAAATAGACAGTGGTTTAGTGGTTTTCCTTATTGCTTGAAGCTAGTAACCAGTTATGCAGAGGGTGAAAAGTCTTTTTATGAGATTTTTGGTGGAACACCAAACTTAGCATCCTTCATTCACCCTTAAATTATTTTGGTGTGTAACACTGATAAACCCATATTTTATGATATATTTTGTGCCTAATTTAAGTGATTTATTCAATCCTTCACTCACTTATTCATGTTAATTGCATGGTTTTACTTTCCGTTTCTTATTACATGAGATATGTGAAAAACATGTTTCCTGTGCTTTAAGAATAATTATTTTAATTACCCTTTATTATCATTCGATGTCGTGATTTGTGTGTTGAGTAGTTTCAGATCTTCTAAGGCAGGAATGACTTAAAAGATGGAAAGAAAACATACAAAAAAGGAAGGAGAGCACAAAATGGAGTTTTTGAAGAAACTGGCAGCGACGCGAACGCGTGGACGACGCGGCTGCATGCCCAGCGCGAAAAGACAGCGACGTGAACGTGTGACTGACGCGATCGCGCGCCACGAGCAAAACGCAGATGACGCGGACGCATGACCGAAGCGAACGCGTGATAAGAAAAACTCCAGATGACGCGACCGCGTGACCCACGCGGACGCGTGACCCACGCGGACGCGTGACCCACGCGGACGCGTGACAGAGGCCACGCACCAGAAATTACAGAAAATGCTCCCAGCAATTTCTGAAGCCCTTTTTGGCCCAGATCCAAGTACAGAAAGCACAGATTAGAGGTTATAAAGTGGGGAAATGCATCCAGTCAAAAGAGAGTCTCCAATTAGTCACTTTCATGATTTAGATGTAATTTTAGAGAGAGGTTTTCTCCTCTCTCTTTTAGGATTAGGATTTAGGATTTTTCTTGCTTTCATGATTGTCCCTTTTTATTAGGTTCAATATTTCTTTTAATTATTTATTTTCTCAATTTAATTTATGAACTCTTCTATGTTACAGATAATTCTTTTAATTAATGTTAATTGAGGTATTTCAGTTTATGATTGCTCTCTTTTATTTATGTTACTGTTACATCCAATCTGAAGATGTTTTTATTCGAGTAGATTTACTTTTCCCCTTTTGGTCTTGGTTAAGAAATCAGTAATTCAGGAGTTATCAAACTCAACATGATGGATAATTGTTATCTTTGTTAATTGAATTGAACTTCAATAATCCCAGTTCTTTCTGAGGAATTGACTAGGGTCTGAGGATCAAACTAATTATCCACTTGATCTTCCCTTGCTTTAGTAAAGGTTAACTAAGTGGGACTTAGATTCAATTCTCATCACCATTGATAAGGATAACTAGGATAGGATTTCCAATTTCCTCATACCTTGCCAAAAGTTTATTTTATAGTCATTTATTTATTTTAATTTTAATTTAAATTACTTGCTCTTTACTTTCAAAACCCCAATTTACAATCTTCATAACCAATAATAAGAACATACTTCCTTGCAGTTCCTTGAGAAGACGACCCGAGGTTTAAATACTTCGGTTATCAATTTATTTAGGGGTTTGTTACTTGTGACAACCAAAACGTTTGTACGAAGGGATTTCTGTCGGTTTAGAAACTATATCTACAACGCGACTATTTTTATAAAATTCTTTACCAGCAAAAATCCTAACGTCAAATACCAAACTTAGCTCTTTGCAATACAGATAAAACTACCTAATCCTCTTATTGAAATAGTTAAGAAAAGAAAACTACCTTAGGTTGGGTTGCCTCCCAACAAGCGCTCTTTTAATGTCACTAGCTTAACATCCTTCATTCTTGCTCAGCTTAATTTCTGATTCTCCTTCTCTTTGTCCCAATGGCCTCCCAAGTAATGCTTTGCCCTGTGACCATTTTCTGTGAAATTGTTCTTTGTTGCTTCATCTAGTAATTCAAGGCTACCATAAGGAAGAACCTTTGTCACCAAGTAGGGATCAGTCCATTTAGACTTGAGTTTGCCAGGGAAAACTTTGAGTATGGAGTTGTACAAAAGTACTTGCTGTCCTGGTTTGAAATCCTTCTTTGAGGTCCTTCTGTCATGCCATCTCTTAGCTTTTTCCTTATATATCTTAGCATTTTCATAGGCTTCCAGTCTAAACTCATCCAACTCATTTAATTGTAATAACCTCTTCTCTCCTGCTGCTTGAGAATCAAGGTTGAGGAGTTTAGTGGCCCAAAAAGCTTTGTGTTCAAGCTCTACAGGAAGGTGACAAGACTTGCCATACAATAACTAAAAAGGTGACTTTCTAATAGGAGTCTTGAAGGCTATCCTATATGCCCAGAGAGCATCATCTAATTTCCTGGCCCAATCCATTCTTGTGCTCCCCACTGTTTTCTCCAAAATCCTCTTCAACTCCCTATTTGCAAGCTCTGCTTGGCCATTGGTCTGTGGATGATATGGTGTAGCTACTTTATGCATCACCCCATATTTATGAAGTAATTTCTCCATTTGTTTGTTGCAAAAATGACTACCACCATCACTGACAAGACCCTTTGGCACTCTATACCTAGTAAAAATGTGCTTCTTAAGGAATTGAAGGACATTTGTGCATCACATGTGGTTGTTGCTATAGCTTTCACCCACTTTGAGACATACTCTACTGCCACAAGTATGTATTTGAAAGAATATGAAGGTGGAAAGGGGCCCATAAAATTTATTCCCCAAAGATCAAAGAGTTCTACTTCCAAGATGTAATTTCTGAGGCATCTCATTCCTTCTTGTTAATCCTCCAGCACTTTGGCACTCATTGCATTGATGAAAAAACTCTCTAGCATCCTTGAATATGGTTGGCCAATAAAATCCACTTTGAAGTACTTTGGCTGCTGTTCTTTCTGGTCCAAAATGTCCACCATAAGCTGAGCCATGACAATGCCATAGTATATCTCTCATCTCACTCTCAGAAACACATTTCCGAATCATTCCATCTGGACACCTCTTGAATAAGAATGGTTCATCCCATAAGAACTTCTTGGTTTCATTGAGCAGCTTCTTTACTTGCTGCTTGATGAATTCTTGAGGGATCTTCCTTCCAACCTTGTAGTTTCCAACCTTCCTCCCATAAGAGGTGTTCATCTGGAAAGCTTTCGTTCACTGAATATGGAGCTTGAGTAACCTCTTGTGGCAATCTTGACAAGTGGTCTGCTACTTAGTTCTCATTCCCTTTCCTATCTCAAACATCAATATCAAATTCTTGTAGCAGCAACACCCACCTAATAAGCCTTGGCTTTGAATCCTGTTTAGACATTAGATACTTGAGAGCAGCATGATCAGTATACACTATAACCTTTGAACCAATCAAGTATTGTCTAAATTTATCAAATACATATACAATTGCCAAAAGCTCTTTCTCAGTGGTGGTATAATTTTTCTGTTCTTCATTCAACACCTTGCTAGCATAATATATAACGTGGTGCAGCTTGTCTTTCTTTTTCCCCAATACAGCACCAATTGCAAAGTCACTTGCATCACACATAAGTTCAAAAGGTAACTCCCAATCAGGAGGTGTGATGATTGGTGCTGTAATGAGTTTTCTCTTTAAAGTTTCAAAGGCATGCTTGCAATTGTCACCAAAGATAAAAGGACTATCAATCATTAGCAAATTGCTCAATGGTTTTGTTATTTTTGAAAAATCTTTGATAAACCTCCTGTAAAAACCAGTATGTCCAAGAAAACTCTTTACTGCTTTCACATTAACACGTATAGGAAGCTTTTCAATGATTTCTATTTTTGCTTTGTCAACTTCTATACCTTTGCTTGAAACCTCATGCCCAAGAACTATCCCTTCAGGAACCATGAAATGGCATTTCTCCCAATTCAATACCAGGTTAGTTTCTTGGCATCTTTTCAAAACAAGAGTTAAATAATGCAAGCAAGTGTTAAATGAATTGCCAAAGACAGAAAAATCATCCATGAAGACTTCTAAAAATTTTTCCACCATGTCAGAGAATATAGAAAGCATACACCTTTGAAAAGTTGCAGGGGCATTACACAGACCAAAGGGCATCCTTTTGTAAGCAAAAACTCCAAATGGACAGGTAAAGGAAGTCTTTTCTTGATCCTTAGGATCTACCACTATTTGATTGTACCCAGAGTACCCATCCAGGAAGCAATAATAGGCATGGCCAGCCAATCTTTCCAGCATCTGGTCAATGAATGGGAGATGAAAGTGATCTTTCCTTGTAGCATCATTCAGTCTTCTATAATCTATGCACATTCTCTACCCAGTCACTGTCCTAGTGGGAATTAACTCATTATTCTCATTGGAGATGACTGTCATTCCTCCCTTCTTTGGTACAACTTGAATCGGACTCACCCATGAGCTGTCAGAGATTGGAAAGATTATCCCAGCATTCCATAGCTTCATCACTTCTTTTTGAACCACCTCCTTCATGGTCGGGTTAAGTCTTCTTTGGGGTTGAACTACAGGTTTTGAATCTTCCTCCAATAGAATTTTATGCATAGAAATGGCAGGGCTGATGCCTTTGATATCATCAATTGTCCAACCCAAGGCAGTCTTGTGAGCTTTCAGCACCTCAATTAGCTTTGTTTCTTCTTCATGTTCAAGGAAGAGTTTATGATCACTGGCAGGGCCTCTGCTTCTCCAAGAAACACGTATTTGAGATGAGGGGGGAGAGGCTTTAACTCTTGTTTTGGC
The DNA here is from genome assembly GCF_000816755.2 of Arachis ipaensis. Classification (NCBI taxonomy): domain Eukaryota; kingdom Viridiplantae; phylum Streptophyta; class Magnoliopsida; order Fabales; family Fabaceae; genus Arachis; species Arachis ipaensis. The sequence continues at coordinate 70,343,229 of NC_029793.2, forward strand.
TTCTCCTCTGCCTTGCTTTCAATGGAGATCTCTACCACTTCCTCTTCTATGAACTATTGTTCCACCTCCATTTCCTCTTCTTGTTTCTCCTGGTTGTCATCTTCCAGTAGCTCCTCCTCCACTTCTTCTATCATCTCTACTCTCATATGCCTTTCCTTCTCTAGAGGGTATTGCATGGCTTTGAAGATATTGATGATCATCTTTTCATCATGCACCCTGAGGGTCATCTCCCCTTTCTCCACATCAATGATGGCTATTGCTGTTGCTAAGAAAGGCTGTCCCAATATGATTGAACTATGTCCCTCTTCTTCCATGTCTAGGATAACAAAGTCAGCAGGGAAAATAAACTCTCCAATCTTCACTAATAAGTTTTCCACAACCCCATTTGGTATCTTAAGTGATCTGTCAGCCATTTGGAGTGACATCCTGGTGGGCTTGACTTTCTCTATTGCAAGCTTCTTTATTAGTGAGAGGGGCATCAAATTGATGCTGGCTCCTAAGTCACAAAGAGCTTTGTCCAATGTTCTGTTGCCTATAGTGCAGGATAGGATGAAGCTTCCTAGATCTTTGAGCTTTGGAGGAAGACCTCTTTGTATGACAGCACTACATTCTTGTGTTAGAATGACCGTCTCCTTCTCATTCCAACTCCTTTTCTTGTTGATAAGCTCGTTGAGGAATTTTGCATATAAAGGCATTTGTTCTAGAGCCTCAGCAAGTGGGATGTTGATCTCTAGCTTCTTAAACACTTCTAGGAACTTAGGGAACTGTTGGTCTTTGATCTCCTTGTTAAACCTTTGAGGATATGGAATGGAGGGAGTGTGAGTCTTCACCATGGTCCTCTGTTCTTGTGACTGTTCCTCCATGACCTCCTTTTCTTTCTTTGAAGCTTGAGGTTCTTCTTTCTCTTTGAGCCTTTCTTGGTTCTTTTATTCAATTGTCATTGGCTCTATACTGCTACTGGCCTTGTCATCCTCTATTGGCTTCTTGGTGGCTTCTTTCTCAGCTGGCTTCTTGTCATTTACCAAAGTTCTTCCACTCCTTAGGGGTTGGGAATGGTGTCACTTGGCAATGCATTGGTTGGCCTCTCAGTCACTGCTTGCTTGGACAAGTGGCCAATCTGCCTCTCTAAGTTCCTCAATGAAACTTCATGGTTCTTGCTGGCCAATTCTTGGTGCTTCATCATCCTTTCCATCAATATCTCCAAGTTGGAGATCCTTTGAGATTCCTGAGGTAGTTGTGGTTGATTATGGAATGTTAAGGGTGAATGATAGTTATTTGGGTTAGTGGATGAGTTGTTGGGTGGATAGTAGTTGGATTGGGGCTGATTATTTTATGGTTTTCTATATGGATTTTGGTTAGTGTTTTGATGGTTTTGATGGTTTGCATTTCTGGAATTGTTTTGGTTTGAATTTCTTTGCCAAGGTTGCTGGTTTTGGTTCTCTCCCCATTTCAGGTTGGGGTGGTTTCTCCAGGATGAATTGTAAGTGTCTCCCTGGAAGTCATTTGATCCAGAACTCTGATTATGCATGTATTGCACTTGTTCAGGCTGCTGCTCCTCATAATTTTCCTCTTGCTGTCCCCAAACCACAGATGGTTGGTTGGTTGTTCTCACTGCTGCAAGTTGCAATCCATCCATCTTCTTTGACATTGTTTCAATTTGTTGTTGGAGTTGCTAGTGCATAAGTTTGTTCTGAGCTAGTATAGTATCAATTCCTTCAAGATCAAATACTCCTTTCTTTGGGGCTGCTTGCCTTTCAGAAGAATAGAAATAGTCATTGTTGGCCACCATGTCTATGAGATCATGTGCCTCTTGAGCAGTTTTCATCATCTGCAAAGATCCTCTTGAGGAATAATCTAAAGCATTCCTTGAAGGTAAAGACAAGCCTTCATAGAAATTCTGCAGCTCAACCCATTTACTGAATATTCCCTTTGGACATCTTCTAATCAGAGCCTTGTACCTCTCCCAAGCTTCATACAATGACTCTCCTTCTTGTTGTCTGAAGGTTTGCACATCAGTTTTCAGTTTGATGACTCTTTGAGGTGGATAGAATTTGGCTAAGAATTTGCTAACCAAATCATCCCAGCTGGTAATGCTCTCCTTGGGGAAGGTTTCTAACCAATGTGTGGCTTTGTCTCTCAGTGAAAATGGGAATAAAAGAAGTTTACAGATATCAGGATTGACTCCATTGGTTTTGACAGTGTCACAAATTCTCAAAAATACAGAGAGATGCTGGTTTGGATCCTCAGCAGCACTTCCTCCATATTGACAGTTGTTTTGAACCAGGGTAATTAATTGAGGCTTGAGTTCAAAGTTATTGGTATTGATATTGGGGGTTAGGATGCTACTCCCACAATGCTTTGGATTGGGGATAGTGTATGAGGCTAAGACTCTTCTCTGAGGTTGACCATGGTTGTCGGCCACACCATCAATGTGCTCTGGAATGTTATCATCCATTACTTGCTCTTCCTCTTCCAATTCTTCTTCACCAATAACTCCTTTCCGTCTGGCTTCTCTTCTCAATCTTCAAAGGGTTCTCTCGTCAAGGTTAAGAGAGGTGGATTCACCTCTTCTTTCTCCTGACATAAACACAAAACCAGAAACCAAAATGAAACACTCTACTGCTAGAGTAAAGTGAGTGTTAGCTTAAGCAAAAATTCAAACAGTTAGTGTGCTTAGTAAAATTGAAAAAAAATGCTTAATCTAGACTATCACCTTACTTAATCATTGTCAATCTAAATCAATCCCCGATAATGGTGCCAAAAACTTGATGGGTGGAAATTAGATTTCCACACAAACTCACCGGCAAGTGTGTTGTAGCTACCATGTAATTGAGACCCTCATTATTTGGCACTAACCCACCCATATTTCCTTTGTTTTCTATCTTTGTTTTTGGGTTACTTTTCTTCCCTTTTTCTTTCAGGCTGGCCACCGAGAAGGGAAACGAAAAGCTTCTCAATGGGGCGATAGACAAGTCCATCTGCACAATCTATGGAGAAAAGCGTTGGTTGGAGCAACCCGTCCACTTGCACATCTTAGCATGCACTGAGGACGGTGCAATCTTTAAGTGTGGGGAGGTCGATACCAACTTCCGTGGGTTAGTTACTTCCTTTTTCAAACACCAATGATTAATTTGTTAGTTGTTGCATTTGCATGTTTGATTGCATGTTTGTTCGATTTTGTGCATTTAGCTACTACTTAGTTAAAGTAATGAGTTTCTTCTCAAGACCCTTTTTATAGCATTTCACTAATTTAAATTGAAAAATTTGTGTTAAACTTGTTTGAAGATTGTAAATTGGAATATGAATTATAGCTAAGAACACACAACCTGTGAGATTTGAGCTTAATTACATCGTTACACTATTTAACCATAATATTTTATTCTTGTGTGTTTTCTTCTCTATGATTGCAATCTTTGCTTTGTTCCATTCTATATGTCCATTGTTTAGTGTATTTACATACATGCGTATGATTGAGGCCATCAATTGTTATTAGTTCACTTATCCCAAATAGCCTACCCTTTCAATTACCTTTGTTTGCCACTTTGAGCCTTTTAATCCCCTTTTGTTCTATATTTTACCACATCACTAGCCTTAAGCGGAAAAACAATTAATCATCCCAGGTGAATCTTAGGTTAGCTTAAGATAGAGATTGTGTGTCAACTAAGTGTGGGGAAACTGTAGGAACATGGGTTAATAGGGAATGTGTTATGTTTCTACTTTATTTAAATATTGGAAATTTGGGTACCTACTCATGTGAGACCAGAAAAAAATTAAACAAAAACTCATGTACATTGATATGTTATGTTTACTTTTATATTTTTAATCAAAAAAAAGAGAGAAAAATAAAAAGAAAAAGAGAAGAGAATATATATATATATATAATATAAATAAATAAATAAATAGGAAAAAAAATTACCCCAAATGCTAAGCTTAATAAAAGATCATTGCACATGTGGTGAAATTAAAAATTGATACATGAGTATGAGATGAAAAAGTGGGAGTTTTGGGTAGCTAGGCACAATTTTAGAATTATATAGAGTGTGTGTATGTTAGGTAAGAGCTTAGGTTAGTCAAAGATTCATATTTATAGCTCACTTAGCCATACATATATCCTCACCTTTGCCTTAGTCCCATTACAACCTTGAAAAGCCCTCATGATATTTGCAGTGGTATACTAAATTTTTGTTAATTGGATAGATGAAGAACAAAGTTTAGAAAGCATGACTAGAGAAGAGTGGAGTTATTAACTGGTACACAGAATCGTCATCGCACACTTTTCACACAACTCTGTGCAGCTGACCAGCAAGTGCACTGGGTCGTCCAAGTAATATTTTACGTGAGTAAGGGTCGATCCCACGGAGATTGTCGGCTTGAAGCAAGATATGGTCATCCTTGTAAATCTCAGTCAGGCGGATTCAAATGGTTATGGGATTTTGATAATTGAAATATAATTAAAACAGAAAATAAGATAGAAGCACTTATGTAATTCATTGGTGGAATTTTAGATAAGAGTATGAAGATGCTTTGTTCCTTCTGAACCTCTTCTTTTCTATTGCCTTTATCCAATCATTCATACTCCCTTCCATGGCAAGCTGTATGTTGGGGGATCACTATTGTCATTGGCTATCGTCTGTCCTCTCAGTGAAAATGGTCCAAATGCGCTGTCACCACACGGCTAATCATCTGTCGGTTCTCACTCATATTGGAATAGGATCCATTCATACTTTTACGTTTGTCACTATGCCCAACACTCGCGAGTTTGAAGCTCATCACAGTCATCCCATCCCAGATCCTACTCGGAATACCACAGACAGGGTTTAGACTTTCCGGATCTCAGGAATGACTGCCAATAATTCTAGCCTATACCACGAAGGTTCTAATCTTAGATTAGAAACCCAAGAGATATGCATTCAAGCTCGTTTTTATGTAGAACGGAAGTGGTTGTCAGGCACGCATTCATAGGTGAGAATGGTGATGAGTGTCACTAGTTCATCATATTCATCATGTTGAAGTGCGAATGGATATCTTAGAGAAGAAGTAGGCGTGAATTGAATAGAAAAACAATAGTAATTGCATTAATTCATGAAGAACAGCAGAGCTCCACACCTTGATCTTCGGGGTGTAGAAACTCCACCGTTGAAAATATATAAGTGAAAATAGGGTAGACATGACCGAGTGGCCAGCCTCCCATGGAGGTCTCAAAACATAAAAACTACATAATGTGTTCTAGAGATGATCCGAAGATGAAAATACAATAGTGAAGGGTCCTATTTATAATGAACTAGTAGCCTAGGATTTACAGAAATAAGTAATTAATGCAGAAATCTACTTCCGGACCAACTTGGTTTGTGCTTGGGCTGAGCATTGAAGCTTTCACATGTAAAAACTTTTCTTGGAGTTAAACGCCAGCTTTGGTGCCAGTTTGGGCGTTTAACTCCAGCTTTTATGCCAGTTCTGGCGTTTAACGCCATAATAGGGTAGAAAGTTGGCGTTTAAACGCCAGTTGGCGTTTAAACGCCAGTTTGCATTATCAAATCTCGGGCAGAGTATGGACTATTATATATTGCTGGAAAGCCCGGGATGTCTACTTTCCAACGCAATTCAGAGTGCACAAATTGGGCTTCTGTAGCTCCAGAAAATTTATTTCGAGTGCAGGGAGGTCAAAATCCAACAGCATCTGCCGTCCTTTTTCAGCCTCTGAATCAGATTTTTGCTCAGGTCCCTCAATTTCAGCCAGAAAATGCCTGAAATCACAGAAAAACACACAAACTCATAGTAAAGTCTAGAAATGTAATTTTTATTTAAAAACTAATAAAAATATAATAAAAAGTAACTAAAACATACTGAAAACTACCTAAAAACAATGTCAAAAAGCGTATAAATTATCCGCTCATCACAACACCAAACTTAAATTGTTGCTTGTCCCCAAGCAACTAAAAACAAAGTAGGATAAAAGGAAGAGAATATACAATAAATTCCAAAAATATCTATGAAGATGAGTCTTAATTAGATGAGCGGGACTCTTAGCTTTTTACTTCTGAATAGTTTTGGCATCTCACTTTATTCTTTGAAGTTCAGAATGATTGGCTTCTATAGGAACTCAGAATTCAGATAGTGTTATTGATTCTCCTAGTTCAGTATGTTTATTCTTGAACACAGTTACTTTATGAGTCTTGGTCGTGACCCTAAGTATTTTGTTTTCCAGTATTACCACCGGATACATAAATGCCACAGACACATAACTGGGTGAACCTTTTCAGATTGTGACTCAGCTTTGCTAGAGTCCCCAATTAGAGGTGTCCAGAGCTCTTAAGCACACTCTTTTGCTTTGGACCACGACTTTAACTGCTCAGTCTCAAGCTTTTCACTTGACACCTTCACGCCACAAGCACATGGTTAGGGACAGCTTGGTTTAGCCGCTTAGGCCAGGATTTTTATTCCTTTGGGCCTTCCTATCCACTGATGCTCAAAGCCTTGGATCCTTTTTATTTTACCCTTGCCTTTTGGTTTAAAGGGCTATTGGCTTTTTCTGCTTGCTTTTTCTTTTATTTTTTCGCCATTTTTTTTGCAAGCTTTTCACTGCTTTTTCTTGCTTCAAGAATTAATTTTATGATTTTTCAGATTATCAATAACATTTCTCCTTTTCCATCATTCTTTTAAGAGCCAACAATTTTAACATTCATAAACAACAAATTCAAAAATATGCACTGTTCAAGCATTCATTCAGAAAACAAAAAGTATTGCCACCACATCAAAATAATTAAACTATTTTAAAATTTGAAATTCATGTACTTCTTTTTCTTTTGCAATTAAAAACATTTTTCATTTAAGAAAGGTGATGGATTCATAGGACATTCATAGCTTTAAGGCATAAACACTAGACACTAATGATCATATAATAAAGACACAAACATAGATAGAACATAAAGCATAATTCTTGAAAAACAGAAAAATAAGAGCAAAGAGATTAAAGAACGGGTCCACCTTAGTGATGACAGCTAGTTCTTCCTCTTGAAGATCCAACGGAACGCTTGAGCTCCTCTATGTCTCTTCCTTTCCTTTGTTGCTCCTCCCTCATGGCTCTTTGGTCTTCTCTAATTTCATGAAGGAGGATGGAATGCTCTTGGTGTTCCACCCTTAGTTGTCCCATGTTGGAACTTAATTCTCCTAGGGAGGTGTTAATTTGCTCCCAATAATTTTGTAGAGGAAAGTGCATCCCTTGAGGAATCTCAGGGATTTCATGATGAGGAATTTCCTCATGCTCTTGTTGAGGTCCATGAGTGGGCTCTCTTGCTTGCTCCATCCTTTTCTTAGTGATGGGCTTGTCCTCATCAATGAGGATGTCTTCCTCTATGTCAATTCCAGCTGAATTACAGAGGTGACAAATTAGATGAGGGAAGCCTAACCTTGCCAAAGTAGAGGACTTGTCCGCCACCTTGTAGAGTTCTAGGGATATAACCTCATGAACTTCCACTTCCTCTCCATTCATGATGCTATGGATCATGATAGCCCGGTCTATAGTAACTTTAGACTGGTTGCTAGTGGGAATGATTGAGCGTTGGATGAACTCCAACCATCCCCTAGCCACGGGCTTGAGGTCAAGCCTTCTTAGTTGAATCGGCTCGCCTCTTGAGTCTCTTTTCCACTGAGCTCCTTCCACATATATGTCCCTGAGGATTTGGTCTAACCTTTGATCAAAGTTGACCCTTCTAGCGTAGGGGCGTGCATCTCCTTGCATCATTGGCAAGTTGAGTGCAAACCTTACATTTTCCGAACTGAAATCTAAGTATTTTCCCCGAACCATTGTAAGCAAATTCTTTGGGTTCAGATTCACACTTTGATCATGGTTTTTGGTGACCCATGCATTAGCATAAAACTCTTGAACTATTAAGATCCTGACTTGTTGAATGGGGTTGGTGAGAATTTCCCAACCTCTTCTTTGAATCTCATGTCGGATCTCTGGATATTCACTCTTTTTGAGCTTGAAAGGGACCTCAGGGATCACCTTCTTCTTGGCCACAACTTCATAGAAGTGGTTTTGATGGACCTTTGAGATGAATCTCTCCATCTCCCATGACTCAGAGGTGGAAGCAATTGCCTTCCCTTTCCACTTTCTAAAGGTTTCTTCGGCCTTAGGTGCCATAAATGGTTATGGAAAACAAAAAAGCTTTAGCTTTTCCCACACCAAACTTAGAATGGTTGCTCGTCCTCGAGCAAAAGAAGAAAGAAAAGAGTAGAAGAAGAAGTAATGGAGGAGATGGAGGGTTGGTGTAGGTTCGGCCAAGTTGGAGAGAAGTGTGTATGATGTGTGAAAATGAAGGTGGTGAGGAGGGGTATTTATAGGTTAAGAGAGAGAGGGTATTCGTGTATTAGGGGTTGGGTTTGGGAGGGAAAGTTGGTTTTGAATTTGAATTGTGAGGAGGTGATTGGTGAAGAGGTGATGGGGAAGAGAAATGGAGGTGACTGGTGAAGGGTATTTGGGGAAGGGTGTTATTGGTAAGTGTGAAGAAGAGAGAGAGTGAGTTGAGGTAGGTGGGGATCCTGTGGGGTTCACAGATCCTGAGGTGTCAAGGATTTCTCATCCCTACTCCATTCTGGCGTGTAAATGCCCCTTGGAGTGCCAATCTTGGCGTTAAACGCCAGGTTGCTGCCCATTTCTGGCGTTTAACGCTAGCTTTTCTTCCCCTTTCTGGCATTTAAACGCCAGCTTTGTGCCCTTTTCTGGCGTTAAACGCCAGTCTGGTACCCTTTTCTGGCGTTAAATGCCCAGAATAGTGCCAGACTGGGCGTTTAACGCCCATTCTACTACCCTTACTGGCATTTAAACGCCAGTAAGCTTCTCCTCTAGGGTGTGCTATTTTTAATGCTGTTTTTCATCCTATTTTTGCTTTTTCAGTTGTTTTTGTGACTCCACATGATCATCAACCTAAGGAAAACATAAAATAACAATAGAAATTTAACATAGATAAGTAAAAATGGGTTGCCTCCCAACAAACACTTCTTTAATGTCAATAGCTTGACAATGGGCTCTCATGGAGCCTCACAGATACTCAGAGCATAATGATGACCTCCCAACACTAAACTTATAGTTTGAATGTGGGGGCTCTGTTTGACTCTGTGTTGAGAGAAGCTTTTCATGCTTCCTCTCCATGGTTACAGAGGGAGATCCTTGAGCCTTAAACACAAGGTAGTCCTCATTCACTTGAAGGACGAACTCTCCTCTGTCAACATCAATCACAGTTTTTGCTGTGGCTAGGAAGGGTCTTCCAAGGATGATGGATTCATCCATATTCTTCCCAGTTTCCAGGATTATGAAATCAGCAGGGATGTAAAGGCCTTCAACCTTCACCACGACATCCTCTACAAGTCCATAAGCCTATTTCCTTGAATTGTCTGCCATCTCTAGTGAGATTCTTGTAGCTTGCACCTCAAGGATCCCTAGTTTCTCCACTACAAAGAGGGGCATGAGGTTTATACTTTACCCCAGGTCACACAGAGCCTTCTCAAAGGTCATGGTGCCTATGGTACAAGGTATTGAGAACTTTCCAGGATCCAGTTTCTTCTGAGGTAATTTCTGCTTGACCAAGGTATTCAATTCATTGATGAGCAATGGAGGTTCATTCTCCCAAGTCTCATTACCAATTAACTTGGTATTCAACTTCATGATTGCTCCAAGATACTTAGCAACTTGCTCTTCAGCAATATCTTCATCCTCTTTAGAGGAATAATACTCATCAGAGCTCATGAATGGCAGAAGTAGGTTTATTGGAATCTCTATGGTCTCTATATCAGATTCCTTTGGTTCCTCATTAGGGAACTCCTTAGAGGCCAGCGGATGTCCATTGAGGTCTTCCTCAGTGGAAATCACTGCCTTTTCCTCCTCTATGCATTCGGCCATGTGAGATGTGTTTATGGCCTTGCATTCTCTCTTGGGATTCTCTTTTGTATTGCTTGGGAGAGCACTAGGAGGGAGTTCAGTAACTTTCTTACTCAGCTGATCCACCTGTGCCTCCAAATTTCTAATGGAGGACCTTGTTTCAGTTATGAAACTTAGTGAGGTTTTAGATAGATCAGAGACTATGGCTGCTAAGCTAGAGAGACTCTGCTCAGAGTTCTCTGTCTGTTGCTGAGAAGATGATGGAAAAGGCTTGCTATTGCTAAACCTATTTCTTCCACCAATATTGTTGTTGAAGCCTTGTTGAGGCTTCTGTTGGTCCTTCGATAAAAGACTTCGATGATTTCTCCATGAAGGATTATAGGTGTTTCCATAGGGTTCTCCCATGTAATTCACCTCTGCCATTACAGAATTCTCAGGATCATAAGCTTCTTCTTCAGAGGAAGCCTCCTTAGTACTGCCTGATACAGCTTGCATTTCAGACAGACTCTGAGAAATCATATTGACTTGCTGAGTCAATATTTTGTTCTGAGCCAATATGGCATTTAGAGTATCAATCTCAAGAACTCCTTTCTTCTGAGTTGTCCCATTGTTCACAGGATTTCTTTCAGAAGTGTACAAGAATTGGTTATTTGCAACCATTTCAATGAGTTTCTGGGCTTTTTCAGGCGTCTTCTTCAGATGAAGAGATCCACCAGCAGAGTTATCCAATGACATCTTGGACAGTTCAGACAGACCATCATAGAATATGCATATGATACTCTATTCTGAAAGCATGCCAGAAGGACACCTTCTGATCAATTGCTTGTATCTTTCCTAAGCTTCATAGAGGGATTCGCCTTCCTTCTGTCTGAAGGTCTGGACTTCCACTCTAAGCTTACTCAATTTTTGAGGTGGAAAGAACTTTGCCAAGAAGGCATTGACCAGCTTTTCCCAAGAGTTCAGGCTTTCTTTAGGTTGTGAGTCCAACCATATCCTAGCTTTGTCTCTTAATGCAAAGGGGAAAAGCATAAGTCTGTAGATCTCAGGGTCAACCCCATGGGTCTTAACAGTGTCACAGATTTGCAAGAATTTAGCTAAAAACTGATGAGGATCTTCCAATGGAAGTCCATGATACTTGCAATTCTGCTGCATTAGAGAAACTAATTGAGGCTTAAGCTCAAAGTTGTTTGCTCCAGTTGCAGGAATTGAGATGCTCCTTCCACAGAAGTCAGAAGAGGGTGCAATAAAGTCACCAAGCATCTTCCTTGCATCTCCACCAATGTTGTTGGGCTCGGCCATGTTTATTTTGTCTGCTTCCTTTTCGAAAATTTCTGTCAGGTCTTCTCCAGAGAGTTGTGCTTTAGCTTCTCTTAGCTTTCTCTTCAAGTTCCTTTCAAGTTCAGGATCAGCTTCAACAAGAATGCCTTTGTCCTTGTTCCTGCTCATATGAAAGAGAAGAGAACAAAAAAGTATGGAATTCTCTATGTCACAGTATAGAGATTCCTCGAGGTGTCAGAGGAAAAGAAGAATAGAAGGATGAGGTTGAGAGGAGAATTCGAACTTATAGAGAGGGAGTGAGTCCGAATTGCTAATAGAGGAGAAGTGTTAGTCTTAAATAGAAAAAGGTGAGGAGGGAGAAGAATTTTCGAAAACAAAATTTTAAAAAAATTTAAATTAATTAAAAGAAATTTAAAAAAAAGGTTGATGGTTTTCGAAAATTAAAAGTAAGAAAGTGGTTAAGTGGTTTTGAAAAAGATTTTGAAATTAGCAATCAAAAAGATATGATTGAAAATTATTTTGAAAAAGATGTGATTGAGAAGATATGATTGAAAAACAATTTAAAAAGATTTGATTTTTTAAAATTAATGACTTGACTAACAAGAAGTTTAAAAGATATGATTCTAAAATTCAAATATTGAACCTTTCTTAACAAAGAAGCAACAAACTTGAAATTTTTGAATCAAATCATTAATTGGTAGCAAGGATTTTCTAAAATAGTGAGAGAAAAATGGAAAAGATTTGATTTTGAAAAAGATATGATAAAAAAATAGGATTTGGAAAATATTTGAGTTTGAAAAATTATGAAAATTTGAAAAAGATTTGAATTAAAAACTAACTTACCTCCCTTGTTATCCTGGCGTTAAACGCCCAGAATGGTATCCATTCTGGCGTTTAACGTCCAAAATACTACCCTTTTGGGCGTTTAACACCCAGCCAGGTACCCTGGCTGGCGTTTAAACGCCAATTTTCCTTCTTCACTGGGCGTTTTGAACGCCCAGCTTTTTCTCTGTGATTCCTCTGTTGTATGTTCTGAATCTTCAATTCTCTGTATTATTGACTTGAAAAGACAAAATTTTGAAATTTTTTTTTGAATTTTTAATGTTGAAAAACAACAAAATGAAACTAATCATGGAAAACTAAGATCAGATAAACAATGCATGCATGACACCAAACTTAGAAATTTTCATATTAGAGACACTAACAAATTGAGAATGCTCATGAGAAACAACAAAAGATACCAAACAAGAGAATTTAAAGATCAGACCCAATAAAATCATCAAGAACGACTTGAAGATCATTGAAGAATATAATGCATATATTCGAAAAAAGCAAGAAAATAAAAAATATGCAGGACACCAAACTTAAAAATAGACACTAGACTCAAACAAAAACACAAAATTTTTGGTTTTTATGATTTCATAAAAAAATTTTTGTATTTTTCGAAAATTATTTGGAAAAAGAAAATAAGAAATTTAAAATTTTTAATACGAATTCCAGGAATCATGCAATGTTAGTCTAAAGCTCCGGTCTAGGAATTAGACATGGCTTACTAGCCAGCCAAGCTTTCAGTGAAAGCTCCAGTCAAAAATACTAGACATGGCCAATGGCTAGCCAAGCTTTAGCAGATCATTACATTCAACAGCAAGATTGATAGAAATCAACAAGCTCTTGTGATGATAAGTTGAAACCACGGTCCAAAAGTTTAGACATGGTTTCACAACCAGCCAGACTTTAACAAATTATCATGAAACTCTAGAATTCATTTTTAAAAATTCTAAAGTCATAGAATAATCTATTTTTTGAAAATTTTTTCGAAAATAAAATAAAAGTCAAAAGCTTAAATATAAAATAAAAGTACCTAATCTGAGCAACAAGATGAACCGTCAGTTGTCCAAACTCGAACAATCCCCGGCAACGGCGCCAAAAACTTGGTACACGAAATCGTTATCGCACACCTTTCACACAACTCCGTGCAGCTGACCAGCAAGTGCACTGGGTCGCCCAAGTAATACCTTACGTAAGTAAGGGTCGATCCCACGAAGATTGTCAGCTTGAAGCAAGCTATGGTCATCCTTGTAAATCTCAGTCAGGCGGATTCAAATGGTTATGGGATTTTGATAATTGAAATATAATTAAAACAGAAAATAAGATAGAAGCACTTATGTAATTCATTGGTGGGATTTAAGATAAGCGTATGAAGATGCTTTGTTCTTTCTGAGCCTCTGCTTTCATATTGCCTTCATCCAATCATTCATACTCCCTTCCATGGCAAGCTGTATGTTGGGGGATAACCGTTGTCAATGGCTACCATCTGTCTTCTCAGTGAAAATGGTCCAAATACGCTGTCACCGCACGGCTAATCATCTGTCGGTTCTCACTCATGTTGGAATAGGATCTGTTGATCCTTTTGCATCTGTCACTATGCCCAACACTCGCGAGTTTGAAGCTCGTCATAGTCATCCCATCCCAGTTCCTACTCGGAATACCACAGACAAGGTTTAGACTTTCTGGATCTCAGGAATTACCGCCAATAATTCTAGCCTATACCATGAAGGTTCTAATCTTAGATTAGAAACCCAAGAGATATGCATTCAAGCTCGTTTTCATGTAGAACGGAAGTGGTTGTCATGCACGCGTTCATAGGTGAGAATGCTGATGAGTGTCACTAGTTCATCACATTCATCATGTTGAAGTGCGAATGGATATCTTGGAGAAGAAGTAGGCGTGAATTGAATAGAAAAACAATAGTAATTGCATTAATTCATGAAGAACAGTAGAGCTCCACACCTTGATCTTCGGGGTGTAGAAACTCCACCATTGAAAATACATAAGTGAAAATAGGGTAGACATGGCCGAATGGCCAGCCTCTCATGGAAGTCTCAGAACACAAAAACTACATAATGTGTTCCAGAGATAATCCGAAGATGAAAATACAATAGTGAAAGGTCCTATTTATAATGAACTAGTAGCCTAGGGTTTACAGAAATAAGTAATTAATGCAGAAATCCACTTCCGGGCCCACTTGGTGTGTGCTTGGGCTGAGAATTGAAGCGTTCACATGTATAGACTTTTGTTGGAGTTAAACGCTAGCTTTGGTGCCAGTTTGGGCGTTTAACTCTAGCTTTTATGCCAGTTCTGGCGTTTTACGCCAGAATAGGGTAGAAAGTTGGAGTTTAAATGCCAGTTTGCATTATCGCATTATCAAATCCCGGGCAAAGTATGGAGTATTATATATTGTTGGAAAGCCCAGGATGTCTACTTTCCAACACAATTGAGAGCGTGCCAATTGGGCTTCTGTAGCTCCAGAAAATCTATTTCGAGTACAGGGAGGTCAGAATCCAACAGCATCTGCAGTCCTTTTTCAGCCTCTGAATCAGATTTTTGCTCAGGTCCTCAATTTCAGCCAGAAAATACTGAAATCACAGAAAAACACACAAACTCATAATAAAGTCCAGAAATATGATTTTTATTTAAAAACTAATAAAAATATAACAAAAAGTAACTAAAACATACTGAAAACTACCTAAAAATAATGTCAAAAAGCGTATAATTAAAAGTTTTAGGTTTATTTCTTCTCAATTCCAGGTTCAATGTTCCTTTAATTTAGTTTCTCTTCTACTTTTATTTATTCTAGCATTCTAGTTTATATATCTTTCCAATTGAATTTATGAACTCTCCATGTTAGATTTGATTTCTTTATTTAATGCAATTTGAGGTATTTCATGTTTATGAATTTTATTTAGCTTTTTACATTCTTAGCTTGAATTGAGTAATTGGAGACGCTTGAGTTATCAAACTCCTTTGTTGATTGATAATTGAAAGTTGCTAATTGACTTGAATTCCACTATCTCTAGTCTTTCCTTGGGAGTTGACTAGGACTTGAGGAATCAATTTGATTTATCCACTTGACCTTCCTTCATAGTTAGAGGATTAACCAAGTGGGAGCAATGAACAATTCTCATCACAATTGATAAGGATAATTAGGATAGGACGTTTAATTCTCATACCTTGCCAAGAGTTTTCTTAATTATTAATTTACTTTCTTGCAATTTACTTTTCTTGTTCAACCTTTCAAAAACCCAAAAATATACTTTTCCTTAACCAATAATAACTACACCTCCCTACAATTCCTTGGAAGACGACCCAAGGTTTAAATACTTTGGTTTATTTTTATTGGGTTTGCTTAAGTGACAAACAAGTTTTTGTATGAAAGGATTCTTTGTTGGTTTAGAAACTATACTTGCAACGAGAATATATTTGTGAAATTCTTTACTAGCAAAAAATCCGTTCATCAATGTCGTAGGTGCTAAGTGCTATCTGAAGCTGTATCTGAATGACGCATTTTGGTTAGTAGCGGAAAGCCTAAAACAACGTTTCTTTTCTTTTTGAACAATTCTTGATTCTAATTTTTAGGGTTAGGATCAGTATATGCAATAGATCGAGAATACCTGAATCTGTTATTATTGTTCACTTATTTGTATATACAATTGTCTATGCAAATTTACAATGTGCAGTGTTTTGTGAATAGCTTTAAAAGAAATATTGATCTGTTTCCATTATGAATATTTTGAGACATTGTAATCTGTTATGTATAGCATTTGAAACTTGAATATCTGAAATATGCACATGAATCAGTCACTGATAAGCATTAGCAGTATAGAAATGATTTGAATAAACACAACAATTTGGATGCATTTCTTAGGGATCCGTATAACCTGCTCTGTTTGTTCTTCCAACATTGGTCGTCAGAGTTTATTTTCCACCATGGTATTATGAGCAAGTTTATGACCAAGTGAAACAGAGTTTGATTCCAACCGCTTGCATTCTTTAAGTTAAATTTTAGTTTTAGCACAAGGCTTGATCAGAATTGTACTTTTAGTTTATGGCTTGTTCATTATTTAAGATACTGCGCTTATTTAATTGATCTGCATTTATTTACTTAATTTCTCTATAGAGATTTATTTTTGAATGAATGTTTTTGCTGGACATGTTTGGGACTGTTTTAGTTATAATTATATGTTAAATGTATTGGTTGATATGACCCTGAGTTCTCTTACATTGACCAGAATAAAATAAAAAAGGCATTTAATGTCTTTATTGTGTGTGTTTGCAGGCAAACAAGAAGATAGCAGATGCTAAACTCGCGAAAGATTTTCAGGCCGTGTTGAAAGAATTTCAGATGGCACAGCGACTTGCGGCAGAGAGGGAAATAGCTTACACCCCAATGTTCCACAAGCAGCTCCATCCAGGTGATTAGTCAACCATTAGTGGAATCTTACAGTGGAAAACTGTGTTTATTTGTGTGGCTTAATGCTTATGTTGATACGATTTTATATATTGAACTCATTCTTAAAGAAGAATATGTTACTATTGGTAATCAATTTTGCTTCTCTACTGGCTACCATCAATGCACATAACACTTATTATTTGGGCTTTTCTCTTTGCAGCTATACAGCTAATGAAGCAGATGCTAATAATTTTAATTTTTAACTTACTATTCACCTGCAAAATGCTTTTACTTAAATGGTTAAGATCCGCTAATTTATTGATGAATTGATTGAGAAGGTTCTTTCTTCATTTAAAATGTACTATTGTCATAAGTAGGAGCATTTTATCATGTGTTGACTACTTCATACTTCTTTAAAGAAATAACATTTCAGGGAAAAGTATCTTGTAATAATTATCAGGGAGAAGCATTTTATTATCTTCTTTTTTTTTTTAGATATAAGGAAGAATTAATGCAACTAATTTATTAAGATTTAAGGATGGCACTTGTTTATTACTTGTCAGTTAATGATAAAAAGGTCAATGTACTATAGAGAAAGCACTACTTATAGATGCTATTATGATGCATATCATTTTATTGGCATAATGGTTCATACTAAAGTGACTTTGAGGATTATTTTTGTAACGACCTAACTCCCAGTATGCCATGGTCATACAAGAAGCTAAGTGTTACTAACTTATCCTTCCTAATTATTAACTATTATTTAGTATATGAGCCTGTTCCTTGTTAGAGCGATGCCAGTTTTACGAGTAATTTTTATATCGTTGCGGATAACAAGGTGAACTAAACAGGCATACATTGAGAGAAATAGAAATGAAGCATAAAGAAACATAGAAACACAGCTAATAATATACATCATGTACACTATAACAAAACATGTAGCATTTATACAAGATCAAGTCAGTTTACATCCTCGTCATCCTACATAGCTAATATTTACACGACACTCCCAGGGCCTGGCCCATACAGAAAGCCGCTAAACTGGCGCCCAGGCTAGCCTAACTACTATATAGCTCCAAGCTCTCGGGTGTACTAACACAAGTGAGAGACTAACTAACAGATAATGTCAGACTAGAGTGTCATCAAAAGAATGCCCCTATGGCTGTCAAGCTATATCTACACGTGGCCCTTTGGAGAATCGTCGTGAGGCTCGTTCATCTCCTCATCCTGCTCTATCTCTATCTCAGGATTCTCCTCATCATCATCATCCGCAGCTACAACTATACCCTCAGATCCACCAAAAATACTGCTGTCACTATGTACAAAACCATTCACGAGCACAGGTCCGTTCGCGTATATAGGAGCTATCCCACCGTCCGGTAGTGCCAGCTCATCAAGCTGTGGAAAGTCGGGGATCGGCTCAGGGGGAAAATCCCACTCTGGTGGTATCACAGGTACGTAGTCACCAGCTAACTCGAGGTCATCAGGAATGATAGGCTTAGGTACCACCTCATTCAAAGGTTGAGCTGGTATAGGGTGTCCGGGATCATTAGGAAAAGGATGTCCAGGTGCGTCAGGATGTAACCAGGATAAGGGAAAGTCGTAAGGAGCATCGGGGTCAAAATACGAGCTAGACAGAGGATGTTGAAAAGCTTGATTAGGTAATGCATATCGTCTAATACGAGGCTCCAAACCCTTAATGAAGTAACTGTGATGTATCGGATTCTCGTAGACGTAAGGGTCCTCGAACTCATAGAAGATCACACCCGTCTCCAACTGAGGGGGAGGAAGGGAGAGAAGGGGTAAGAACTAGGGAGTTCTTAGTAGGGTCGGGGTTGTTAGTTACATTCATTTATTCATTTTCGTTTAGCAGATGGATAATAGAATACAGTAAAGTAGTAAATAGAAGTTAAAAATAGATAGAAAAACAAAGAACAGAACATAAGCAGAAGAATACAAGAAGATAAAGCACAGACATAACACTCGAGCAAACAAACATAAAGAAATAGATCGCACACAAGTAGGAATGCAACAGAGAATGATGCGCGGACAAGAATGATGCATGTCTAGTCCTAGTGCAGGCCATGAGCTCATGTGTCGGTTAGCACCTGCATTCCCGACATTTATCCAGTCACAAGTTCACGATATCCCAGATACGATTTTCCGTTCAAATAAATGCGCATATAATTATTAGCAGCTCTATTGAGACAGCCTCTACTTTCTACTCACAGGAAATATATACTCTTGGGAACGAAAAATTACTCTTGGGTTGCCTCAGGGCAACAGATAAATAAACAAACATCTCTTGGGTTGCATTAAGCAACAAACAAATAAATAATATCTCTTGGGTTGCATTAAGCAACAAATATATATATAATATCTCTTGGGTTGCATTAAGCAACAAATATATATATAATATCTCTTGGGTTGCTGCAAGCAACAAATAACTTTTCAATAAGCCTTCTACTCTTAGTCTCTTTACCCTGCTCTGATTTCTCTGTTTAACTTGTGTATTTAAAGCTTATGTAAATTTCGGTATGAATAGTTAGCTTGTCCCAGGTATAGGTTCATTAAGTCTATACTGAAACAGTTTAACTTTTCATATAATACCTAACTCTAGTCGCAACTCAGAGACTAACTATGTTGCCCTAGTTTGTTCGCTAGTCTCTGTCTGTTTTTCTGTCATTAAAACTTTACAGACTTTTTCTTCGATTTTTATCTTTTCTTCAATTTTTTATCTTTTATTTATCTTTGCCTCACTAATATGTTCTTACCACTCCCTAAGTGTTTTATGAAGGTAATTATGAGATTCTGCGCTTAATGTTGTCTTTCTAAAGCTTTTACAGAAAACTGCCTTTTTCGCATTATTTTATTATTTTTATTAAAATATTATTTTTAATTAAATATTATTATTTAATATTTTATTATTATTTATTATTTTATCATTAATTTTCGAAAATTAACTTACCTTTTACTTTTAACCTTTAAAATTCACTTTTTACCACCCGTAACTTTTAATATTTCTATTTTTACCACCCTAACT
>NC_029793.2:70364089-70431043 GCF_000816755.2 Arachis ipaensis
TTTTTTATTATTTTATCATTAAATTTTTTTAAATTAACTTACTTTTACTTTTAACCTTTAAAATTCACTTTTTACCAGCCGTAACTTTTAATATTTCTACTTTTACCACCCTAACTTTCAGAAATTACTAAACAACCCCTTAAACACCAAAATTTTTACTTCCTTGCCCTTTTAAGGATCTAAAGCCTGTTCTTCATTGTTCTTCATCACACTCACACCAAGAATCAATCATATATACAACCAATTTTTAGCACAGCCAAATCATACAACATTCACACAACTCAAACACAAACAATCAAGATTAATTTCGTGACACCCTACCTGGTTTTGCTGCTCCTAATTCAGTTAGACTTTCAGGTGGTCCTTAAGCACTTTTTCCTCCTAAGTCACATCAAGAACAACTTTAAATTCAAAAACCCTCAACTAACCATATCTCCCTCAGCATGTTAGGAAGTGATTTCTAACCTTAGACTTGCTGGAAGTTCACATTTCTTGGCCCTCAAGTCAAGTTAAGCATGATTCTTAAGGAAGAACATCAAGAAAACACATGTTTAAGCATGTTTCCTTGAAACCGAATCAAAATAGAGATGGTGCAGCCAACTCACCTTGATTCCAGCCTTGATAAGTCATATGATCATGTAGAGAAAGAAGAGAGGATCATTTTGGTCGGATTGGAATTTTGATTTGAGTTTTAGTTCAGCAGAAATCAAGCTTTGAAGATTTGGAACTAAGAACTTTTCTCTCTTTTTCTCCCTTCCTATTTTCGGCCACAAAGTGAAAATGAGCCAGCCTTGGGGGTTTTGGGGGTGTAGGGTGAGTTGTGATTGGTTAGCTTGGAGGTGGATTAAAATAATATTAAAATATCTCAGGTGTATAACTACTAAAACTAGATGTATCGGAACACTTGTAAAAATATCTCTAAAAATTATTTTTTGAACTACTAGCATAAATGACACTAGTAACATATTTATTATGAGAATAAAACATGAATAATGAGGCCTTAGCATTGCTAAAGTCATCAGAGAGTGCTGGTGCTAAGCTGCACCAGTAAACTGTGAACCCGGTTAAACCGATTTTCTATTTTTAACCAAAACTGACCAGGTAACCTTATAATATCATTCAAGAAGCTTCTAATACTAATATAATGATAATATAATCCTATTATCTCTCTTCTCTCATAAATCGAGTCCGGTTTAGCAAACTGAGACTATTTACGAAAAACCGAATCAAAACTCCTAATCGATATAGTTCAAAAACTATGTTCGTGACCGCGTTATCGAGCTTGCCTCGGAAAAGGTTCTAACTTAAAGATAACATAATGACAATGGGGATTGAGATACTTGATGATATATTCAAGGTTCTCCCGTTACTGATCCTCTGGAGAAATTCGTACTTCTAGAAAAGATCTCGCGTACTCAAAAACCGGGGTTGTTACATTCTACCCTCCTAAAAGAAAATTTTGCCCTCAAAATTTCAGTTACCTGAGAATAGATGCGGGTAATTAGCTTTCATCTTATCTTCCAGTTCCCAAGTGTGCTCTTCTTTTCCTCTTTGTCCCCAAGCTACTTTGACTAAGCGAACAGTTTTGCCTCTTAGTTGCTTATCACTTCTTTCTACGATCCGAACTGGTGATGCTTGATATGTTAAATCGTTTCGTAACTGTACTGTCTCTGGTTGTAAAATGTGAATCTCGTCGGAAATATATTTCTTAAGTTGCGAGACATGAAAAACATGATGAAGGTTTGACAGATATGGAGGAAGGGCTACTTGATAAGCTACTAGACCGACTCTTTTAAGTATTTGGAAAGGTCCTATGTATCAAAGGTTAAACTTTTTAGTCTTAAGGGCTCTACCTATTCCAGTAGTTGGGGTTACTTTAAGAAAGACATGGTCTCCTTCACTAAACTCTAAGGGTCTACGTCTATTATAGGCATAGCTCTTTTGACGGCTCTGTGCTGTCTGGATCTTCTGGTGAATCCCCTTTATCTTCTCAGTAGTTTCTTGCACTAAGTCTGGACCTAAGACACTAGCTTCTCCGTCATCATTCCAACACAATGGTGTCTGACATCTTCTTCCGTAGAGAGCTTCATATGGTGCCATCCCGATACTTTGTTGGTAACTGTTGTTGTAGACGAACTCGACCAATGGCAAATACCTATCCCAACTGCCCTGGTTATCCATCACACAAGATCTTAGCATGTCTTCCAATGTCTGGATTGTTCGCTCTGATTGTCCGTCTGTCTGAGGATAGTATGCTGTACTCATGTGCAATTCTGTTCCTAAAGCTTTCTGGAAAGCTCCCTAGAATCTGGAAGTAAACCTCGGATCTCAATCTAAAACAATTGATGAAGGTATTCCGTGCAATCATACGATTTCTTGAATATATATCCGTGCCAGCCTTTCTAATGTATAGTCAACTCGAATCGGAAGGAAGTGCGCTATTTTTGTCAACCTGTCCACAATTACCCAAATGGCATCGTGTCCTGTTGAGGTCCTTGGCAATCCCGTGACAAAATCCATAGTGATCTGCTCCCATTTCCATTGTGGTATTTCTAAGGGTTGCAAGGTTCCTGACGGTTTCTGGTGTTCCACCTTCACCTTCTGCCAGGTTAAATATTTTGAGACACAATTAGCTACCTCTTTCTTTAAGACCGGCCACCAGAACATTCGTTTCAAATCTTGATACATCTTTGTCATTCCAGGATGCATAGAAAATCTACTTTGATGAGCTTCTGTAAGAATCCCTTGTCGCAAATCTCCAGAGCTAGGCACACAAATTCTGTTCTTGTATCTCCAGAGACCGCTACGATCTTGTCTCACAACTTCTGGTTCTTCTGCTCCCATATGTTTCAGCATCGTCATCATTTCTGAATTTTGAACACAGTGTTTGGTATATCTGGCTACTTGAATTTGGTGATGACCCAGTCGCAAATAAATCTTTGAGAACATAATTGCACCTTTCAGCTGATCCATCAGATCATCAATCCGTGGAAGTGGGTAGTTGTTCTTGATAATGACTTTATTTAGCTGTCGGTAATCCACGCAGAGCCTTATTCCACCGTCCTTCTTTTTACTAATAATACTGGAGCTCCCCAAGGTGATGCACTGGGATGAATAAATTTCTTTCCAAGTAGCTCATCCAACTGCTTCTTCAACTCTGCAAGTTTCAGTGGTGACATCCGGTACCATGCTATGGAAATCGGTCCGGTTCCAGGTACAAGTTCAATGCTGAATTCTATCTCTCGCTGAGGAGGAAACTCAGGTATGTCGTCCGGGAAAACATCAGGAAATTCCTTCACGACTCGAATTCATTCTAAGCTTAGTTTACTATCATTCGAGCTAGGGGCTAATAGAACGTACCCCTCACAATCACTCCCGTCTAATGTAACTCTTACCGAATTCATATATAAAGTATGGGACAGAAATGGTTTAATATTTAAACTATCAGATGGAATAATAGCAGTTCTTTCATAGCAATCAAGGAAAACATGATACTTGGACAACCAATCTAATCCTAGAATAACTTCCAAACCACATAGAGGCAAACAGATTAGATCATGTATAAAAGTTCTGTTCCTAATAGTGAATGGTACTTGCAGTCACACTAAACTAGTCAAAGCATTTTGGGATACAGGTGTATGGACAATTAAATCAAAATTTAACTCAGAGAAATCTAGTCCCAACTCACGAGCAACAGTTAAAGAAATAAAGCAATGCGATGCACCCGAATCATACAGTACAGTTAGAAATCAATTCTTGACGTAACACTGACCTTGGATCAGGGCGTCTAATTGCATAGCATCATCAGTAGTCATAGCAAACACTCGACCTTGTTGCTGGGTTCGCACTGGATTCCAAACAAACTTTCTTGGGTAGATCCTAGCTGTGTGTCCAGATTCCTCACAAGTAAAACAAGCATTCATTCCTTACAGCATCCAAATCTAACATAGACATAGCCATGGAGATCATAACAGCTATGAGGATAGCTGTGCCTCGCATCGATTCGTCGTTTGGAGCTCGATTAAACTATGCCTATTCGCAGTCATTAAGGTCCTATCTGCACCAAACAATCAACATTAAGGTGATCAGTCTTAATATCTCAAGTTAAGCACGAACATTCCCAAAATGAGCGCTCATAGACATTCATGCTGTTCCGAGGGTTACCTGAAACTGTGGGTCGATCTCGGACGAGATCTTCTGTGCTGGTCGGAGATGACGTGTCCGACTGGTGAGTGGCAGCCGGAATTGTCGTGTCCAACTTGTTGGACCGGATG
This sequence comes from Arachis ipaensis, assembly GCF_000816755.2. Classification (NCBI taxonomy): domain Eukaryota; kingdom Viridiplantae; phylum Streptophyta; class Magnoliopsida; order Fabales; family Fabaceae; genus Arachis; species Arachis ipaensis. The sequence goes on from NC_029793.2 coordinate 70,368,364, forward strand.
CGCTGCTGATCCTTCGTCACCGGAAGGTGGTGGTACCTGCAAGGGACTCCGATGCTTAAGTTAGCAAGGGTATTAAGCAGGTTTTTAGTAGAATCAGAGTATGAGTTATACCTGGGTGCTCCAATGTATTTATAATGGTGTTGAGTGACCTTTTTAGATAAGATAAGTTAGTTATCTTATCTTATCTTTATCTTTTGGTGAGGTCAGCTTATTTTCAAAGGAACCGCCCTTCTCTCTGTAGGCTTAGGCTGCCTTTGGATTTGGGTTGTGTTCCTTGATTTGGACCCATTTTTGGGCTTTCCAGGTGATTTGGCCGAGCTCTTTGAGAAGAGTTCGGGTTGTCTTGACCTGAAGAGGTCGGTCACTTTGTCTGAAGACTATCCCGGGTCGGACAACTCGACCCTGGGTATGAACAGTACCCCTGCTCGAGCTCGGTCTTCTTCTTGAGGTAGAGTCTTAGACTTCGATCCTTCTCTGGTGAAGATGAACTCGAGCATTTGTCGACTTCTTTCTTTGTAGACTTTTTGAATGTGGAACGTTTTCTTCTGAGAACGCACGCTTTTATATCAGCGCTCTGTTCTTGGGAACGTGCGAGGGTTTAATACCTTCATTAATTGGTTTTAATTGCCCCGTTTCCCTTTGCTTTTTATTTTGAATTTTGCACGCAGAAACGGTTTCTCTTCTTTCATTTTTCTTTGTAACTTCTCCCTTCACTCTCTCGCTTTCTGCTTTCGCCTAAATTTTTCCTTTTCTTGTGTTGCGGCGTCATTCGGCGATTTTCTGGGTGATTCTGTCTTTCCATCTTCAATCTCCTTTGAAGCTTCTTCCTTCGTTCAGGTTGGTTTTTCTTTTTTTGTGCTTCTTTCGTTGTTTTTTTCCTTCGGTTCTTAGTAAAGTTTTGGTTTTATTTGAATGCATGTTTGGAAAGCTTGAATCTTTTTGCATTGTCGTGCTCGCTTGTCGCTGTGCTGCATGTTTTTCTGGTTTTTTATGAACCTATTTTACTTTGCCCAGAAGGTTTCTCCTTTTGATGACTTTCGCTATGTTGATTGATTTTATTGATGATCCTTTGTAGAAAGTAACGATTTGTTCTAGTGGCTTGTTTGTTTGGGGTGTTTATTATCTGAAAAAGGTGGCGTCTTTGATGACTTCTTGTTGATACTTTCGTTGCTTGGTAGTTCCGTCTGCGACTGTGAATTTGGGAGGTAGTTATTTTGATGACTTTATTTTATTTGTAGCTCGTGGCTTTCTTCTCAGAGTGTTATCTTCCTGTTAAGATGTGTAGAGATGTAGACTTGTAGGTTTCCCTGAGTCTTTGTTCCATAAGTTGCCTCCAAAGGATGCCCCTGGATCTTTAGTGTGGGTCTTGGGGTTTCCTTTTGTTGCTTGTATTGCTCTGGTGTCATGCTTGTCCGAGCTGTTCTGATATGGTTTTTGACTTTATCCGAGATGTTTGGGTTATTAATCTATTTTCTTCTTTTCTTGCTGTAGGACTAGTTGACCTCATGTCTTCTCGCAAGAACATTGTTGAAACATCTTCTCAAGTCCCTGAGGGCATGGCTGATTGGGTGGATTCGATGGTTCTTTTATGTGTTTCTTTGGTTGATTCTGAATTTTGTCAGCAGCTTAGGCAATTTCATAGGGTTTGTAATAGTGATAATGAGGAAAAGAATTATGAGCTTGTACCCCCTTCTTCTGAAGAGAGAGTTTGTTTCTCTACTCGAGTTGCTGGAGACCGTCCTTTTTTCTATGCATACGATTTTTTTTTGGCCAGATGAGCATCACCATTCCTTTTACTCCTTTTGAGACCAATCTGTTGTGGTCTTGCAATGTAGCTCCATCCCAACTTCACCCCAATTCTTGGGGCTTTATAAAGATTTTTCAATTGTTGTGTCATGAACTTGACGTCCCTGCCTCGCAATTCCTTTTCTTTTATTTGTTTGTCTTGACAAAACCTGGGGTAGTGAAGAAAAAGGCTGCCTGGGTTTCTTTCCGAGCTTCACAAGGGAAGAAGGTTTTTTCTATGTATGACGAGTCATTTCATGATTTTAAGAACTATTTCTTCAAGGTCCGAGCTGTTGAAGGAGCTCGGCCCTTTTTTCTGGATGAGAATCATGAGCCCACTTTTCCTTTAGAGTGGCAAAAGAACGTTGTTGTGTCAAGGTATTCATGGGAGATGTTGGACGAGGTCGAGCAGGCCTTTGTGACTGTGTTGGAGGAGAATTGGGGGGAGCCTCCCTATCTTGATACCAAGAAATTTTTAGGGGACCCCTCACTTCTCCGAGCTGAGCTGGGTAGTGATCGATTTCCTTTCTTTGTTTGTGGATTTTATTTTCTGCAAGCTCTTTTCTGATTTGTAACTTGATTTCTCACTGTTATATGTTGCTTGCAGATATGATTAAAAATAATGAATCTATGAAGGCCTTCAAGAGGGCCAGGAAGGCTACTGTATCCTAAAACATCTCGGCTAAAGCGGCCGGAGAGGGGTCGTCCCAGGTTCAGTCGAAGCCATCTGTGTCGAGTTCACCTGGGCCGAGGAGGGTGATCCCTACTCCCCGGGTTCGTCTGGCTGACCCTTCGCAAACTTCAGCTGCTGGTGCTGGCGCTCCTCCTTTGAAAAAGCAAAAAACATCTGAGCCTTTTAACCTTGATGCCCCTGATTTTGATGCCGTCGAGTTTGTCGACCAACAGATTGCCCCCTATGGAGGTCTTCCAATGGATGATGTGTCCATTCTTCATCACCTGGAGTTCATAACTAGAAGTAGTGTGAAGATGGCTCATATGGGTGCGGCTCTTTTTCGAACTGCTCAGGGTATCCCGGTTCATGCTACAAAATCTTTCATGCTGGAGGCTAAGGCAGAGTTTGATAGAATAAAAGGTTTGAAGGAGGAGCTAGAGGTAAAGTTGGCAAAGGTGGAAAAAGAATTAGAGGGTGAAAAGGCTAGTTCTATGGCCTTGGCGGCTTTCATGAAGTTGGCTGAGGACACCGCATTAAGGCACAAGGATAGCTACGTCACGTCCTATAGGGAAGTGATGCGCCTTAGGGAGGAGTTGGAATCGGCCCGGGTCGATTATTCCGAGCTCCAGGGTCACCTTGTGGGCAGTGTGAATGCTGCTTATGAGAACTTGAAGGAGCAGGTTCGAGTTATTGCACCTGAGGCCGACCTTACTCTCTTTAGTCTAGACAATGTTGTAAAGGATGACAAGATTGTTCCTGACGACCCTGATGACGATGATGTTGAACCTCCCTTCGTGCCTGCTGCCAAAGTATCTGAGGTGCCGACTTCTTCAATTCCTTTGGTTGAGGCTAGTCATCCCAAGTCAGAACCTGATTGTCGAATCTTGAATCGGGATGATGGAACTGTGGATGCCGTACCTCTTCGGACTCGTCCTCCTTCGTCCTGTGTTGATGCTGCTAAGGAGCCTTAGGATTCTTAGTGAATTTTCTAATTGCTTGTGTAGGTAGCCTCGTCCTCCTTCGCCCTGTGTTGATGCTGCTAAGGAGCCTTAGGATTCTTAGTGAATTTTCTAATTGCTTGTGTAGGTAGCCCGGCTTGTGGGCTTTTTAAACTCTTTATTTTGTAAATGATGTTTCTGACTTTCGCTGCACTTCTAGTTACTTGTTTAGCAACCTTATTTTGAAAAACAAAGTAATTTCCAAGCCCTTGGGGTTAGTTTTGGTAACCTTTTGGGCTTGTTATTATTATAACTTGTGTTTTTTCGTAACATGTCCCTCTGCATTCGTCCAGGTACCTTTCTAGGTCTTTTGGGAGTGTTGGAACTTTTCGTTGTCTGACCTCTTTGGGTTGGCTTGGTTCTTTGCTTGATGTTATTTTCAGTAATTTGTGTTGTTTGGACCTCGTTCGGGTTTTTGTCCGAATTTACTTCGTATAACGCTAAAGCTTTCGGGAGATCGATTTTGTCATGTCGGTTTGTCTGAGTTGTTAGTAATCCTCTTTTTTGGACCTTGCTTAGGTCTCTTTTAAGGATTACCTTACGTTTTGGGCTGACTCCCTCGCGCTGGGTCTTACTAAGTTATTTTTGTAATCCTCTTTCTTGGACCTTGTTCAGGTCTCTTTCAGGGATTACTTTTATAACTTTTGTGTTTTGGGCCGACTTCATCATGTCGGGCCCTCCTAAGTTATTTTTGTAATCCTCTTTCTTGGACCTTGTTCAGGTCTCTTTCAGGGATTACTTTTATAAATTTTGTGTTTTGGGCCGACTTCGTCATGTCGGGCCCTCCTAAGTTATTTTTGTAATCCTCTTTCTTGGACCTTGTTCAGGTCTCTTTCAGGGATTACTTTTATAACTTTTATGTTTTGGGCTGACTTCGTCATGTCGGGCCCTTCTAAGTTAAAGTAATCCTCTTTTATAGGGTTGGCTAGACCTCTTTCCGGGGTTTACTTATAACTTGGTTTAACTTGGTCCGATTTCTTAACGTTGGCCAGTCTTTAAGTTATTATTTAGCAATCCATTAAGACCTCGTCAGGTCTTTTCTCCGAATCACTTTCGATAACTTCTTGCATTATTCTGTTTTCATCTTTGCCGATTTATAGAAGGTGAATTCAATCCTTGTTTAGTCGACCTTGAGATGAATTTTGGTTTTCATCTCTGCTGGTCTTTATCGTGATCGTGCAGTGAATTTTACTTTCACTTTCTGCCGATCTGTTGCTTTATAATCGTGCGATGAATATTTCAGATTAATGCGTCTTGAAAACTTGTAGAACGTCTAACATATTTTATTTGAAAGAAAATGCAAATATGTACATGTAGAGTTTTTACCCTTTTAAGTCGGATAATTTGTGGATCTCAACTTGGTGCCTTATTAAAAAACCTTTTCAGGAAAAAGAGTACACCCTGTGCTGAGATCCCTTACCATTCCTAGCTATAGTACCTTCTTAGGTTGCAGGTGATGAGTATTTTGGTGAAAAATAAATTTCTCCCAAAACACACAAATCTAACCGGCAAGTGTACCGGGTCGTATCAAGTAATAAAGGCGTGCTATGATTTGGGAAGCTCTCGCCCCTCGAGTTCGGACAATCTGTAGTAGCCCTTCCCAAGTACTTCTATGACTCGGTAGGGTCCTTTCCAGTTTGCTGCCAGCTTTCCTTCTCCAGGTCGAGTTGTTCTAATATCATTTCGGATTAGGATGAGATCATCTTCAGCGAAACCTCTTGGCACTACCTTTTGATTATATCTGGAAGCCATTCAACGTTTTAGTGCTTCTTCCCTGATCCGAGCTCTTTCCTGGATTTCGGGAAGTAGGTCGAGCTCTTCCTTTTGAAGTTGGGAGTTGGCTTCCTCATTGTAATGAACCACTCTAGGCGACCCTTCCTCGATCTCCACTAGGATTATTGCCTCCGTCCTGTATGCTAATCGGAAGGGCGATTCTTTTGTGGTGGAATGTGGCGTTGTTCGATATGCCCATAGGACTTGTGGGAGCTCTTCGGCCCAAGCTCCCTTTGCGTCTTGTAATCTCCATTTTAGCCTAGCCAATATGACTTTGTTGGCAGCTTCGGCTTGTCAATTGGCCTGGGGATGTTCGACAGAAGTGAACTGGTGCTTTATGTTCAAGTCGGCTACTAATTTTCTGAAGCCTGCATCTGTGAATTGGGTGCCATTATCTGTGGTGATGGAGTATGGAACCCCGAACCTTGTGACAATGTTCCTATATAGGAATTTTCGACTTCTTTGAGCAGTAGCGTTAGCTAGGGGTTCTGCCTCGATCCACTTTGTGAAATAGTCTACCCCTACTATGGGGAATTTAACTTGTCCCGATCCCTGAGGAAAGGGTCCGAGAAGGTCGAGTCCCCATTTTGCAAATGGCCAAGGTGAGGTTACGCTGATGAGCTCCTCTGGTGGGGCGATGTGAAAGTTGGCATGTTTTTGACATGGGAGACATGTCTTTACGAACTCTGTGGCCTCCTTTTGTAGAGTTGGCCAATAAAATCCTGCCCGGAGTACTTTTTTGGTGAGCACTTGTGCTCCGAGATGATTGCCACAGATGCCACTGTGTACTTCTTCCAGAACTTCCCTCGTGTTGGAAGTTGGTACACATTTTAACAAGGGTGTTGAAATTCCTCTTTTGTAAAGAGTATTGTTTATGATAGTGTAGTATTGTGCCTCTCGTTTTATCCTTTTTGCCTCCTTCTCATCTGTAGGAAGTATTTCTGTTTTGAGGTAGTTAATTATAGGAGTCATCCATCATTGATCTAGACCTGTTATGGCTAGGACTTTTTTCTCTTCCGAGATTGACGGGTTCTGTAGTAATTCCTTGATGAGGCTTCTATTGTTGCTTCCTGGTTTGGTGCTGGCTAGTTTTGAGAGTACATCAGCCCAGGCATTTTGTTCGCGGGGTATGTGATGTATCTCATACTCCTGGAGTTGTCTGAGCTGTTCCCTGGCTTTACCTAGGTACTTTTTCATAGTGGGGTCCTTGGCTTGGTAGCTCCCTGTTATTTGTGAGGTGATCACCTGTGAGTCGCTGAAGATAATGAGTTTTTAAGCTCCGACCTCTTTAGCCAGCTTTAAACCAGCTAGCAGTGCCTCATATTCAGCCTGGTTGTTTGAGGCAGGGAACCCGAATTTGAGAGAGAGTTCGATTTGGGTTCCTTGATTACTTTCAATTATCACACCTGCGCCGCTTCCCGTTTTATTCGAGGAACCATCCACATAGAGATTCCATTCTGTGGGGGTTTCCGGGGTGTCCGTAAATTCTACAATGAAGTCGGCTAAGTATTGTGATTTGATGGCTGTCCGAGCTTCATACTGAAGGTCGAACTCGGACAACTTGACCGCCCATTGTAAAATTCTGCCTGCTAGGTCTATCTTCTGCAATATCCCTTTTATGGGCTGGTTGGTCCGAACCTTAATGGTGTGAGCTTGGAAGTACGGGCGAAGTCGTCGAGATGTTAGTATGAGAGCATAGGCAAACTTTTCTATTTTTTGGTAGTTCAGCTCGGATCCTTGTAACGCTTTACTGATGAAGTATACGGCTTATTGCCCACTGTCGTCTTCTTGAACTAGTGCTGAGGCTACTGCCCGACTCCCTACCGCGAGGTATAATATGAGTGGTTCTCCTTCTCGTGGCCGAGATAGGATAGATGGCCATCCTAGAAATCTTTTGAAATCTTGGAAGGCTTGTTCACACTCCGTTCTCCATTTGAACTTTTTTCCTTTCCTTAGAGTAGCATAGGAGGGAAGAGATCTTATTGCTGATCCTGCTAGGAATCTGGACAAGGCTGCCAATCTTCCGTTGAGTTGTTGTACCTCTTTGACACAAGTTGGGCTCTTCATGTTGAGTATGGCCTGGCATTTATCCGGATTTGCCTCAATTCTTCTTTGTGTGAGCATAAAACCTAAGAACTTGCCAGCTTCTACTGCAAAGGTGCATTTTGCAGGATTGAGTCGCATGCCATGCTTTCTTATAGTGTCGAACACTTGGACCAGGTCGGACAATAATGTCTCTTCACTTTGTGTCTTTATCAACATGTCGTCCACATAGACTTCCATGACTTTTCTGATATGATCTGAAAAGACTTTATTCATTAGCCTTTGATAAGTAGATCCCGCGTTCTTGAGACCAAAAGGCATCACAATGTAGCAGTAATTTGCTTTTGGTGTTAAAAACGAGGTTTTTTCTTGATCGGGTGGATACATGGGGATTTGATTGTATCTGGAATATGCATCCATAAACGAGAGGTATTTATATCCGGAGGAGGCATCTACCAGAGCGTCGATACTTGGGAGTGGATAAGGGTCTTTTGGGCAGGCTTTGTTGAGATCTATATAGTCGGTGCACATTCGCCACTTCCCGTTTGATTTTTTCACCAAGACGACATTAGCTAACCATAGTGGGTACTTGACTTCTCTTATGAATCCTGCCTCCAGTAGAGCTTATACCTGCTCTTCCACAGTTTGGGATCTTTCGGGTCCGAGCTTTCTACGCCTCTGTTGTACTGGCTGAGATCCAGGGTAGACTGCAAGCTTATGACACATTAACTCGGGGTCTATGCCTGGCATGTCTGCAGCCTTCCACGCAAAGAGGTCGATGTTGTCTCGTAGGAACTGTATGAGTGATTCTTTTATGTCTCCTTTTAGAATCGTGCCAATATTGGTTGTTTTGTCCGGGATGTCTCCGATCTGGACTTTCTCTATTTAACCTTCAGGTTGTGGATGGAGTTCTTCTTGCCTCTGAACTCCACCAAGTTCGATTGTGTGGAATTCTTCTCCTTTGCCTCTAAGGTTTAGACTTTCGTTATAACAGTGGCGTGCCATCTTCTGATCTGCTTTTATCGTAGCTATCCTTTCTGCAGTTGGGAATTTCATGCATAGATGTGGAGTTGAGACTATTGCGCTGAGTTGATTTAATGTTGTCCGACCTATTAGGGCATTGTAGGCTGAACTCACGTTGACCACGATGTAGTCTATTTTGAGTGTTCTGGATTGGTTTCCTTTTCCGAAGGTTGTGTGTAGCGGGACGTATCCCAGTAGTTGCACTGGAGTGTCTCCCAGTCCAAAAAGGCTGTTTGGATATGCTTTGAGTTCTTTATCTTCCAGGCAGAGCTTGTGGAAGGCATTTTGAATAAGATGTCGGCGGAGCTCTCTTGGTCTATCAGTGTGCGGTAGAGATTTGCATTTGCCAGTATAATGGTGATGACCATGGGATCGTCGTGTCCTGAGATGATGCCGGATGCATCTTCCTTGGTAAACGTAATTGCGGGGATGTCGGGTGCTTCCTCCTTTCCTCCGACATGATATACTTCTTTGAGATATCTTTTGCGAGATGATTTGGAGATTCCTCCTCCTACGAATCCTCCGTGTATTATATGGACATGTCTTTCTGGTGTACGAGGTGATCGCTCGGTTCATCCAACCTCCTCGTCTCTTCTCCTTTTTCTTTGCTCATCGTCCCGGGTGGCCAGATACCCATCTAGTTTTCCTTCTCTCACTAATTTTTCTATGACATTTTTTAAGTCAAAGAATTCATTGGTGGAGTGCCCACAGACTCGATGGCATTCACAATATTCATTCCGGTTTCCTCCTCCTCTTTTGCCTTTGAAAGGTCGAGCTGGGGGTATTTTTTCTGTGTGGCAGACTTCTTTGTAAACATCCACCAGGGACACCCTAAGAGGGGTGTAATTATGATATTTTTTAATTTTTCCCCTTGTCGATCTTCCTTCTTTTTGGACTCTTTGTCTTTGTCTCGGTAGGTGAATCCGGATTTTGAGGTTTCTCCTAGTCGAGAATTTTCTTCCATGTTGATGTATTTCTCCGCTCGTTCCTGCACTTCGTCCAGAGATGTGGGGTACTTCTTTGATATAGATTGGCTAAAAGGTCCATCTCTTAGGCTATTGATTAGGCCCATGATGGCGGCCTCGGTTGGTAGGCTTTGTATGTCTAGGCATGTTTTGTTGAATCTTTCCATGTAGTTGCGAAGGCTTTCTCGATCTCCTTGCTTGATTCCTAATAGGCTGGGGGCGTGCTTAGCCTTATCTTTTTGGATGGAGAATCTGGCCAGGAACTTTTTGGCTAAGTCATCAGAGCTTGAGATTGACTTCGGAGGTAGGTTTTTGAACCATCTGATTGCTGTCTTTGTGAGAGTCGTTGGAAAAGCTTTACAGCGAACTGCATCTGAAACGTCGGTGAGGTACATTCTACTTCTGAAATTGTTGAGGTAATGGTTGGGATCTGTAGTGCCATCGTACAAAGTCATATCCGGAAGTTTGAAGTCCTTGGGGATTTTGGTCTTCATGATTTCCCTAGTGAATGGATCTTGATCCTTGTTTGGGGTTTAGGGTTTAGGGCTTAGGGTTTAGGCTTTAGGCTTTAGGGTTTTGATGAGCGGATAATTTATACGCTTTTTGGCATTGTTTTTACATAGTTTTTAGTATGATTTAATTAGTTTTTAGTATATTTTTATTAGTTTTTAAATAAAAATTATATTTCTGGACTTTACTATGAGTTTGTGTGTTTTTCTGTGATTTCAGGTAATTTCTGGCTTAAATTGAGGGACTTGAGCAAAAATCTTATTCAGAGGCTCAAGAAGGACTGCAGATGTTGTTGGATTCTGACCTCCCTGCACTCAAAGTGGATTTTCTGGAGCTACAGGAGTCCAAATGGCACACTCTCAATTGTGTTGGAAAGTAGACATCCAGGGATTTCCAGCAATATATAATAGTCCATACTTTGCTCGAGTTTAGACAACGCAAACGGGCGTTTAACGCCAGCTCTCTGCCCTATTCTGGCGTTAAACGCCAGAAACAGGTTGCAAAGCAGAGTTAAACGTCAGAAACAAGTTACAAACTGGCGTTTAACTCCAAGCAAGACCTCTACACGTGAAAGCTTCAATGCTCAGCCTATTTTCACTTATGTATTTTCAACGGTAGAGTTTCTACACACCATAGATTAAGGTGTGGAGCTCTGCTGTTCCTCATGAATTAATGCAAAGTACTATTATTTTTCTATTCAATTCAATCCTATTTCTTCTCTAAGATATTCATTCGCACACAAGAACATGATGAATGTGATGATTATGTGACGCTCATCATCATTCTCACTTATGAACGCGTGCCTGACAAACACTTCCGTTCTACATGCAAACAAGCTTGAGTGCATATCTCTTAGCCTCCTGATCTACGATCAGAGTCTTCGTGGTATAGGCTAGAATTATTGGCGGCCATTCATGAGATCTAGAAAGTCTAAACCTTGTCTGTGGTATTCCGAGTAGGATCTGGGAAGGAATGGCTGTGACGAGCTTCAAACTCGCGAGTGCTGGAATCTGCCTGACTGAGATTTGCAAGATGACCATAGCTTGCTTCAAGCCGACAATCTCCAAGGGATCGACCCTTACTCACGTAAGGTTTATTACTTGGACGACCCAGTGCACTTGCTGGTTAGTTATGCGAAGTTGTGACAAAGAATTAAGATTATGAACGTGCATATTAAGTCTTTAGCGCCGTTACCAAGGAATGAACGATCACGATTTCGTGCACCAAGTTTTTGGCGCCGTTGCCGGGGATTGTTCGAGTTTGGACAACTGACGGTTCATCTTGTTGCTCAGATTAGGTAATTTTATTTTAATTTTAAGCTTTTTATTTCTTATTTTCGAAAAATACAAAAAAAAATTTCTTCTTTTTCGTTTTTCCCAAATTAATTTTCGAAAAATCCAAAAAAAAATTTTAATAAAATCATAAAAACCAAAAATATTGTGTTTCTTGTTTAAGTCTTGTGTCAAATTTTAAGTTTGGTGTCAATTGCATCTTTTTAATTTTTCTTAAAATTTTTGAAAACTCATGCATTTGTTCTTCATGATCTTCAAGTTGTTCTTGATGAATTTCTTTGTTTGATCTTTAAATTTTTCTTATTTGATGTCTTTTCTTATTTTTCATATGCATTTTCAATTTGTTAGTGTCTAAAGTTTGAAAATTTCTAAGTCTGGTGTCTTGCATGCTTTTCTTTTCTTAAAAATTTTCAAAAATAAGTTCTTGGTGTTCATCTTGACATTCAAAGTGTTCTTGGTGTTCATCTTGACATTCGAAGTGTTCTTGCATGCATCATGTGTTTTGATTCATAATTTTCATGTTTTGAGTATTTTGGTTGTTTTTCTCTTTCTTCATTAAAAATTCAAAAATAAAAAAATATCTTTCCCTTATTCTCTCTTAAATTTTCGAAAATTTGAGTTGGCTTTTTCAAAACTTTTTAAAATTTAGTTTTTTCTTATGAGTCAAGTCAAATTTTCAATTTAAAAATTCTATCTTTTTCAAATCTTTTTCAAAAATCAAATCTTTTTCATTTTTTCTTTCATAATTTTGAAATTTTCAAAATTTATTTTCAAAATCTTTTTCTTATTTCTATTTCATATTTTCAAAATTAATGCTAACAATTAATGTGATTGATTCAAAAATTTTAAGTTTGTTACTTGCCTAGTAAGAAAGGTTCAATCTTTAAATTTTAAAATCATCTCTTTTTGTTTCTTGTTAGTCAAGTAATCAACTTTAATTTTCAAAATTAAATCTTTTTAAATTTATTTTTCAAATCTTTTTCAAAATAAATTTCAATCACATCTTTTTCAAAATCAATTTCAAAATCTTTTCTAACCTCTTATCTTTTCAAATCTTTTTCAATTAACCAGTTAACTTTTTGTTTGATTTTAAAAGTTTACTATTTCAATCATATCTTTTTCAAAACCACCTAACTACTTTTCTCTCTCTTATTTTCGAAAATTACTAGCCCCTTTTTCAAAATTCTTTTTTAATTAACTAATTGTTTTAAATTTTAATTTAATTTCATGTTTCTTCTTAAAATCTTCGAATTTTAACTTTAATTTTAAATTAAAAAAAATATTTTTATTTTATTTTATTTAATTTTCGAATTCTTCCCTCTCTCATCTCCTTCTAATTATTTATTTATCTACTAACACTTCTCTTCTACTCAAAAATTCGATCCCACTATTCTCCTCTGTGTTCGAATTCTTATATTTTCTTTCTTCCATCCTTCTCTTCTTATACTCATACAAGGAATCTCTATACTGTGACATAGAGGATTCTATATTTTCTTTTCTGTTCCCTTCTTTTTCATATGAGCAGGAGCAAGGACAAGAACATTCTTGTTGAAGCTGATTCGGAACCTGAAAGAACTCTGAAGAGGAAGCTAAGAGAAGCTAAAACACAACACTCTGAAGAGAACTTTACTGAAATTTTCGAAAAAGAAGGAGACATGGCCGAAAATTATAACAATGGTGGAGATGCAAAGAAGATGCTTGGTGACTTTACTGCACCAAATTCCAACTTACATGGAAGAAGCATCTCAATCCCTGCCATTGGAGCAAACAATTTTGAGCTAAAGCCTCAATTAGTTTCTTTGATGCAACAGAATTGCAAGTTTCATGGACTTCCATCAGAAGATCCTTTTCAGTTCTTAACTGAATTCTTGTAGATCTGTGATACTGTTAAGACCAATGGGGTTGATCTCGAGGTCTGCAGGCTTATGCTTTTCCCGTTTGCTGTAAGAGACAGAGCTAGAATATGGTTGGACTCTCAACCTAAAGATAGCCTGAACTCTTGGGATAAGCTGGTCACGGCTTTCTTAGCCAAGTTCTTTCCTCCTTAAAAGCTTAGCAAACTTAGAGTGGATGTTCAAACCTTCAAACAGAAAGAAGGTGAATCCCTCTATGAAGCTTGGGAGAGATACAAGCAACTGACCAAAAAGTGTCCTTCTGACATGCTTTCAGAATGGACCATCCTGGATATATTCTATGATGGTCTGTCTGAATTATCAAAGATGTCATTGGACCATTCTGCAGGTGGATCCATTCACCTAAAGAAAACACTTGCAGAAGCTCAGGAACTCATTGACATGGTTGCAAATAACTAGTTCATGTACACTTCTGAAAGGAATCCTGTGAGTAATGGGACGCCTCAGAGGAAGGGAGTTCTTGAAATTGATACTCTGAATGTGATATTGGCTCAGAATAAAATATTGACTCAGCAAGTCAATATGATTTCCCAGAGTCTGAATGGATTGCAAGCTGCATCCAACAGTAATAAAGAGGCATCTTCTGAAGAAGAAGCTTATGATCTTGAGAACCCTGCAATAGCAGAGGTGAATTACATGGGAGAACCCTATGGAAACACCTATAATCCCTCATGGAGAAATCATCCAAATTTCTCATGAAAGGATCAACAAAAGCCTCAACCAGGCTTTAATAATGGTGGAAGAAATATGTTTAGCAATAGCAAGGCTTTTCCATCATCCTCTCAGCAACAAACAGAGAATTCTGAGTAGAGTCCATCTAGCTTAGCAAATATAGTCTCTGATCTATCTAAGGCCACTCTAAGTTTCATGAATGAAACAAGGTCCTCTATTAGAAATTTGGAGGCACAAGTGGGCCAGCTGAGTAAAAGAGTCACTGAAACTCCTCCTAGTACTCTCCCAAGCAATACAGAAGAGAATCCAAAAAGAGAGTGCAAGGCCATTACCTTACTTCGTGTGGCCGAACCCAGAGAGGAGGAGAAGGACTTGAATCCTAGTGAGGAAGACCTCCTAGGACGTTCACTGACCAATAAGGAGTTTCCCTTTGAGGAACCAAAGGAATCTGAGGCTCATCTAGAGACTATAGAGATTCCATTGAACCTCCTTTTACCATTCATGAGCTCTGATGACTATTCTTCCTCTGAAGAGGATGAAGACATCATTGGAGAGCAGGTCGCTAAATATCTAGGAGCCACCATGAAGTTAAATGCCAGTTTATTTGGTAATGAGACTTGGGAGAATGAACCCCCCTTGTTCTCCAATGAACTCAGTGCATTGATAAGGCAGACATTGCCTCAGAAGAAACCGGATCCTGGAAAGTTCTTCATACCTTGTACCATAGGCACCATGACCTTTGAGAAGGCTCTGTGTGACCTTGGGTCAGGGATAAAACTCATGCTACTCTCTGTAATGGGGAAACTAGGAATTCTTGAGGTACAAGCTGTAAGAATCTCACTAGAGATGGCAGACAAATTAATGAAACAGGCTTATGGATTAGTAGAAGACTTGTTAGTAAAGGTTGAAGGCCTTTACATCCCTGTTGATTTCATAATCCTAGACATTGGGAAGGATGAGGATGAATCCATCATCCTTGGAAGACCCTTCCTAGCCACAGCAAAAGCTGTGATTGATGTGGACAGAGGAGAGTTGGTCCTTCAACTAAATAAGGAAAACCTTGTGTTTAAAACACAAGGATCTCCTTCTGTGACCATGGAGAGGAAGCATGAAAAGCTTCTCTCACTGCAGAGTCAACCAAAGCCCCCACAGTCAAACTCTAAGTTTGGTGTTGGGAGGCCACAACCAAACTTTAAGTTTGGTGTTGAACCCCCACATTCAAACTCTAAGTTTAGTGTTGGAAGGTCCCAACAATGCTCTAAACATCTGTGAGGCTCCATGAGAGCTCATTGTCAAGCTATTGACTTTAAAGAAGTGCTTGTTGGGAGGTAATCCAATGTTATTTAATTATATCTATTTATTTTCTATTGTTATTTTATGTTTTTTTAGGCTGATGATCATGTGGAGTCAAGAAAACTAGTGAAAAATAAAAAATAGAATGAAAAATAGCATTAAAAACAGCTCACCCTAGAGGAAGAGCTTACTGGCATTTAAATGCCAGTAAGTAGCATCAAACTGGCGTTTAACGCCAGAACAGAGCATCAAACTGGCGTTAAACGCCAGAAACAAGCACCAGACTGGCGTTTAACGCCAGAACAGAGCATGAAATTGGCGTTAAACGCCAGAAACAAGCAGCAAGCTGGCGTTTAATGCCAGACATGCATTCTAAGGGCGTTTTGCACGCCTAATTGGAGCAGGGAAGCTAAGTCCTTGACCCCTCTGGATCTATGGACCCCACAGGATCCCCACCTACCCCACCTCTTCTTCTCTCCTCTTTACACCTTTTCATAACTCTCTTCCCCAAATACCCTTCACCAATCACCTCCATACCTCTTCCCTAAATTCCCTTAACCACTCACATCCATCCACTCTTCCCCAAAACCCCACCTACCTCCAAAATTCAAATTCTTTTCCCTCCCAAACCCAACCCTAATGGCCGAAACCTACCCTTCCCCCCACTCCTATATAAACCCCTCAACAATACTCCATTTTCACACATTACAACCACCACTTCTCTCCCTTGGCCGAATACATCTTCTCCCTCCATCTCCTCTATTTTCTTTTTCTTCTACTACTTCCTTTCTTCTTTTGCTCGGGGACGAGTAAACCTTTTAAGTTTGGTGTGGTAAAAGCATTGCTTTTTGTTTTTCCATAACCATCAATGGCACCTAAGGCCATAGAAACTTCAAGAAAGAGGAAAGGAAAGACAATTGCTTCCACCTCTGAGTCATGGGAGATGGAGAGATTCATCTCAAAGGTCCATCAAGACCACATCTATGAAGTTGTGGCCAAGAAAAAGGTAATCCTTGAGGTTCCTTTTAAGCTCAAAAAGAGCGAATATCTGGAGATCCGACAAGAGATTAGAAGAAGAGGATGGGAAGTTATCTCTAATCCTATTCAACAAATCGGGATCTTAATGGTTCAAGAGTTCTATGCAAACGCATGGATCACTAGGAACCATGATCAAAGTGTGAACCCAAACCCAAAGAACTGGCTTACCATAGTTCGGGGGAAATACTTAGATTTCAGTCCGAAAAATGTAAGGTTGGCGTTCAACTTGCCAATGATGCAAGAAAATGTACGCCCCTACACTAGAAGGGTCAACTTTGATCAAAGGTTGGACCAAGTCTTCATGGACATATGTGTGGAAGGAGCTCAATGGAAAGTTGACTCAAGAGGCAAGCCGGTTCAATTGAGAAGACCAGACCTTAAGGCTGTAGCTAGAGGATGGTTAGAGTTCATCCAACGCTTAATTATTCCTACTAGCAACCGGTCTAAAGTTACTGTAGACCGGGCCATCATGATTCATAGTATCAAGATTGGGGAGGAAGTCAAAGTTCATGAGATTATACCTCAAGAACTCTACAAGGTGGCTAACAAGTCATCCACTTTGGCAAGGTTAGCCTTTCCTCACCTTATTTGCCACCTCTGCAATTCGGCTGGAATTGACATAGAGGGAGATATCCTCATTGATGAGGACAAGCCCATCACTAAGAAAAGGATGGAGCAAACAAGAGATCATGGACCTCAACAAGAGCATGAGGAAATTCCTCACCATAAAATCCCTGAGATGCCTCAAGGGATGCACTTCCCTCCACAAAACTATTGGGAGCAAATCAACACATCCCTAGGAGAATTAAGTTCCAACATAGGACAACCAAGGATGGAACACCAAGAGCACTCCATCATTCTCCATGATATTAGAGAAGAACAAAGAGCTATGAGGGAGGAGCAACAAAGACAAGGAAGAGACATAGAGGAGCTCAAGAGCACCATTGGTTCTTCAAGAAGAGGAAGACGCCACCCTCACTAAGGTTGACCCGTTCCTTAATCTCCTTGTTCTTATTTTTCTATTTTTCATTTACTATGCTTTATGTTTATTTATGTTTGTGTCTTTATTACATGATCATTAGTGTTTAAGTGTCTATGTCTTAAAGCTATGAATGTCCTATGAATCCATCACCTCTCTTAAATAAAAATTGTTCTAAAAACAAAAGAATAAGAAGTACATAGTTTCGAATTCATCCTTGAAATTAGTTTAATTATCTTGATATGGTGACAATACTCTTTGTTTTCTGAATGAATGCTTGAACAGTGCATATGTCTTTTGAATTTGTTGTTTATGAATGTTAAAATTGTTGGCTCTTGAAAGAATGATGAAAAGGAGAAATGTTATTGACAATCTGAAAAATCATAAAATTGATTTTTGAAGCAAGAAAAAGCAGTGAATACAAAAGCTTGCAAAAAAAAAGAAAAGAAAAAATGGCAAAAATAAAAGAAAAATAAAGAAAAAGAAAAAGCAAACAGAAAAAGGCAAGAGCTCTTTAAACCAAAAGGCAAGAGCAAAAAGCCAATAGTCCTTAAAACCAGAAGGCAAGGGTAATAAAAAGGATCCAAGGCTTTGAGCATCAGTGGATAGGAGGGGCTAAAGGAATAAAATCCTGGCCTAAGCAGCTAAACCAAGCTGTCCCTAACCATGTGCTTGTGGCGTGAAGGTGTCAAGTGAAAACTTGAGACTGAGCGGTTAAAGTCCAGGTCCAAAGCAAAAACAGAGTGTGCTTAAGAACCCTGGACACCTCTAATTGGGGATTCTAGCAAAGCTGAGTCACAATCTGAAAAGGTTCACCCAGTTATGTGTCTGTGGCATTTATGTATTCGGTGGTAATACTGGAAAATAAAGTGCTTAGGGCCACGACCAAGACTCATAAAGTAGCTGTGTTCAAGAATCAACATACTGAACTAGGAGAATCAATAACACTATCTGAATTCTGAGTTCCTATAGATGCCAATCATTCTAAACTTCAATGGATAAAGTGAGATGCCAAAGCTATTCAAGAGGCAAAAAGCTATAAGTCCCGCTCATATGATTGAAGCTCTGTTTCATTGATAGTTTGGAATTTATAGTATATTCTCTTCTTTTTATCCTATTTGATTTTCAATTTCTTAGGGACAAGCAACAATTTAAGTTTGGTGTTGTGATGGGCGGATAATTTATACGCTTTTTGGCATTATTTTTACATAATTTTTAGTATGATTTAATTAGTTTTTAGTATATTTTTATTAGTTTTTAAATAAAAATCACATTTCTGGACTTTACTATGAGTTTGTGTGTTTTTCTGTGATTTCAGGTAATTTCTGGCTGAAATTGAGGGACTTGAGCAAAAATCTGATTCAGAGGCTGAAGAAGGACTGCAGATGCTGTTGGATTCTGACCTCCCTGCACTCAAAGTGGATTTTCTGGAGCTACAAGAGTCCAAATGGTGCGCTCTCAATTGCGTTGAAAAGTATACATCCAGGGCTTTCCATCAATATATAATACTCTATACTTTGCCCGAGTTTAAATGACGCAAACTGGCGTTCAACGCCAGCTCTCTGCCCTATTCTGGCGTTAAACGCCAGAAACAGGTTGCAAACTAGAGTTAAACGCCAGAAACAAGTTCAAACTGGAATTTAACTCCAAGGAAGACCTCTACACGTGAAAGCTTCAATGCTCAGCCTAAGCACACACCAACTGGGCCCGGAAGTGGATTTCTACATCATTTACTTATTTCTATAACCCTAGTAACTAGTTTAGTATAAATAGAACTTTTTACTATTGTGTTTAGAATATTTGGATCATTTTCGAGATCATCTTTTGATCATTTTAGATCTCTTGACCTCCATGGGAGGCTGGCCACTCGGCTATGTCTACCCTATTTTCACTTATGTATTTTCAACGGTAGAGTTTCTACACACCATAGATTAAGGTGTGAAGTTCTACTATTCCTCATGAATTAATACAAAGTACTATTGTTTTTCTATTCAATTCAAGCCTATTTCTTCTCTAAGATATTCATTTGCACACAAGAACATGATGAATATGATGATTATGTGACGCTCATCATCATTCTCACTTATGAACGCGTGCCTGACAAACACTTCCGTTCTACATGCAAACAAGCTTGAATGCATATCTCTTAGCCTCCTGATCTACGATCAGAGTCTTCGTGGTATAGGCTAGAATTATTGGTGGCCATTCTTGAGATCCGGAAAGTCTAAACCTTATTTGTGGTATTCCGAGTAGGATCTGGGAAGGAATGGCTGTGACGAGCTTCAAACTCGCGAGTGCTGGGCGTACTGACAGCGCAAAAGGATTACTGAATCCTATTCCATTATGATCGAGAACCGACAGATGATTAGCCGTGCGGTGACAGCGCATTTGGACCATTTTCATTGAGAGGACGGGATGTAGCCATTGACAACGGTGATGCCCAACATACAGCTTGCCATGGAAAGGAGTATGAAGGATTGGATGAAGACAGTAGGAAAGTAGAGGTTCAGAGGGAACAAAAGCATCTCCATATGCTTATCTGAAATTTTCATCAATGAATTACATAAGTATTTCTATCCTTTTTTATATTTTAATTATATTTTAATTAACAAATCTCCATCACCATTTGAATCCGCCTGACTGAGATTTGCAAGATGACCATAGCTTGCTTCAAGACGACAATCTCCGTGGGATCGACCCTTACTCACGTAAGGTTTATTACTTGGACGACCCAGTGTATTTGCTAGTTAGTTGTGCAAAGTTGTGACAAAGAATTAAGATTATGAACGTGCGTATTAAGTCTTTAGCGCCGTTACCAAGGAATGAACGATCACGATTTCGTGCACCAGGTTTGTGGTTTAGAGTTTAGTGTTTAGGATTTAGAATTTAGGGTTTAGGCTTTAGGTTTTAGGGTTTCTGGTTTAGGGTTAAAGGTGTAGGGATTAGGATTTAGGGTTTATGCTTTGGGTTTGAGGGTGTATGGTTTATGGTTTAAGGCTTTATGGTTTGTGATTTGGGGTTGAGGGTTTATGGTTTGGGGTTGAGGGTTTATGCTTTAGGGTTTGTAGTTTTAGGTTTAGGGTTTAGCATTTAGGGTTTATGGTTTGGGGTTGAGGGTTTAGGGTTTTGGATTTAGGCTTTAGAGTTTGTAGTTTAGGGTTTAGGGTTTAGGTTTTGGGGTTACATGTTTAGGGTTTAGGGTTTATGCTTTAGGGTTTAGGGTTGGGGCTTTATGGTTTATGGTTTGGGGTTTAGGGTTTCGGGTTTAGGATTTAGAGTTTAGGGTTTATGCTTTATGGTTTAGGGTTTAAGCTTTAGGGTTTGTGGTTTAGGATTTAGTGTTTACGGTTTATGGTTAGGGGTTTAAGGTTTATACTTTAGGGTTTATGCTTTAGGGTTTATGCTTTTTGGTTTAGGGTTTAGGGGTTATGGTTTGGGGTTAAGGGTTTAGGGTTCAGGGTTCAGGGTTTATGCTTTAGTCTTTAGGGTTTAGGGTTTAGATTTTAGGGTTTCTAGTTTAGGGTTTAGTGCTTAGGGTTTTTGGTTTAGGTTTGAGTGTTTATGGTTTGGGTTTAGGATTTAAGGTTTAGGGTATATGCTTTTGGGTTTTGGCACTAGGGTTTGTGGTTTAGGGTTTAATGTTTAGGGTTTATGGATTGAGGTTTAGGGTTTAGGGTTTATGCGTTATGCTTTAGGGTTTATGCGTGTTTGTGGTTTAAGGTTGAGGTATTAGGTTTTAGGTTTTAGGCTTTAGGGATTATGGTTTAGGATTTAGGCTTTAAGCCTTAGGCTTTAGGCTTTAGTGTTTATGGTTTAGTGTTTGGGCTTTAGTGTTTCTGGTTTAGGGTTTAGGGTTTAGGGTTTAGGTTTTATGGTTTAGTGTTTATGGTTTAGGGTTTAGCGTTTAGGTTTTAGGTTCTAGGGTGTAGGGTTGATGGTTTACTGTTTAGGGTTTAGGGTTTATGCTTCATGGTTTATGGTTTAGGGTTTAGGCTTTAGAATTTGTGGTTTAGGGTTTAGTGTTTAGGGTTTAGGATTTCGGGTTTAGGCTTTAGGCTTTCGGGGTTGTGGTTTATGGTTAAAGGAGTAGGGTTTAGGGTTTAAGGTTTATGGTTTGGGGGTAAAGGTTTATGGTTTAGGGTTTAGGGTTTATGGTTTATGGTTTATGGTTTGTGGGTAAGGGTTTATGGTTTATGGTTTAGGGTTTATAGTTTTGGATTGAGGCATGTTTATGGTTTAGGCTTTAGGGTTTGGGGTTTAGGGTTTTGGCTTTTAAGGTTTATGGTTTATGGTTTAGGGTTTAGGGTTTATAGTTTAGGGTTTAAGGTTTAAGGTTTAAGGTTTAGGGTTTATAGTTTAGGGTTTATGTGTTTTTGTGGTTTAGGGTTTAGGCTTTAGGGTTTGGGTTTTAGGCTTTAGGGTTTAGGCTTTAGGGTTTAGTGTTTGGGCTTTAAGGTTTCTGATTTAGGGTTTAGGATTTAGGATTTAGGGTTTAGGGTTTAAGGTTTAGGGTTTAGGGTATAAAGTTTAGGGTCTAGGGTGTATGGTTTAGGGTTTTTGGTTTACAGTTTGGGGTTGAGGGTTTATGGTTTAGGATTTATGGTTTGGGGTTGACAGTTTACGTTTTAGGTTTTAGCCTTTAGAGTTTGTGGTTTAGGGTTTAGGGTGTATCGTTTAGGGTTTAGGTTTTATGGTTTGGGGTTGAGGGTTTATGGTTTAGGGTTTAGGGATTATAGTTTAACGTTTAGGCTTTAGGGTTTGTAGTTTAAGGTTTACGGTGTAGGGTTTTAGGTTTAGGGTGTAGGGTTTAGGGTTTATGGTTTGGGGTTGAGGGTTTATGGTTTAGTTAGGCTTTAGGGTTTGTGGTTTAAGGGTTAGGGTGTAGGGTTTTGGGTTTAGGGTTTATGGTTGGTGGTTGAGGGTTTATGCTTTATGATTTAGTTTTTAGGGTGTATGGTTTAGGGTTTAGGATTTAGGATTTATGGTTTAGGGTTTATGGTTTGGGTTTAGGGTTTATGCTTTAGAGTTTAGGGTTTAGTCTTTAGGATTTGTGGTTTAAGATTTAGTGTTTATGGTTTAGGTTTTAGGGTTTAGGCTTTAGGCTTTAGGGTTTGGGGTTTTGGGTTAAGGGTGTAGGGTGTAGTGTTTAGGGTTTAGGGTTTATGGTTTATGGGTTTGGGGTTGATGGTTTATGTTTTAGGGTTTAGGCTTTAGGATTTGTGTTTTAGGGTTTAGGGTTTATGGTTTGGCGTTAAGGTTTATGGTTTATGGTTTAGGGTTTTTGGTTTATGGTTTATGGTGTAGGGTTTAGGGTTTAGGGTTTATAGTTTGGGGTTGAGGTTTTAGGGTTTGTGGTTTATGGTTTATTCTTTATCATTTAGGGTTTAGGGTTTAGGGTTTAGGCTTTAGGGTTTGTGATTTAGGGTTTAGTGTTTATGGTTTAGATTTAGGGTTTATGCTTTAGGCTTTAGGGTTTATGGTTTATGGTTTATTCTTTAGGGTTTATGGTTTGGAGTTTAGGGTTATGCTTTAGGGTTTATGGTTTAGGCTTTAGCCTTTAGGGTTTATGGGTTGGGGTTGAGGTTTTATGGTTTATGGTTTAGAGTTTAGGATTTAGGGTTTAGGCTTTAGGGTTTGTGGTTTAGGATTTAGTGTTTGTGGTTTATGGTTTGGGGATTAGGGTTTAGGGTTTAGGGTTTATTCTTTAGCATTTAGGGTTTAGAGTTTATGGTTTAGCCTTTTGGGATTATGGTTTAGGGTTGAAGGTTTAGGGTTTAGTGTTTATGGTTTATGCTTTAGTCTTTATGGTTTAGGGTTTAGGGTTTATAGTTTGGGGTTGAAGGTTTAGGGTTTAGGGTTTAGGGTTTATCCTTTATGGTTTAGGGCTAGGGTTTAGGGTTTAGGGTTTAGTGTTTAGGCTTTAGGGTTTGTGGTTTAGTGTTTAGTAGTTGGGTTTAGATTTAGGGTTTAGGCTTTAGGCTTTAGGGTTTGTGGTTTAGGGTTTAGTCTTTAGGGTTTATAGTTTGGGGTTGAGTGTTCGGGTTTAGGGTTTAGGGTTTAGGGTTTAGGTTTTGGGGTTAAGTGTTTAGGGTTTAGGGTTTATGCTTTAGGGTTTAGGGTTGGGGCTTTATGGTTTATGGTTTGGGGTTTAGGGTTTCGGGTTTAGGATTTAGAGTTTAGGGTTTATGTTTTATGGTTTAGGCTTTAGGCTTTAGGGTTTGTGGTTTAGGATTTAGTGTTTACGGTTTATGGTTAGGGGTTTAGGGTTTATACTTTAGGGTTTATGCTTTAGGGTTTAGGCTTTTTGGTTTAGGGTTTAGGGGTTATGGTTTGGGGTTAAGGGTTTAGGGTTCAGGGTTCAGGGTTTATGCTTTAGTCTTTAGGGTTTAGGGTTTAGATTTTAGGGTTTCTAGTTTAGGGTTTAGTGCTTAAGGTTTTTGGTTTAGGTTTGAGTGTTTATGGTTTTGGGTTTAGGATTTAAGGTTTAGGGTATATGCTTTTGGGTTTAGGCACTAGGGTTTATGGTTTAGGGTTTAGTGTTTAGGGTGTATGGAGTGGGGTTTAGGGTTTAGGGTTTAGGGTTTATGCGTTATGCTTTAGGGTTTATGCGTGTTTGTGGTTTAAGGTTTAGGTATTAGGGTTTAGGTTTTAGGCTTTAGGGATTAAGGTTTAGGATTTAGGCTTTAAGCTTTAGGCTTTAGGCTTTAGTGTTTATGGTTTAGTGTTTGGGCTTTAGTGTTTCTGGTTTAGGGTTTAGGGTTTAGGGTTTAGGTTTATGGTTTAGTGTTTATGGTTTAGGGTTTAGCGTTTAGGTTTTAGGTTCTAGGGTGTAGGGTTGATGGTTTATTGTTTAGGGTTTAGGGTTTATGCTTCATGGTTTATGGTTTAGGGTTTAAGCTTTAGGATTTGTGGTTTAGGGTTTAGTGTTTAGGGTTTAGGATTTCGGGTTTAGGCTTTAGGCTTTTGGGGTTGTGGTTTATGGTTAAAGGAGTAGGGTTTAGGGTTTAAGGTTTATGGTTTGGGGTTTCTGGTTTGGGGGTAAGGGTTTGTGGTTTAGGGTTTAGGGTTTATGGTTTATGGTTTGGGGGTAAGGGTTTATGGTTTATGGTTTAGGGTTTATAGTTTAGGATTGAGGCATGTTTGTGGTTTAAGCTTTAGGGTTTAAGGTTTAGGCTTTAGGGTTTGGGGTTTAGGGTTTTGGCTTTTAAGGTTTATGGTTTATGGTTTAGGGTTTATGGTTTATAGTTTAGGGTTTAGGGTTTAAGGTTTAAGGTTAGGGTTTATAGTTTAGGGTTTAGGTGTTTTGTGGTTTAGGGTTTAGGCTTTAGGGTTTGGGTTTTAGGCTTTAGGGTTTATGCTTTAGGGTTTAGTGTTTGGGCTTTAGGGTTTCTAATTTAGGGTTTAGGATTTAGGGTTTAGGGTTTTAGGGTTTAAGGTTTAGGGTTTATGGTCTAAAGTTTAGGGTCTAGGGTGTATGGTTTAGGGTTTATGGTTTACAGTTTGGGATTGAGGGTTTATGGTTTAGGATTTATGGTTTGGGGTTGACAGTTTACGGTTTAGGTTTTAGCCTTTAGAGTTTGTGGTTTAGGGTTTAGGGTGTATCGTTTAGGGTTTAGGGTTTATGGTTTGGGGTTGAGGGTTTATGGTTTAGGGTTTAGGGATTATAGTTTAGCGTTTAGGCTTTAGGGTTTGTAGTTTAAGGTTTACGGTGTAGGGTTTTGGGTTTAGGGTGTAGGGTTTAGGATTTACGCTTTGAGGTTAAGGGTTTATGGTTTAGTTAGGCTTTAGGGTTTGTGGTTTAAGGTTTAGGGTGTATGGTTTTGGGTTTAGGGTTTATGGTTGGTGGGTGAGGGTTTATGCTTTATGATTTAGTTTTTAGGGTGTATGGTTTAGGGTTTAGGATTTAGGATTTAGGGTTTATGGTTTATGGTTTGGGTTTAGGGTTTATGCTTTAGGGTTTAGGGTTTAGGCTTTAGGATTTGTGGTTTAAGATTTAGTGTTTATGGTTTAGGATTTAGGGTTTTGGCTTTAGGCTTTATGGTTTGGGGTTTTGGGTTAAGGGTGTAGGGTGTAGTGTTTAGGGTTTAGGGTTTATGGTTTATGGGTTTCGGGTTGATGGTTTATGTTTTAGGGTTTAGGCTTTAGGGTTTGTGGTTTAGGGTTTAGGGTTTATGGTTTGGCGTTAAGGGTTTATGGTTTATGGTTTAGGGTTTTTGGTTTATGGTTTATGGTGTAGGGTTTAGGGTTTAGGGTTTATAGTTTGGGGTTGAGGTTTTAGGGTTTGTTGTTTATGGTTTATGCTTTATCATTTAGGGTTTAGGGTTTAGGGTTTAGGCTTTAGGGTTTGTGATTTAGGGTTTAGTGTTTATGGTTTAGATTTAGGGTTTATGCTTTAGGCTTTAAGGTTTATGGTTTAGGGTTTATTCTTTAGGGTTTATGGTTTGGAGTTTATGGTTTAGGGTTTAGGGTTTATGCTTTAGGGTTTATGGTTTAGGCTTTAGGCTTTAGGGTTTATGGTTTGGGGTTGAGGTTTTATGGTTTATGGTTTAGGGTTTAGGGTTTAGGGTTTATGCTTTAGGGTTTGTGGTTTAGGATTTAGTGTTTGTGGTTTATGGTTTGGGGATTAGGGTTTAGGGTTTAGGGTTTATTCTTTAGTGTTTAGGGTTTAGAGTTTATGGTTTAGCCTTTTGGGATTATGGTTTGGGGTTGAGGGTTTAGGGTTTAGTGTTTAGGGTTTATGTTTTAGTCTTTATGGTTTAGGGTTTAGGGTTTATAGTTTGGGGTTGAAGGTTTAGGGTTTAGGGTTTAGGGTTTATCCTTTATGGTTTAGGGCTAGGGTTTAGGGTTTAGGCTTTAGTGTTTAGGCTTTAGGGTTTGTGGTTTAGGGTTTAGTGGTTGGGTTTAGATTTAGGGTTTAGGCTTTATGCTTTAGGGTTTGTGGTTTAGGGTTTAGTCTTTAGGGTTTATGGTTTGGGGTTGAGTGTTCGGGTTTAGGGTTTATGGTTTAGGCTTTAGGGTTTATGGTTTGCGGTTTAGGGTTTATGGTTTATGGTTTAGAGTTTAGGGTTTTATGCTTTAAGATTTAGGGTGTAGGCTTAAGGGTTTTTGGTTTAGGATTTAGTGCTTATGGTTTATGGTTTGGGGTTTATAGTTTAGGGTTTAGGGTTTATACTTTGGGGTTTAGGCTTTAGGGTTTAGGGTTTAGGCTTTTGGGATTTAGGGTTTAGGGTTTAGGTTTTAGACTTTAGGGTTTGTGGTTTAGGGTTTAGTCTTTAGGGTTTATGGTTTGGGGTTAAGTGTTTAGGGTTTAGGGTTTATGCTTTAGGGTTTAGGGTTGGGGCTTTATGCTTTATGGTTTAGGATTTATGCTTTAGGGTTTGTGGTTTTGGATTTAGTGTTTATGGTTTTTGGTTAGGGGTTTAGGGTTTAGGGTTTATACTTTAGGGTTTATGCTTTAGGGTTTAGGCTTTTTGGTTTAGGGTTTAGGGGTTATGGTTTGGGGTTAAGGGTTTAGGGTTCAGGGTTTAGGATTTATGCTTTAGTCTTTAGGGTTTAGGGTTTAGACTTTAGGGTTTCTAGTTTAGGGTTTAGTGCTTAGGGTTTATGGTTTGGGTTTGAGGGTTTATGGTTTTGGGTTTAGGGTTTAAGGTTTAGGGTTTATGCTTTTGGGTTTAGGTTCTAGGGTTTGTGGTTTAGGGTTTAGTGTTTAGGGTTTATGGTTTGGGGTTTTGGGTTTATGGTTTAGGGTTTAGGGTTTATGCATTATGCTTTAGGGTTTATGCATGTTTCTGGTTTAAGGTTTAGGTTTTTGGGTTTAGGTTTTAGGGTTTAGGGTTTGAGGTTTAGGGTTTAGGGTTTAGGCTTTAGGCTTTAGTGTTTATAGTTTAGTGTTTGGGCTTTAGGGTTTCTGGTTTAGGGTTTATGGTTTAGGGTTTAGGTTTTATGGTTTAGGGTTTAAGGTTTATCATTTAGGGTTTAGGTTCTAGGGTGTAGGATTGATGGTTTATGGTTTAGGGTTTAGGGTTTATGCTTTATGGTTTAGTGTTTAAGCTTTAGGGTTTGTGGTTTAGGGTTTAGTGTTTAGGGTTTAAGATTTCGGGTTTAGGGTTTAGGCTTTGTGGTTATGGTTTATGGTTAAGGGTGTAGGGTTTAGGGTTTAATGATTATGGTTTGGGGTTTATGGTTTGGGGGTAAGGGTTTGTGGTTCAGGGTTTAGGGTTTAGGGTTTATGGTTTGGGGGTAAGGGTTGATGGTTTATGGTTTAGGGTTTATAGTTTAGGATTGAGGCATGTTTGTGGTTTAGGCTTTAGGGTTTAAGGTTTAGGCTTTAGGGTTTGGGGTTTAGGGTTTTGGCTTTTAGGGTTTATGGTTTATGGTTTAGGGTTTAGGGTTTAGGATTTAGTATTTAGGGTTTATGATTAAGGGGTTATGGTTTAAGGTTTAGGGTTTAGAGTTTAGGATTTATGGTGTAGGGTGTGTAGGGTTTAGGGTTTATGGTTTATGATTTTGGGGTTGAGGGCTTATGGTTTAAGGTTTAGGCTTTAGGCTTTGTGCTTTAGGATTTAGGGTGTAAGGTTTAGGGTTGATGGTTTATGGTTTGGGGTTGAGGATTCATAGTGTAGGATTTAGTGTTTATAGTTTAGGGTTTAGGCTTTTGGGTTTGTGGTTTATGGTTTAGGGTGCTGGGTTTTGGGTCTATCGTTTGGGGTTGAGGCTTTATAGTGTGGGGTTTAGGGTGTAGGGTTTGGGGTTTAGGCTTTAGGCTTTAGGGTTGATGGTTTAGCGTTTAGGATTTATGCTTTAGTCTTTAGGGCTTAGGCTTTAGGCTTTAGGGTTTGTGGTTTAGGGTTTAGTGTTTAGGGTTTATGGTTTGGGTTTGAAGCTTTTGGGTTTAGGGTTTAGGGTTTAAGCTTTAGGCTTTATACTTTTGGGTTTAGGCTCTAGGGTTTGTGGTTTAGGGTTTATGGTTTGGTGTTTAGGGTTTATGGTTTAGGGTTTATACTTTAGGGTTTAGGGTTTATGGTTTAGGCGTATTTATGGTTTAGGGTTTAGGTTTTAGGGTTCAGGTTTTATGCTTTGGGTTTGGGGTTTAGGATTTAGGGTTTATGGTTTATGGTTTATGGTTTAGGGTTTATGGTTTATGGTCTAGGGTAGGTTTAGGGTTTAGGGTTTATGGTTTATGGTTTGTGGTTAAGGCTTTATGTTTACGGTTTATGGTTTAGGGTTGAGGGTTTATGGTTTTTGGTTTAGGCTTTAGGCTTTTAGGGTTTATGGTTTAGTGTTTGGGTTTAAGGTTTAGGGTTAAGGGTTTATGGTTTAGGGTTAAGGGTTTAGGGTTTAGGGTTCATGGTTAATGGTTTAGGGTTTAAGGTTTAGAGTTTAGGGTTAATGGTTTAGGGTTTAAGGTTTAGGGTTTAGA
Source organism: Arachis ipaensis (assembly GCF_000816755.2). Taxonomy (NCBI): domain Eukaryota; kingdom Viridiplantae; phylum Streptophyta; class Magnoliopsida; order Fabales; family Fabaceae; genus Arachis; species Arachis ipaensis. The sequence goes on from NC_029793.2 coordinate 70,396,740, forward strand.
GTTTAGGGTTTAGAGTCTAGGGTGTAGGGTTTAGGGTTTATGGTTTATAGTTTTGGGGTTGAGGGCTTTGGTTTAAGGTTTAGGCTTTAGGCTTTGTGGTTTAGGGTTTAGGGAGTAGTGTTTAGGGTTGATGATTTATGGTTTGGGGTTGAGGGTTAATGATTTATGGTTTAGGGTTTAGGCTTTATGGTTTGTGGTTTAGGGTTTAGGGATTAGGGTTTATAGTTTGGGGTTTAGGGTTTATGGTTTAGGGTTTATGGTTTATAGTTTAGGGTTTAGGATTGTTTGTGTTTTAAGGTTTAGGATTTAGGGTTTAGGGTTTAAGCTTAGTGGGTTTTGGGTTTAGGGTTTATGGTTTAGGCTTTAGGCTTTAGGCTTTTGGGTTTAAGGTTTGGTGTTTGGGCTTTACGATTTCTGGTTTAGGGTTTAGGGTTTAAGGTTTAGGGTTTATGCTATAGGGTATAGGGTATAGGGTATAGGGTTTAGGGTTTAGGGTATAGGGTTTTGGGTTTATGGTTTATGGTTTGGGGTTGAGGCTTTATGTTTACAGTTTATGATTTAGGGTTTATGGTTTAGGATTTAGGGTTTAGGGTTTTGCGTGTTTGTGGTTTAGGGTTTAGGGTTTATGCTTTAGGGTTTATGCTTTAGTGTTTAGGGTTTATTCTTTAGGGTTTATGGTTTAGGGTTTATGCTTTAGGGTCTATGGTTTAGGGTTTATGGTTTAGGGTTTAGGGTTTAGGCTTTAGGGTTTAGGGTTTGTGGTTTAGGGTTTAGTCTTTAGGGTTTATGATTTGGGGTTGAGTGTTTAGGGTTTAGGGTTTAACGTTTATGCTTTAGGGTTTAGGGTTTAGGCTCTAGGGTTTATGGTTTAGGGTTGAGGGTTTCTAGTTTAGGGTTTAGAGTTTAGGGTTTATGCTTTATGGTTTAGGGTTTAGGCTTTAGTGTTTGTGGTTTATGATTTAGTGTTTATGGTTTATGGTTTGGGGTTTAGGGTTTAGGGTTTAGGGTTTAGGGTTTAGGGTTTTTACTTTAGGGTTTATGCTTTAGGGTTTAGGCTTTTGGGTTTATGGTTTAGGGGTTATGGTTTGGGGTTTAGGGTTTAGGGTTTGTGGTTTATGCTTTAGTCTTTAGGGTTTAGGGTGTAGACTTTAGGGTTTCTGGTTTAGGGTTTAGTGTTTAGGGTTTATGGTTTGGGTTTGAGGGTTTGTGGTTTTGGGTTTAGGGTTTAAGGTTTAGGGTTTATGCTTTTGGGTTTAGGCTCTAGGGTTTGTGGTTTAGGGTTTAGTGTTTAGGGATATTGGTTTAAGGTTTTGGGTTTATCCATTAGGGTTTAGGATTTATGCATGTTTGTGGTTTAAGGTTTAGGTTTTAGGGTTTAGGGTTTAGGTTTTAGGGTTTAGGTTTTAGGCTTTAGGGTTTGAAGTTTAGGGTTTAGGGTAATGGTTTAGGGTTTAGGCTTTAGGCTTTAGTGTTTATGGTTTAGTGTTTGGGCTTTAGGGTTTTTGGTTTAGGGTTTAGGGTTTAGAGTTTAGGGTTTATGGTTTGGGTTTTATGGTTTAGGGTTTAGGGTTTAAGGTTTAGCATTTAGGGTTTAGGTTCTATGATGTAGGTTGATGGTTTATGGTTTAGGGTTTAGGGTTTATGCTTTAGGGTTTATGGTTTAGGGTTTAAGCTTTATGGTTTGTGGTTTATGGTTTAGTGTTTAGGGTTTATGATTTTGGGTTTACGGTTTATGGTTTGGGGTTGAGGGTTTATGGTTTAGGGTTTAGGATTTGTGGTTTAGGGTTTATGCTTTGGGGGTAAAGGTTTATGGTTTATGGTTTACGGTTTATAGTTTAGGATTGAAGCGTTTTTGTGGTTTAGACTTTAGTGTTTAAGGTTTAGGCTTAAGAGTTTGGGGTTTAGGGTTTAGGGTTTTGGATTTTAGGGTTTATGGTTTACGGTTTAAGGTTTAGGGTTTGTGGTTTATCATTTAGGGTGCATGGTTTAGGGTCTATGGTTTAGGGTGCAGGGTTTATCGTTTATGGTGTAGGGTTTATGGTGTAGGGTTTGGGGTTTAGGGTTTAGGGTTGATGGTTTAGGGTTTAGGGTTTATGCTATAGTCTTTAGGGTTTGGGCTTTAGGCTTTAGGGTTTGTGGTTTAGGGTTTATGGTTTGGGTTTGAGGGTTTAGGATTTTGGGTTTAGATTTTAAGGTTTAGACTTTATGCTATAGGATTTATGCTTTAGGGTTTAGGGTTTAGAGTTTAGGGTTTAGGCGTATTTGTGGTTTAGCATTTAGGTTTGAGGGTTTATGGTTTATGGTTTAGGCTTTAGGCTTTAGGCATATTTGTGGTTTAGGATTTAGGGTTTAGGTTTTAGGCTTTGGGGTTTAGTGTTTAGGGTTAGGGTTTAGAGTTTAGGGTTTATGCATTAGGCTTTAGTGTTTAGGGTTTAGTGTTTCGGCTTTACGGTTTCTGGTTTAGGGTTTAAGGTTTAGTGTTTTGGGTTTAGGGTTTAGTTTTAAGGTTTAAGGTTTAGGGTTTATGGTTTATTGTTTATGGTTTAGGGTTTATGGTTTAGTGTCTAGGGTATATGGTTTAGGCTTTTGGCTTTGTGGTTTAGGGTTTAGGGAGTAGTGTTTAGGGTTTAGGGTTTATGGTTTGGGGTTGATGGTTTATGGTTTAGGGTTTACGGTTTATAGTTTAGGGTTTAGGCGTGTTTGTTGTTTAGGGTTTAGGGTATAGGGTTTAGGGTTTATGCTTTAGGGTTTTTGGGTTTAGTGTTTAAGGTTTAGGCTTTATGCTTTACGGTTTTGGGTTTAAGGTTTGGTGTTTGGGCTTTACAGTTTCTGGTTTAGGGTTTAAGGTTTGGGGTTTAAGGTTTAGGGTTTAGGGTTTATGGTATAGGGTATAAGGTATAGGGTTTAGGGTTTATGGTTTATGGTTTAGGGTTGAGGGTTTATGGTTTACGGTTTATGGTTTATGGTTTATGGTTTAGGATTTATGGTTTGGTGTTGAGGGTTTATGGTTTAGGGTTTATGCTTTAGGGTTTAAGGTTTATGTTTTAGGGTTTAGGTTTTAGGCTTTGGGGTTTGTGGTTTAGGATTTAGGGTTTAGCATTTATGCATTAGGCTTTATTGTTTATGGTTTAGTATTTGGGCTTTAGGGTTTCTGGTTTAGGGTTTAAGGTTTTGGGTTTAGGGTTTAGGGTTTAGTTTTAGGGTTTAAGGTTTTGGGTTTTGGGTTTAGCGTTTAGGGTCTATGGTGTAGGGTTGTGGGTTTATGATTTAGGGTTTATGGTTTAGGGTTTAGGATTTATGGTTTATGGTATATGGTTTAGGTTTTATGGTTTGGGGTTGAAGGTTTAGGGTTTAGGGTTTAGGGTTTATAGTTTAGGGTTTAGGCTTTAGGGTTTAGGGTTTGTGGTTTAGGGTTTAGGGTGTAGTGTTTAGGTTTTATGGTTTAGGATTTTGGGTTTAGGGTTTAAGGTTTTGGTTTGGGGTTGAGGGTTTATGGTTTAGGGTTTAGGGTTTGTGGTTTAGGGTTTAGGGTTTAGGGTTTATGGTTTATGGTTTAGGGTTTAGGGTTTATGGTTTAGTGTTTGGACTTAAAGGTTTTTGGTTTACGGTTTAGGGTTTAGTATTTAGGGTTTAGGATTAAGGGTTTAGGGTTTAGGGTATAGGGTTTAGGGTTTAGGGTTTAGGGTTTAGGGTCTACGGTGTAGGGTTTAGGATTTATGGTTTATGGTTTTGGGGTTGAGGGCTTATGGTTTAAGGTTTTGGCTTTAGGCTTTGTGGTTTAGGGTTTAGGTTGTAAGGTTTAGGGTTGATGGTTTATTGTTTGGGATTGAGGGTTAATGGTTTAGGGTTTAGGCTTTAGGCTTTAGGCTTTAGGGTTTATGGTTTATGGTTTAGGGTGCAGGGTTTAGGGTCTATCATTTGGGGTTGAGGCTTTATGGTGTGGGGTTTAGCGTGTAGGGCTTGGGGTTTAGGCTTTAGGGTTGATGGTTTAGTGTTTATGCTTTAGTTTTTGGGGTTTAGGGTTTAGGCTTTAGGGTTTGTGGTTTTGGGTTTAGTGTTTAGTGTTTATGGTTTGGGTTTGAGGGTTTAGGATTTTGGGTTTAGGGAGGTTTAGGCTTTATGCTATAGGGTTTATGCTTTATGGTTTTGGGTTTATGCTTTAGGGTTTAGGGTTTAGGGTTTAGGGTTTAGGCGTATTTGTGGTTTAGGGTTAAGGTTTTAAGATTTAGGTTCTAGGCTTTGGGGTTTGTTGTTTAGGGTTTAGGGTTTAGGCATTAGGCTTTAGTGTTTAGGGTTTAGCGTTTGGGCTTTAGGGTTTTGGTTTAGGGTTTAAGGTTTTGGGTTTTGGGTTTAGGGTTTAGTTTTAGGATTTAAGGTTTATGGTTTTGGGTTTATGGTTTATGGTTTATGATTTATGGTTTAGGGTTTATGGTTTAGGGTCTAGGGTATAGGGTTTAGGGTTTAAGGTTTATGGTTTATGGTTTGGGGTTGATGCTTTATGTTTATGGTTTATGGTTTGGGGTTGAGGGTTTATGGTTTATGGTTTAGGCTTTAGGCTTTTTGGGTTTATAGTTTAGTGTTTGGGTTTAAGGTTTAGGGTTAAGGGTTTAGGGTTTAGGGTTAAGGGTTAAGGGTTTAGGGTTCATGGTTAATGGTTTAGGGTTTAAGGTTTAAGGTTTAGGGTTTAGGTTTAGGGATTAGGGTCTAGGGTGTAAGGTTTAGTGTTTATGGTTTATAGTTTTGGGTTTGAGGGCTTTTATTTAAAGTTTTAGGCTTTAGGCTTTGTGGTTTAGGGTTTCGGGAGTAGGGTTTAGGGTTTGATGGTTTATGTTTTGGGTTGAGGGTTAATGGTTTATGGTTTAGAATTTAGGCTTTAGGGTTTGTGGTTTAGGGTTTAGTGTTTAGAGTTTATGGTTTGGGGTTGAGGGTTTAAAGTTTAGGGATTAGGGTCTAGGGTGTAAGGTTTAGTGTTTATGGTTTATAGTTTTGGGGTTGAAGGCTTTTGTTTAAGGTTTAGGCTTTAGGCTTTGTGGTTTAGGGTTTTGGGAGTAGGGTTTAGGGTTGATGGTTTATGTTTTGGTGTTGAGGGTTAACGGTTTATGGTTTAGGATTTATGCTTTAGGGTTTGTGGTTTAGGGTTTAGGGTTTAGAGTTTATGGTTTGGGGTTGAGGGTTTATGGTTTAGGGTTTCTAGTTTATAGTTTAGGGTTTAGGCGTGTTTGTGGTTTAGGGTTTATGCTTTAGGGTTTAGGGTTTAGGCTTCAGGGTTTTGGGTTTAGGGTTTAGGGTTTAGGCTTTAGGCTTTAGATTTTTGGGTTTAAGGGTTTGTATTTGTGCTTTACAGTTTCTGGTTTAGGGTTTAGGGTTTAGGGTTTAGGATTTAAGGTTTAGGGTTTATGGTATATGGTATAGGGTTTAGGTTTAGGGTTTAGGGTATAGGGTTTAGGGTTTATAGTTTATGGTTCGGGATTGAGGCTTTATGTTTACGGTTTATGGTTTAGGGTTTATGGTTTAGGATTTATGGTTTGGTGTTGAGGGTTTATGGTTTAGTGTTTATGCCTTAGGGTTTAGGGCTTAGGCATGTTTGTGGTTTAGGGTTTAGGTTTTAGGGTTTATGTTTTAGGCTTTGGGGTTTGGGGTTTAGGGTTTAAGGTTTAGGGTTTAGGCATTAGGCTTTATTGTTTAAGGTTTAGTGTTTGGGCTTTAGGGTTTCTGGTTTAGGTTTTAAGGTTTTGGGTTTAGGGTTTAGGGTTTAGTTTTAGGGTTTAAGGTTTAGGGTTTTGGGTTTAAGGTTTAGGGTCTATGGTGTAAGGTTGAGGGTTCATGGTTTAGGGTTTATGGTTCAGGGTTTAGGGTTAATGGTTTACGGCATATGATTTAGGGTTTATGGTTTGGGGTTTAGGGTTTAGGGTTTAGGGTTTAGGGTTTATAGTTTAGGGTTTATGCTTTAGGGTTCGTGGTTTATGGTTTAGGGTGTAGGGTTTAGGGTTTATGGTTTAGGGTTTTGGGTTTAGGGTTTAGTTTTAGGGTTTGAGGTTTACGGTTTTGGGTTTAGGGTTTAAGGTCTAGGGTGTAGGGTTGTGGGTTTAGGGTTTATGGTTTATGGTTTAGGGTTTATGGTTTAGGGTTTATGATTTATGGTTTATGGTTTATGGTTTAGGGTTTATAGGGTTTAGGGTTTAGTGTTTATGGTTTGGGATTTGGGGTTGAGGCTTTATGCTTACGGTTTATGATTTGGGGTTTAGGGTTTATGGTTTATGGTTTAGGCTTTAGGCTTTTAGGGTTTATGGTTTAGGGTTTGGGTTTCAGGTTTATGGTTAAGGGTTTATGGTTTAGGGTTAAGGGTTAAGGGTTTAGGGTTCATGGTTAATGGTTTAGGGTTTAAGGTTTAGGGTTTAGAGTTTATCATTTAGGGTCTAGGGTGTAGGGTTTATGGTTTATGGTTTATAGTTTTGGGGTTGAGGGCTTTGGTTTAACGTTTAGGCTTTAGGCTTTGTGGTTTAGGGTTTAGTGAGTAGGGTTTAGAGTTGATGGTTTATTGTTTGGGGTTGAGGGTTAATGGTTTATGGTTTAGGGAGGCTTTAGGGTTTGTGGTTTAGGGTTTAGGGTTTAGGGTTTATGGTTTGGGGTTAGTGTTTATGGTTTAGGGTTTATCGTTTATATTTTAGGGTTTAAGCGTGTTTGTAGTTTAGGGTTTAGGCTTTAGGGTTTTGGGATTTAGGGTTTAGGGTTTAGGGTTTAAGGTTTATGGTTTGGGGTTTTGGGTTTAGGGTTTAGGGTTTTTTGTTTATGGTTTAGGGTTTAGGGTTTATGTTTAGGGCTTAGGTTTTAGGGCTTAGGTTTTAGGCTTTGGGACTTGTGGTTTAGGGCTTAAGGTTTAGGCATTAGGCTTTATTGTTTAGGGTTTCGTGTTTGGGCTTTAGGGTTTCCAGTTTAGGGTTTATGGTTTAGGGTTTAAGGATTAGGGTTTAGTTTTAGGGTTTAAGGTTTAGGGTTTTGGGTTTAGTGTCTAGGGTGTAGGTATAGGGTTGAGGGTTTATGGTTTATGGTTTATGGTTTAGGGTTTGTGGTTTATGGTTTAGGGTTTATGGTTTAGGGTTTTTGTTTTAGGGTTTATGGTTTATGGTTTATGGTATATGGTTTAGGGTTTATGGTTTGGGGTTTATGGTTTAGGGTTGAGGGTTTATGGTTTATAGTTTAGGGTTTTGGCTTTAGGGTTTGTGGTTTATGGTTTAGGGTGTAGGGTTTAGGGATTATGGTGTGGGATTTAATGTTTACGATTTAGGGTTTTGTGTTTATGGTTTAGTTAGGCTTTAGGGTTTGTGGTTTAAGGTTTAGGGTGTAGGGTTTTGGGTTTAGGATTTATGGTTTGTGGTTGAGGGTTTATGCATTAGGATTTAGGCTTTAGGGTTTGTGGTTTAGGCTTTAGGGTGTATGGTTTAGGGTTTAGAATTTAGGGTTTAGGGTTTAGGATTTAGTGTTTAGGGTTTAGGGTTTAAGGTTTATAGTTTGGGTTTAGGGTTTAGGGTTTAGGGTTTATGCTTTATGGTTTAGGGTTTAGGGTTTGTAGTTTAAGATTTAGTGTTTATGGTTTAGGATTTATGGTTTAGGCTTTAGGCTTTAGGGTTTGGGGTTTTTGGGTTCAGGGTGTAGGGTATAGTGTTTAGGGTTTAGGGTTTATGGTTTATGGTTTGGGGTTGAGGGTTTATGTTTTAGGGTTTAGGCTTTAGTGTTTGTGCTTTAGGGTTTAGGGTATATGGTTTGGCGTTAAGGGTTTATGGTTTAGGGTTTAGGGTTTGTTGTTTATGGTTTATTGTGTAGGGTTTAGGGTTTAGGGTTTATAGTTTAGGGTTGAGGTTTTAGGTTTTGTGGTTTATGCTTTATGCTTTATGGTTTAGGGTTTAGGGATTAAGGTTTATGGTTTAGGGTTTGTGGTTTAGGGTTTGTGGTTTCGGGTTTAGATTTACAGTTTATGCTTTAGACTTTTGTGATTATGGTTTGGGGTTGAGGGTTTAGGGTTTAGGGTTTATGCTTTAGTCTTTATGGTTTAGGGTTTAGGGTTTATGGTTTAGGTTTGAGGGTTTAGGGTTTAGGGTTTAGGGTTTATGCTTTATGGTTTAGTGCTTAGGGTTTAGGGTTTAGGGTTTAGTGTTTAGGCTTTAGGATTTGCAGTTTAGGGCTTAGTGGTTAGGGTTTAGATTTAGTGTTTAGGCTTTATGGTTTAGGGTTTAGGCTTTAGGGTTTGTGGTTTAGGGTTTAGTCTTTAGGGTTTATAGTTTGGGGTTAAGTGTTTAGGGTGTATGCTTTAGGGTTTAGGGTTTAGGGTTTAGAGTTTAGGGTTTGCAGTTTAGGGGTTATGGTTTAGGGTTTAGAGTTTAAGATTTTAGGCTTTATGGTTTTGGGTGTATGCTTTAGGGTTTGTGGTTTATGATTTAGTGCTTATGGTTTATGGTTTGGGATTTATGATTTAGGGTTTAGGGTTTATACTTTAGGGTTTTGGGTTTAGGCTTTTGGGGTAAAGGTTTGGGCTTTAGGCTTTAGGCTTTAGGGTTTGTGGTTTAGGGTTTTGTCTTTAGTATTTATGGTTTGGGGTTGAGTGTTTTTGGTTTAGGGTGTAGGGTTTATACTTTAGGGTTTATGCTTTAGGGTTTAGGGTTTAGGATTTAGGGTTTATGGTTTGGGGTTGAGGGTTTCTGGTTTAGGGTTTAGAGTTTTGGGTTTATGCTTTATGGTTTAGGGTTTATGGTTTAGTGTTTGTGGTTTAGAATTTAGTGTTTATGGTTTATGGTTTGGGGTTTAGGATTTAGGGTTTAGGGTTTAGGGTTTATGGTTTAGGTTTTAGGCTTTGGGGTTTGGGATTTAGGGTTTAGGGTTTAGGCATTAGGCTTTATTGTTTAGGGTTTAGTGTTTGGGCTTTAGGGTTTCTGGTTTAGGTTTTAAGGTTTTGGGTTTAGGGTTTAGGGTTTAGTTTAGGGTTTAAGGTTTAGGTTTTTGGGTTTAAAGTTTAGGGTCTAGGGTGTAGGGTTGATGGTTTATGGTTTAGGGTTTATGGTTCAGGGTTTAGGGTTAATTTTTTATGGCATATGATTTAGGGTTTATGGTTTGGGGTTGAGGGTTTAGGGTCTAGGGTTTAGGGTTTATAGTTTAGGGTTTATGCTTTAGGGTTTGTGGTTTATAATTTAGGGTTTATGGTTTAGGGTTTAGGGTTTATGGTTTAGGGTTTATGGTTTATGGTTTAGGGTTTATGGTTTATGGTTTATGGTTTATGGTTTAGGGTTTATAGGGTTTAGGGTTTAAGGTTTATGGTTTGGGGTTTGGGGTTGAGGCTTTATGCTTATGGTTTATGATTTGGGGTTGAGGGTTTATGGTTTATGGTTTAGGCTTTAGGCTTTTAGGGTTTATGGTTTAGGGTTTGGGTTTAGGGTTTATGGTTTAGGGTTTAGGGTTTAGGGTTTAGGGTTTATGGTTTAGGGTTTAGGGTTTAGGGTTTAGGGATTATGGTGTGGGATTTAATGTTTACGATTTAGGGTTTTGTGTTTATGGTTAAGTTAGGCCTTAAGGTTTGTGGTTTAAGGTTTAGGGTGTAGGGTTTTGGGTTTAGCATTTATGGTTTGTGGTTGAGGGTTTATGCATTAGGATTTATGCTTTAGGGTTTGTGGTTTAGGCTTTAGGGTGTATGGTTTAGGGTTAGAATTTAGGGTTTAGGGTTTAGGATTTAGTGTTTAGGGTTTAGGGTTTAAGGTTTATAGTTTGGGTTTAGGATTTAGGGTTTAGGGTTTAGGGTTTAGGGTTTATGCTTTAGGGTTTAGGGTTTAGGGTTTGTAGTTTAAGATTTAGTGTTTATGGTTTAGGATTTATGGTTTAGGCTTTAGGCTTTAGGGTTTGGGGTTTTTTGGTTCAGGGTGTAGGGTATAGTGTTTAGGGTTTAGGGTTTATGGTTTATGGTTTGGGGTTAAGGGTTTATGTTTTAGGGTTTAGGCTTTAGGGTTTGTGCTTTAGGGTTTAGGGTATATGGTTTGGTGTTAAGGGTTTATGGTTTAGGGTTTAGGGTTTGTTGTTTAGGGTTTAGGGTTTAGGGTTTGTTGTTTATGGTTTATTGTGTAGGGTTTAGGGTTTAGGGTTTAGGGTTTATAGTTTAGGGTTGATGTTTTAGGTTTTGTGGTTTATGCTTTATGCTTTATGGTTTAGGGTTTAGGGATTAGGGTTTATGATTTAGGGTTTGTGGTTTAGGGTTTGTGGTTTCGGGTTTAGATTTACAGTTTATGCTTTAGACTTTTGTGATTATGGTTTGGGGTTGAGGGTTTAGGATTTAGGGTTTATGCTTTAGTCTTTATGGTTTAGGGTTTAGGGTTTATGGTTTAGGTTTGAGGGTTGAGGGTTTAGGGTTTAGGGTTTATGCTTTATGGTTTAGTGCTTAGGGTTTAGGGTTTATGGTTTAGTGTTTAGGCTTTAGGATTTGCGGTTTAGGGCTTAGTGGTTAGGGTTTAGATTTAGTGTTTAGGCTTTATGGTTTAGGGTTTATGGTTTAGGCTTTAGGGTTTGTGGTTTAGGGTTTAGTCTTTAGGGTTTATAGTTTAGGGTTAAGTGTTTAGGGTGTATGCTTTAGGGTTTAGGGTTTAGGGTTTGCAGTTTAGGGGTTATGGTTTAGGGTTTAGAGTTTAAGGTTTTAGGCTTTATGGTTTTGGGTGTATGCTTTAGGGTTTGTGGTTTATGATTTAGTGCTTATGGTTTATGGTTTGGGGTTTATGATTTAGGGTTTAGGGTTTATACTTTAGGGTTTTGGGTTTAGGCTTTTGGGGTAAAGTTTTGGGCTTTAGGCTTTAGGCTTTAGGGTTTGTGGTTTAGGGTTTTGTCTTTAGTGTTTATGGTTTGGGGTTGAGTGTTTTTGGTTTAGGGTGTAGGGTTTATACTTTAGGGTTTATGCTTTAGGGTTTAGGGTTTAGGATTTAGGGTTTATGGTTTGGGGTTGAGGGTTTCTGGTTTAGGGTTTAGAGTTTTGGGTTTATGCTTTATGGTTTAGGGTTTAGGCTTTAGTGTTTGTGGTTTAGAATTTAGTGTTTATGGTTTATGGTTTGGGGTTTAGGATTTAGGGTTTAGGGTTTAGGGTTTATGGTTTAGGGTTTAGGCTTTGGGGTTTGGGATTTAGGGTTTAGGGTTTAGGCATTAGGCTTTATTGTTTAGGGTTTAGTGTTTGGGCTTTAGGGTTTCTGGTTTAGGTTTTAAGGTTTTGGGTTTTGGGTTTAGGGTTTAGTTTTAGGGTTTAAGGTTTAGGTTTTTGGGTTTAAAGTTTAGGGTCTAGGGTGTAGGGTTGAGGGTTTATGGTTTAGGGTTGAGGGTTCAGGGTTTAGGGTTAATTTTTTATGGCATATGATTTAGGGTGTATGGTTTGGGGTTTAGGGTTTAGGGTCTATGGTTTAGGGTTTATAGTTTAGGGTTTATGCTTTAGGGTTTGTGGTTTATGGTTTAGGGTATAGGGTTTAGGGTTTATGGTTTAGGGTTTAGGGTTTATGGTTTAGGGTTTATGGTTTAGGGTTTAGGGTTTATGGTTTATGGTTTATGGTTTATGGTTTAGGGTTTATAGGGTTTAGGGTTTAAGGTTTATGGTTTGGGGTTTGGGGTTGAGGCTTTATGCTTATGGTTTATGATTTGGGGTTGAGGGTTTATGGTGTAGGGTTGAGGGTTTATGGTTTAGGGTTTATGGTTTAGGGTTTATGGTTTAGGGTTTAGGGTTTATGGTTTATGGTATATGGTTTAGGGTTTATGGTTTTGGGTTTAGGGTTTAGGGTTTAGGGTTTATGGTTTATAGTTTAGGGTTTTGGCTTTAGGGTTTGTGGTTTAGGTTTTAGGGATTATGGTTTAGGGTGTAGGGTTTTGTGTTTATGGTTTAGTTAGGCTTTAGGGTTTAGGGTTTAGGGTTTAGGGTTTAGGGTTTAGGGTTTAGGGTTTAGGGTTTAGGGTTTAGGGTTTAGGGTTTAGGGTTTAGGGTTTAGGGTTTAGGGTTTAGGGTTTAGGGTTTAGGGTTTAGGGTTTAGGGTTTAGGGTTTAGGGTTTAGGGTTTAGGTTTTGGGGTTTAGGGTTTATGGTGTAGGGTTTAGGCTTTAGGGTGTGTGGTTTAAGGTTTAATGTGTAGGGTTTTAGGGTTTTGGGTTTATGGTTTGGGGTTGAAGGTTTGTGGTTTAGTGTTTATGCTTTAGGGTTTAGGGTTTAGGGTTTAGGCTTTAGGCTTTAGGCTTTAGTGTTTAATGTTTAGGGTTTAGGATATAGGGTTTAGGCTTTAGGCTTTAGGGTTTGTGGTTTAGGGTTAAGGTTGTAGGGTTTAAGGTTTAGGGTTTATGGTTTGAGGTTGATGGTTGGTTTAGGGTTTATGGTTTGGGGTTGATGGTTTATGGTTTAGGGTTTACAGTTTAGTGTTTAGGCATTTTTGTGGTTTATGGTTTAGGGTTTAGGGTTTAGGCTTTAGGCTTTTAGGTTTAAGGTTTAGTGTTTGGGCTTTACGGTTTTTTGTTTAGGGTTTAGGGTTTAGGGTTAGGGTTTTGGGTTTATGGTTTAATGTCTAGGGTATAGGGTTTAGGGTTTAGGGTTTATGCTTTATGATTTGGGGTTGAGGCTTTATGTTTACAGTTTATGGTTTGGGGTTGAGGGTTTATGCTTTATGCTTTATGCTTTAGGCTTTTAGGGTTTATGGTTTAGTGTTTGGGCTTAGGGTTTAGGGTTAATAGTTTAGGGTTAAGGGTTTATGGTTCATGGTTAATGGTTTAGGGTTTAGGGTCTAGGGTGTAGGGTTTAGGGTTTATGGTTTATAGTTTTGGAGTTGTGGGCTTTGGTTTAAGGTTTAGGCTTTAGGCTTTGTGGTTTAGGGTTTAGGGAGTAGGGTTTAGGGTTGATAGTTTATGGTTTAGGGTTGAGGGTTAATGGTTTATGGTTTAGGGTTTAGACTTTAGGGTTTGTGGTTTAGGTTTTATAGTTTAGGGCTAGGGTTTGGGGTTGTTGGTTTATTGTTTAGGCTTTAGGGTTTATGCTTTAGTATTTATGGTTTAGGATTTAGGGTTTAAACCTTAGAGTCTGTGGTTTAGGGTTTATTGTTTAAGGTTTAGGGTTTAGGGTCTTGGGTTTTGGGTTTAGGGTTTAGGCTTTAGGCTTTAGGGTTTAGGCTTTTGGGTTTAAGGTTTGGTGTTTGGGCTTTACGGTTTCTGGTTTAGGGTTTAGGGTTTAGGCGTTTTTGTGGTTTATTGTATAGGGTATAGGGTATAGGGTTTAGGGTATAGGGTTTAGGGTTTATGGTTTGGGGTTGAGGCTTTATGTTTACGGTTTATGGTTTAGGGTTTATGGTTTAGAATTTATGGTTTAGTGTTGAGGGTTTATGGTTTAGGTTTTATGCTTAAGGGTTTATATTTTAGGGTTTAGTGTTTAGATGTGTTTGTGGTTTAGGGTTTAGGTTTTAGGGTTTAGGTTTTAGGGTTTAGGTTTTTAGGCTTTGGGGTTTAGGGTTTAGGGTTTATGGTTTATGGTTTAGGGTGTATAGTTTAGGGTTTATGGTTTAGGGTTTATGGTTTAGGGTTTTGGGTTTAGGGTTTAGGGTTTTGGGTTTAGGGTTTAGGTTTAGGGGTTTAAGGTTTAGGGTTTATGGTCTGGGGTGTAGGGTTGATGGTTTATGGTTTAGGGTTTAGGGTTTGTGGTTTGCGGTTAAGGGTTTATGGTTTATGGTTTAGGCTTTAGGCTTTTAGGGTTTATGGTTTTGTGTTTGGGTTTAAGGTTTAGGGTTAAGGGTTTAGGGTTTAGGGTTCAGGGTTAAGGGTTTAGGATTCATGGTTAATGGTTTAAGGTTTAAGGATTAGGATTTAGAATTTAGGGTTTAGTGTCTAGGGTGTAGTGTTTAGGGTTTATGGTTTATACTTTTGGGGTTGAGGGCTTTTGTTTAAGGTTTAGGCTTTAGGCTTTGTGGTTTAGGGTTTACGGAGTATGGTTTAGGGTTGATGGTTTATGGTTTGTGGTTGAGGGTTAATAGTTTATGGTTTAGGGTTTAGGCTTTAGGGTTTGTGGTTTAGGGTTTAGGGTTTAGGGTTTAGGTTTAGGGTTGATGGTTTGTGGTTTAGGGTTTATGGTGTATAGTTTAAGGTTTAGGCGTCTTTGTGGTTTAGGGTTTAGGGTTTATGCTTTAGGGTTTTGGGTTTATGGTTTAGGGTTTAGGCTTTAAGCTTAGGCTTTTGGATTTAAGGTTTGGGGTTTGGGCTTTATGGTTTCTGGTTTAGGGTTTAGGATTTAATGTTTAATGTTTAGGGTTTATTGTATAGGGTATAGAGTATAGGGTTTATGGTTTAGGGTTTAGGAAATAGGGTATAGGGTTTATGGTTTATGGTTTGGGGTTGAGGCTTTATGTTTACATTTTATGGTTTAGGGTTTATGGTTTAGGATTTATGGTTTGGTGTTGAGGGTTTATGGTTTAGGGTTTATGCTTTAGGGTTTAGGGTTTAGGGTTTAGGGTTTAGTGTTTAGGGTTTAGGGTTTATGCATGTTTGTGGTTTAGGGTTTAGGTTTTAGGGTTTAGGTTTTAGGGTTTAGGTTTTTAGGCTTTGGGGTTTAGGGTTTAGGGTTTATGGTTTATGGTTTAGGGTGTATAGTTTAGGGTTTATGGTTTAGGGTTTATGGTTTAGGGTTTTGGGTTTAGGGTTTAGGTTTAGGGGTTTAAGGTTTAGGGTTTATGGTCTGGGGTGTAGGGTTGAGGGTTTATGGTTTAGGGTTTAGGGTTTGTGGTTTGCGGTTAAGGGTTTATGGTTTATGGTTTAGGCTTTAGGCTTTTAGGGTTTATGGTTTTGTGTTTGGGTTTAAGGTTTAGGGTTAAGGGTTTAGGGTTTAGGGTTCAGTGTTAAGGGTTTAGGATTCATGGTTAATGGTTTAAGGTTTAAGGATTAGGATTTAGAATTTAGGGTTTAGTGTCTAGGGTGTAGTGTTTAGGGTTTATGGTTTATACTTTTGGGGTTGAGGGCTTTTGTTTAAGGTTTAGGCTTTAGGCTTTGTGGTTTAGGGTTTACGGAGTATGGTTTAGGGTTGATGGTTTATGGTTTGTGGTTGAGGGTTTATAGTTTATGGTTTAGGGTTTAGGCTTTAGGGTTTGTGGTTTAGGGTTTAGGTTTTAGGGTTTAGGTTTAGGGTTGATGGTTTGTGGTTTAGGGTTTATGGTTTATAGTTTAAGGTTTAGGCGTCTTTGTGGTTTAGGGTTTAGACTTTAGGGTTTAGGGTTTATGCTTTAGGGTTTTGGGTTTATGGTTTAGGGTTTAGGCTTTAAGCTTAGGCTTTTGGATTTAAGGTTTGGGGTTTGGGCTTTATGGTTTCTGGTTTAGGGTTTAGGATTTAATGTTTAATGTTTAGGGTTTATTGTATAGGGTATAGAGTATAGGGTTTAGGGTTTAGAGTTTAGGAAATAGGGTATAGGGTTTATGGTTTATGGTTTGGGGTTGAGGCTTTATGTTTACATTTTATGGTTTAGGGTTTATGGTTTAGGATTTATGGTTTGGTGTTGAGGGTTTATGGTTTAGGGTTTATGCTTTAGGGTTTAGGGTTTAGGGTTTAGGGTTTAGTGTTTAGGGTTTAGGGTTTATGCATGTTTGTGGTTTAGGGTTTATGTTTTAGGGTTTAGGTTTTAGGCTTTGGGGTTTGGGGTTTGGGTTTAGGGTGTAGGGTTTAGGGTTTAAGGTGTAGGGTGTATGGTTTAAGGTTTAGGATTTATTGTTTAGGCTTTAGGGTTTCTGGTTTAGGGTTTAGTGTTTAGGTTTTAGTTTTAGGGTTTAAGGTTTAGGGTTTTGGGTTTAGGGTTTAGGGTCTATGGTTTAGGGTTGAGGGTTTATGGTTTAGGGTTTAGGGTTTGAGGTTTTGGTTTAGGGTTTAGGTTGTAGGGTTTAGGGTTTAGGGTTTTAGGCTTTAGGCTTTGTTGTTTAGGGTTTAGGATGTAAGGTTTTGGGTTGATGGTTTATAGTTTAGGGTTGAGGGTTAATGGTTTAGGGTTTATAATTTAGGGTTTCTGGTTTATAGTTTAGTGTGCAGGGTTTAGGGTCTATCGTTTGGGATTGAGGCATTAGAGTTTAGGGTTTAGGGTTAATGGTTTGGGATTGAGGGTTTAGGGTTTAGGGTTTAGAGTTTAGGGTTTAGGGTTGAGGGCTTTTGTTTAAGGTTTAGGCTTTAGGCTTTGTGGTTTAGGGTTTACGGAGTATGATTTAGGGTTGATGGTTTATGGTTTGTGGTTGAGGGTTAATAGTTTATGGTTTAGGGTTTAGTCTTTAGGGTTTGTGGTTTAGGGTTTAGGGTTTATGGTTTAGGTTTGGGGTTGGTGGTTTATGGTTTAGGGTTTATGGTTTATAATTTAAGGTTTAGGCGTCTTTGTGGTTTAGGGTCTAGACTTTAGGGTTTAGGGTTTATGCTTTAGGGTTTTGGGTTTAGGGTTTAGGGTTTTGGCTTTAAGCTTAGGCTTTTGGATTTAAGGTTTGGGGTTTGGGCTTTATGGTTTCTGGTTTAGGGTTTAGGGTTTAGTGTTTAATGTTTAGGGTTTATGGTTTAGGGTTTAGGAAATAGGGTATAGGGTTTATGGTTTATGGTTTGGGGATGAGGCTTTATGTTTACATTTTATGGTTTAGGGTTTATGGTTTAGGATTTTTGGTTTGGTGTTGATGGTTTATGGTTTAGGGTTTAGGGTTTAGGGTTTAGGCATGTTTGTGGTTTAGGGTTTATGTTTTAGGGTTTAGGTTTTAGGCATTGGGGTTTGGGGTTTGGGTTTAGGGTGTAGGGTTTAGGGTTTAGGGTGTAGGGTGTAGGGTTTAAGGTTTAGGATTTTTTGTTTAGGCTTTTGGGTTTCTGGTTTAGGGTTTAAGGTTTAGGGTTTAGGGTTTAGGTTTTAGTTTTAGGGTTTAAGGTTTAGGGTTTTCGGTTTAGGGTTTAGGGTCTAGGATTTAGGGTTGAGGGTTTATGGTTTAGGGTTTAGGGTTTGAGGTTTTGGTTTAGGGTTTAGGCTGTAGGGTTTAGGGTTTAGGGTTTAGAAGTGTTTAAGGTTTAGGCTTTAGGCTTTGTGGTTTAGGGTTTAGACTTTAGGGGTTAGGGTTTATGCTTTAGGGTTTTGGGTTTATGGTTTAGGGTGTAGGGTTTAGGGTTTATGGTTTGGGGTTGAGGGTATATGGTTTAGGGTTTAGGGTTTAGGGTTTAGGTTTAGGGTTGATGGTTTGTGGTTTAGTGTTTATGGTTTATAGTTTAAGGTTTAGGCGTCTTTGTGGTTTAGGGTTTAGACTTTAGGGTTTAGGGTTTATGCTTTAGGGTTTTGGGTTTATGGTTTAGGGTTTAGGCTTTAAGCTTAGGCTTTTGGATTTAAGGTTTGGGGTTTGGGCTTTATGGTTTCTGGTTTAGGGTTTAGGATTTAGTGTTTAATGTTTAGGGTTTATTGTATAGGGTATAGAGTATAGGGTTTATGGTTTAGGAAATAGGGTATAGGGTTTATGGTTTATGGTTTGGGGTTGAGGCTTTATGTTTACATTTTATGGTTTAGGGTTTATGGTTTAGGATTTATGGTTTGGTGTTGAGGGTTTATGGTTTAGGGTTTATGCTTTAGGGTTTAGGGTTTAGTGTTTATGGTTTAGGGTTTATGCATGTTTGTGGTTTAGGGTTTATGTTTTAGGGTTTAGGTTTTAGGCTTTGGGGTTTGGGGTTTGGGTTTAGGGTGTAGGGTTTAGGGTTTAAGGTGTAGGGTGTATGGTTTAAGGTTTAGGATTTATTGTTTAGGCTTTAGGGTTTCTGGTTTAGGGTTTAAGGTTTAGGGTTTAGTGTTTAGGTTTTAGTTTTAGGGTTTAAGGTTTAGGGTTTTGGGTTTAGGGTTTAGGGTCTATGGTTTAGGGTTGAGGGTTTATGGTTTAGGGTTTAGGGTTTGAGGTTTTGGTTTAGGGTTTAGGTTGTAGGGTTTAGGGTTTAGGGTTTTAGGCTTTAGGCTTTGTTGTTTAGGTTTTAGGATGTAAGGTTTTGGGTTGATGGTTTATAGTTTAGGGTTGAGGGTTAATGGTTTAGGGTTTATAATTTAGGGTTTCTGGTTTATAGTTTAGTGTGCAGGGTTTAGGGTCTATCGTTCGGGATTGAGGCATTAGAGTTGAGGGTTTAGGGTTAATGGTTTGGGATTGAGGGTTTAGGGTTTAGGGTTTAGAGTTTAGGGTTTAGGGTTGAGGGCTTTTGTTTAAGGTTTAGGCTTTAGGCTTTGTGGTTTAGGGTTTACGGAGTATGATTTAGGGTTGATGGTTTATGGTTTGTGGTTGAGGGTTAATAGTTTATGGTTTAGGGTTTAGTCTTTAGGGTTTGTGGTTTAGGGTTTAGGGTTTATGGTTTAGGTTTGGGGTTGGTGGTTTATGGTTTAGGGTTTATGGTTTATAATTTAAGGTTTAGGCGTCTTTGTGGTTTAGGGTTTAGACTTTAGGGTTTAGGGTTTATGCTTTAGGGTTTTGGGTTTAGGGTTTAGGGTTTTGGCTTTAAGCTTAGGCTTTTGGATTTAAGGTTTGGGGTTTGGGCTTTATGGTTTCTGGTTTAGGGTTTAGGGTTTAGTGTTTAATGTTTAGGGTTTATGGTATAGGGTATAGAGTATAAGGTTTAGGGTTTAGGGTTTAGGAAATAGGGTATAGGGTTTATGGTTTATGGTTTGGGGATGAGGCTTTATGTTTACATTTTATGGTTTAGGGTTTATGGTTTAGGATTTATGGTTTGGTGTTGATGGTTTATGGTTTAGGGTTTAGGGTTTAGGGTTTAGGCATGTTTGTGGTTTAGGGTTTATGTTTTAGGGTTTAGGTTTTAGGCTTTGGGGTTTGGGGTTTGGGTTTAGGGTGTAGGGTTTAGGGTTTAGGGTGTAGGGTGTAGGGTTTAAGGTTTAGGATTTTTTGTTTCGGCTTTAGGGTTTCTGGTTTAGGGTTTAAGGTTTAGGGTTTATGGTTTAGGTTTTAGTTTTAGGGTTTAAGGTTTAGGGTTTTCGGTTTAGGGTTTATGGTCTAGGATTTAGGGTTGAGGGTTTATGGTTTAGGGTTTAGGGTTTGAGGTTTTGGTTTAGGGTTTAGGCTGTAGGGTTTAGGGTTTAGGGGTTTAGGCTTTAGGCTTTAGGGTTTGTAGTTTAATGTTTAGGGTGTAGGGTTTAGGGTTTAGGGGTTTAGGCTTTAGGCTTTAGGGTTTGTAGTTTAATGTTTAGGGTGTAGGGTTTAGGGTTTAGGGGTTTAGGCTTTAGGCTTTAGGGTTTGTAGTTTAATGTTTAGGGTGTAGGGTTTAGGGTTTAGGGTTTATGGTTTGGGTTTGATTGTGGTTATGGTTTAGGGTGTAGGGTTTAGGGTTTATGGTTTGGGGTTGAGGGTATATGGTTTAGGGTTTAGGCTTTAGGGTTTGTAGTTTAATGTTTAGGGTGTAGTGTTTAGGGTTTTGGGTTTATGGTTTGGGTTGAGGGTTTATGGTTTAGGATTTATGCTTTAGGGTTTAGGGTTTAGGGTTTAGGCTTTAGGCTTTAGGGTTTAATGTTTAGGGTTTAGGATATTGGGTTTAGGCTTTAGGCTTTATGGTTTGTGGTTTAGGGTTATGGGTGTAGGGTTTAGGGTTTAGGGTTTATGGTTTGGGGTTGAGGGTTGGTTTAGGGTTTGGGATTTGTGGTTTAGGGTTTATGATTGAGGGTTTATGGTTTGGGGTTGAGGGTTTATGGTTTAGGGTTTAGGGTTTAGGGTTTATAGTTTATGGTTTAGGGTCTAGGGTGTAGGGTTGAGGGTTTATGGTTTATGGTTTAGTGTTTGAGGTTTGGGTTTAGGGTTTAGGCTTTAGGGTTTTGGGTTTTGGGTTTTGGGCTTTAGGCTTTGTTGTTTAGGGTTTAGGATGTATGGTTTTGGTTGATGGTTTATGATTTAGGGTTGAGGGTTAATGGTTTAGGGTTTCTAGTTTAGGGTTTATGGTTTACAGTTTAGTGTGCAGGGTTTAGGGTCTATCGTTTGGGATTGAGGCATTAGAGTTTAGGGTTTAGGGTTAATGGTTTGGGGTTTAGGGTTTATGGTTTAGGGTTTAGAACTTAGTGTTTAAACTTTAGTGTTTCTGGTTTAGTGTTTATGCTTTAGGGTTAAGGGTTTAGGGTTTACGATTTATGGTTTGGATTTGAGGGTTTATCGTTTAGGGTTTAGAGTTTATAATTTTTGGTTTAAGCTTTAGGGTTTGTGGTTATGGTTTAGGGTGTAGGGTTTAGGATTTATGGTTTGGGGTTGAGGGTATATGGTTTAAGGTTTAGACTTTAGGGTTTGTGGTTGAATGTTTAGGGTGTAGGATTTAGGGTTTTGGGTTTATGGTTTGGGGTTGAGGGTTTATGGTTTAGGGTTTATGGTTTAGGGTTTAGGGTTTAGGCTTTAGGCTTTAGGCTTTATGGTTTAATGTTTAGGGTTTAGGATATATGGTTTAGGTTTTAGGCTTTAGGGTTTGTGGTTTAGGGTTATGGGTGTAGGGTTTAGGGTTGAGGGTTTATGTTTTGGGGTTGATGGTTGGTTTAGGGTTTGGGGTTTATGGTTTAGGGTTTAAGGTTGAGGGTTTATGGTTTGGGGTTGATGGTTTATGGTTTAGGGTTTAGGGTTTATAGTTTAGGGTTTATGCGTGTTTATGGTTTATGGTTTAGGGTTTAGGGTTTAGGGTTTAGGGTTTATGGTTTAGGGTTTAGGCTTTAAGGTTTATGGTTTAGTGTTTGGGCTTTACGGTTTTTTGTTTAGGGTTTAGGGTTTTGTGTTTTGGATTTAGGGTCTAGGGTTTAGGGTTTAAGGTTTAGGGTCTAGGGTATAGGGTATAGGGTTTATGGTTTATGGTTTATGGTTTGGGGTTGAGGGTTTATGCTTTATGCTTTATGCTTTATGCTTTTAGGGTTTATGGTTTAGTGTTTGGGTTTAGAGTTTAGGGTTTAGGGTTAAGGGTTTAGGGTTAGAGGTTTAGGGTTCAGGGTTAATGGTTTAGGGTTTAAGGTTTAGGGTTTATAGTTTAGGGTTTAGGGTCTAAGGTGTAGGGTTTAGGGTTTATGGTTTATAGTTTTGGGGTTGTGGGCTTTGGTTTAACGTTTAGGCTTTAAGTTTTGTAGTTTAGGCTTGATGGTTTATGGTTTGGGGTTAAGGGTTAATGGTTTATGGTTTAGCGTTTAGGCTTTAGGGTTTGTGGTTTAGGATTTAGGGTTTAAGGTTATGGTTTGGGGTAGATGGTTTATGGTTTAAGGTTTAGGGTTTATGCTTTAGGGTTTATGGTTTAGGACTTAGGGTTTAAACCTTAGAGTCCGTGGTTTAGGGTTTAGTATTTAGGGTTTAGGATTTAGGGTTTAGGCTTTAGGCTTTAGTGGTTGTGCTTTATGGTTAAGGGTGTAAGATTTAGGTTTTAAGGTTTATAGTATGGGCTTGAGGGTTTATGTTTTAGGGTTTAGGATTTAGGGTTTGTGGTTTTAGAGTTTATGGTTTGGTGTTGATGGTTTATGGTTTAAGGTTTAGGGTTTATAGTTTAGGATTTAGGCGTGTTTGTGGTTTAGGCTTTAGGGTTTATGGTTTAGGCTTTAGGGTTTGTGGTTTAGGGTTTAGGGTTTAGGCTTTAAGCTTTAGGCTTTAGGCTTTTAGAGTTTATGGTTTTGTGTTTGGGCTTTAGGATTTCTGGTTTTGGGTTTATGGTTTATGGTTTAGGGTTAAGGGTTTAGGGTTTATGGTTTAGGGTTTAGAGTTTGGGGTTTAGGGTCTAGGGTGTATAGGGCTTAGGGTTTATGGTTTATGGTTTTGTGGTTGAGGGCTTATGGTTTAAGGTTTAGGCTTTAGGCTTTGTGGTTTAGGTTTTAGGGTGTAAGGTTTTGGGTTGATGGTTTATGGTTTGGGGTTGAGGGTTAACGGTTTAGAGTTTATAGTTTAGGGTTTAGAATTTTGGGTTTGTGGTTTACGGTTTAGGGTTCAGGGTTTGGGGTCTATCGTTTGGGGTTGAGGCTTTAGGGTTTAGGGTTTAGGGTTAATGGTTTGGGGTTGAGGGTTTATGGTTTAAGGTTTAGTGTTTAGAGCTTAGTGTTTAAACTTTAGTGTTTGTGGTTTAGTGTTTAGGCTTTAGGGTTGAGTCTTTAGTGTGTGGGGTTTAGGTTGTAAGGTTTGTGATTTAGTGTTTAGGGTTTAGGGTGTAGGGTTTAGGGTTTATGGTTTAGGGTTTAGGCTTTAGTGTTTGTGGTTTAGGATTTATGGTGTAGAATTTAGGGTTTAGGGTTTATGGTTTGGGTTTGAGGGTTTATAGTTTAGGGTTTATGGTTTAAGGTTTATGCTTTAGGGTTTGCGGTTTAAGGTTTATGTTGTAGGGTTTAGGGTTTAGGCTTTATGGTTTGGGGTTGAGGGTTTATGGTTTAGGATTTAGGCTTTAGGGTTTGTGGTTTAGGGTTTAGGGTTTATGCTTTTGGGTTTTGGGTTTATGGTTTGGGGTTGAGAGTTTATGGTTTAGGGTTTATGCTTTATGGTTTAGGGTTTAGGCTTTAGGCTTTAGGGTTTAATGTTTAGGGTTTATGATATAGGGATTTAGGCTTTAGGCTTTAGGATTTTTTGTTTAGGGTTAAGGGTGTATGGGTTAGGGTTTAAGGATTATGGTTTGGGGTTGAGGGTTTATGGTTTAGGGTTGAGGGTTTGTGGTTTAGGGTTTAGGGTTTATAATTTAGGTTTAGGCGTGTTTGTGTTTTATGGTTTAGGCTTTAGGATTTAGGGTTTAGGGTTTAGGGTTTTGGCTTTAGGCTTTAAGGTTTATGGCTTAATGTTTGGGGTTTAGGGATTAGGGTTTAGGGTTTAGGGTTTAGCATTTTGGGTTTATGGTTTAGGGTCTAGGGTATAGGGTTTAGGGTTTATGGTTTATGGTTTGGGGTTGAAGCTTTATGTTTACGGTTTATGGTTTGGGGTTAAGGGTTTATGGTTTATGGTTTAGGCTTTAGGATTTTAGGGTTTAAGGTTTAGTGTTTGGGTTTAGGATTTAGGGTTTATGGTTAAGGGTTTAGGGTTTAGGGTTAAGGGTTTAGGGTTAAGGGATTAGGGTTGATGGTTAATGGTTTAGGGTTTAAGATTTAGTGTTTAGACTTTAGGGTTTAGGGTCTAGGGTGTAGGGTTTAGGGTTTATGGTTTATAGTTTTGGGGTTGAGGGCTTTGGTTTAAGGTTTAGGCTTTAAGCATTGTGGTTTAGGGTTTAGGGAGTAAGGTTTAGGGTTAATGATTTATGGTTTGGGATTGAGGGTTAATGGTTTATGGTTTATGGTTTAGGCTTTAGGGTTTGTGGTTTAGGGTTTAGGGTTTAGAGTTTATGGTTGGTTTTGGGTTGAGGGTTTATGGTTTAGGGTTTAGGGTTAATGGTGTAGGGTTTATGGTGTAGGGTTTAGGGTTTAGGGTTTAGGGTTAACGGTTTAGGGTTTATGGTTTTGGGGTTGAGGGCTTATGGTTTAAGGTTTAGGCTTTATGCTTTGTGGTTTAGGGTTAATGGTGTAGGGTTTAGGGTTGATGGTTTATGGTTTAGAGTTGACGGTTAATGATTTAGGGTTTAGGGTTTATAGATTAGTGTTTAGGCTTTAGGGTTCTTGGTTTATGGTTTAGTGATGAGCGGATAATTTATACGCTTTTTGGCATTGTTTTTAGTATGTTTTTAGTAGGATCTAGTTACTTTTAGGGACGTTTTCATTAGTTTTTATGTTAAATTCACATTTCTGGACTTTACTATGAGTTTGTGTGTTTTTCTGTGATTTCAGGTATTTTCTGGCTGAAATTGAGGGACTTGAGCAAAAATCAGATTCAGAGGTTGAAGAAGGACTGCTGATGCTGTTGGATTCTGACCTCCCTGCACTCAAAGTAGATTTTCTGGAGCTACAGAACTCAAAATGGCGCGGTTCTAATTGCGTTGGAAAGTAGACATCCCGGGCTTTCCAGCAATATTTAATAGTCCATACTTTGACCAAGAATAGATGACGTAAATTGGCGTTCAACGCAAGCTCTCTGCCCAATTCTGGCGTCTAGCGCTAGAAAAGGATCCAAAACCAGAGTTGAACGCCCAAACTGGCACAAATACTGGCGTTCAACTCCAAGAAGGACCTCTACACGTGCAACACTCAAGCTCAGCCCAAGCACACACCAAGTGGGCCCCGGAAGTGGATTTATGCATCAATTACTTACTTCTGTAAACCCTAGTAGCTAGTTTATCATAAATAGGACATTTTACTATTGTATTTGACATCTTTGAATCCGGGGAATGTATCTTTGAACATCTTTGGACGCCTGGTTCTTAGATCAGAGGGGCTGGCCATCTCAGCCATGCCTGGACCTTTCACTTATGTATTTTTAACGGTAGAGTTTCTACACTCCATAGATTAAGGTGTGGAGCTCTGCTGTTCCTCAAAGATTAATGCAAAGTACTACTGTTTTCTATTCAATTCATCTTATTTCGCTTCTAAGATATTCATTCGCACTTCAACCTGAATGTGATGAACGTGACAATCATCATCATTCCCTATGAACGCGTGCCTGACAACCACTTCCGTTCTACATTAGAATTGAATGAGTATCTCTTAGATCTCTTAATCGGAATCTTCGTGGTGTAAGCTAGAATGATGGCGGCATTCAAGAGAATCCGGAAGGTCTAAACCTTGTCTGTGGTATTCCGAGTAGGATTCAATGATTGAATGATTGTGACGAGCTTCAAACTCGCGAGTGCTGGGCGTTAGTGACAGACGCAAAAGGAGGATGAATCCTATTCCAGCATGATCGAGAACTGACAGATGAATATCCGTGCCGTGACAGGGTGCGTTGACCATTTTCACTGAGAGGAGGGGATGTAGCCACTGACAACGGTGATGCCCTTGCATAAAGCCAGCCATGGAAAGAGTAAAACTGATTGGATGAAGATAGCAGGAAAGCAGAGGTTCAGAGGAACGAAAGCATCTCTATTCGCTTATCTGAAATTCTCACCAATGATTTACATAAGTATTTCTATCCCTATTTTATTAATTATTTTCGAAAACTCCATAATTATTTTATATCCGCCTGACTGAGATTTACAAGGTGACCATAGCTTGCTTCATACCAACAATCTCCGTGGGATTCGACCCTTACTCACGTAAGGTATTACTTGGACGACCCAGTGCAC
Organism: Arachis ipaensis; assembly: GCF_000816755.2. NCBI lineage: Eukaryota > Viridiplantae > Streptophyta > Magnoliopsida > Fabales > Fabaceae > Arachis > Arachis ipaensis. Next base: position 70,421,868 of record NC_029793.2, read on the forward strand.
TTGCTGGTTAGTTGTGCGAAGTTGTGAACCATGGTATTGGCATCATGTTTTTGGCGCCATTACCAGGGAAAGAAAGAGCGATGAATTTTACATAATCAAAGTGTAATCACAATTTCTGCGCACCAAGTTTTTGGCGCCGTTGCCGGGGATTGTTTGAGTTTTGACAACTGACGGTTCATCTTGTTGCTCAGATTAGGTAATTTTCTTTTTGTTTTGTTTTCAAAAATTTTTCAAAAAAATTTTCTTTCAAAAATTTCTCATATGTTTTCGAAAAAATAAAAATGTTTTCAAAAAAAAATATATTTTTATTCAAAATTTTTAAGAATGAATTCTAGTGTTTCATAAAGCATGTTGAAGCTTGGCTGGCTGTAAAGCCATGTCTAAATTCATTTGGACTGAGGCTTGCAATTTGTTATCAAGAGCAAGCTAGTTGTTGCTAATCCACCTGCTGCTGTTCCTGATATCTTGCTGAAGCTTGGCTGGCCATTGGCCATGTCTAGTGTTTTGGACCGAAGCTTTCATTGAAAGCTTGGCTGGCTAGTGAGCCATGTCTAATTCCTGGACTGAAGCTTTAGATTAACACTGCAAGATTCCTGGAATTCATATTAAAAATTTTGGAATCCTTATTTTTCCTTTTTCAATTAACTTTCGAAAAAAAAATCCAAAAAAAAAATTAGAAAATCATAAAAATCAAAAATATTTTTCTGTTTCTTGTTTGAGTCTTGAGTCATGTTATAAGTTTGGTGTCAATTGCATACTCATCTTGCATCAGCAAGTCAATATGATTTCCCAGAGTCTGAATGGAATGTAAGCTGCATCCAACAGTACTCAAGAGGCATCTTCTGAAGAAGAAGCTTATGATCCTGAGAACCCTGCAATAGCAGAGGTGAATTACTTAGGGGAACCTTATGGAAACACCTATAACTCATCATGGAGAAATCATCCAAATTTCTCATGAAAGGATCAAAAGCCTCAACAAGGCTTTAATAATGGTGGAAAAAACAGGTTTAGCAATAGCAAGCCTTTTCCATCATCCACTCAGCAACAGACAGAGAATTCTGAGCAGAATTCATCTAGCTTAGCAAACTTAGTCTCTAATCTATCTAAGGCCACTGTGAGTTTCATGAATGAAATAAGGTCTTCCATTAGAAATTTGGAAGCACAAGTGGGCCAGCTGAGTAAAAGGATCACTGAAATCCCTCCTAGTACTCTCCTAAGAAATACAGAAGAGAATCCAAAAGGAGAGTGCAAGGCCATTGACATAACCAAAATGGCCGAACCCAATGAGGGAGAGGAGGACGTGAATCCCAAGGAGGAAGACCTCCTGGGACGTCCAGTGATCAATAAGGAGCTTCCCTCTGAGGAACCAAAGGACTCTGAGGCTCATCTAGAGACCATAGAGATCCCATTAAACCTCCTTATGCCCTTCATAAGCTCTGATGAGTATTCCTCTTCTGAAGAGAATGAGGATGTACTAAAGAGCAAACTGCCAAGTTTCTTGGTGCAATCTTGAAGCTGAATGCCAAATTATTTGGCATTGATACTTGGGAAGTTGAACCTCCCTTGTTCACCAATGAACTAAGTGATCTGGATCAACTGACATTGCCTCAGAAGAGACAAGATCCTGGAAAGTTCATAATACCTTGTACCATAGGCACCATGATCTTTAAGTCTCTGTGTGACCTTGGTTCAGGGATAAACCTCATGCCCCTCTCTGTAATAGAGAAACTGGGAATCTATGGGGTGCAAGCTGCTAAAATCTCATTAGAGATGGCAGACAATTCAAGAAAACAGGCATATGGACAAGTAGAGGACGTGTTAGTAAAGGTTGAAGGCCTTTACGTCCCTGCTGATTTCATAGTCCTGGATACTGGAAAGGAAGAGGATGAATCCATCATCCTAGGCTTTAGGGTTGAGGCTTTAGGGCTTGGAGTTTAGGCTGTAGAGTTTGGAGTTTAGTGTTTAGGGTTTAGGCTTTAGGGTTTAGGTTTTAGGGTTTAGGGTTTATAGTTTAGGCTTTAGTGTTTGTGGTTTAGGGTTTAGGGTGTAGCGTTTAGGGTTTAGGGTTTATGGTTCGGGGTTGAGAGTTTTTAGTTTAGGGTTTATGGTTTATACTTTAGGGTTTAAGCTTTAGGATTTTTGGATTATGGTTTAGGGTGTAGGGTTTAGGGTTTATGGTTTGGTGTTGAGGGTTTATGGTTTAGGCTTTAGGCTTTAGGGTTTGTTGTTTAAGGTTTTGGGTGTAGGGTTTAGGGTTTACGCTTTATGGTTTGGGGTTGAGGGTTTATGGTTTAGGATTTAGGCTTTAGGGTTTGTGGTTTAAGGTTTATGGTTTAGAGTTGTGGATTTTGGGTTTATGGTTTGGGGTTGAGGGTTTAGGGTTTAGGGTTTAGGGTTTAGGGTTTATGCTTTAGGCTTTATGGTTTAATGTTTATGGTTTAGGATATAGGGTTTATAGGCTTTAGGCTTTAGGATTTGTGGTTTAGGGTTTATGGTTTGTGGTTTAGGGTTTCGGCGTGTTTGTGGTTTAGGGTTTAAGCTTTAGGGTTTATAGTTTAGGCTTTATGGTTTAAGGTTTAGGGTTTAGGGTTTTAGGTTTAGGCTTTAGGCTTTTGGGTTTAAGGTTTGGTGTTTAGGCTTTACGATTTCTGGTTTAGGGTTTAGGGTTTAGTCATTAGGGTTTAAGGTTTAGGGTTTATGGTATAGAGTATAGGGTATAGGTTATAGGGTTTATGGTTTATAGTTTATGGTTTATGGTTTGGGGTTGAGGGTTTATGGTTTACAGTTTATGGTTTGTGGTTGAGGGTTTATGGCTTAGGGTTTAGGATTTAGGGTTTAGGGTTTAGGGTTTATGGTTTAGGGTTTTGGATTTTGGGTTTATGGTTTGGGGTTGAGGGTTTAGGGTTTAGGGTTGAGGGTTTAGGGTGTAAGCTTTAGGGTTTAGGGTTTAGGGTTTATGCTTTAGGCTTTATGGTTTAATATTTATGGTTTAGGATATAGGGTTTATAGGCTTTAGGCTTTAGGATTTGTGGTTTATGGTTAAGGGTGTAGGGTTTAGGGTTTATGGTTTATGGTTTGGGGTTGAGGGTTTATGATTTAGGGTTTAGTCTTTAGGATTTGTGGTTTAGGGTTTATGGTTTGTGGTTTAGGGTTTAGGCGTGTTTGTGGTTTAGGGTTTAGGCTTTAGGGTTTATGGTTTATGCTTTAGGGTTTAAGGTTTAGGGTTTAGGGTTTTAGGTTTAGGCTTTCGGCTTTTGGGTTTACGGTTTGGTGTTTAGGCTTTACGGTTTCTGGTTTAGGATTTAGGGTTTAGTCATTAGGGTTTAAGGTTTAGGGTTTATGGTATAGAGTATAGGGTATAGGGTATAGGGTATAGGGTTTCTGGTTTATGGTTTATGGTTTGTGGTTGAGGGTTTATGGTTTACATTTTATGGTTTGTGGTTGAGGGTTTATGGTTTAGGGTTTAGGGTTTAGCATTTAGGGTTTAGGGTTTAGTGTTTATGGTTTGGCGTTGAAGGTTTATGGTTTAGGCTTTAGTGTTTTTGGTTAGGGGTTGAGGGTTTATGGTTTAGGGTTTAGGCTTTAGGGTTTGTGGTTTAAGGTTTAGCATGTAGGGTTTAGGGTTTACACTTTATTTTTTGGGGTTGAGGGTTTATGGTTTAGGATTTAGGCTTAGGGTGGGTTTTGGATTTTGTGTTTATAGTTTGGGGTTGAGGGTTTATGGTTTAGGGTTTAGGGTTTAGGGTTTAGGGTTTATGCTTTAAGCTTTAGGGTTTAATGTTTAGGGTTTAGGATATAGGGTTTAGGGTGTCGGGTGAGGGTTTATGGTTTAGGGTTTAGGCTTTAGGATTTGTGGTTTAGGGTTTAGGGTTTAGGGTTTATGTTTTGGGGTTGAAGGTTTATGGTTTAGAGTTTATGGTTTATAGTTTAGGGTTTAGGTGTATTTGTGGTTTAGGGTTTAGGCTTTAGGGTTTATGCTTTAGGATTTAAGCTTTAGGGTTTAGGCTTTAGGCTTTTTGCTTTAGGCTTTAGGCTTTTGGGTTTAAGGTTTGGTGTTTGGGCTTTACGGTTTCTGGTTTATGGTTTAGGGTTTAGGGTTTAGTGTTTAAGGTTTAAGGTTTAGGGTTTATGTTATAGCGTATAGGGTATAGGGTTTAGGGTTTAGGGTTTAGGGTTTATATTTTACAGTTTATGGTTTAGGGTTTAGGGTTTAGGGTTTATGGTTTAGGGTTTATGGTTTGGGGTTTGGGGTTTATGGTTAGGGATTGAGGGTTTATGGTTTAGGGTTTGTGCTTTCAGGTTTAGGGTGTAGGGTTTATGGTTTAGGATTTATGGTTCGGGGTGAGGGTTTATGGTTTAAGGTTTAGGCTATAGGTTTTGTGGTTTAGTGTTTAGGGTTTAGGGTTTAGGGTTTAGGGTTTATGCTCTATGGTTTGGGGTTAAGGGTTTATGGTTTAGGTTTTAGGGATTAGGCTTTAGGCTTTAGGATTTGTGGTTTAGGGTTTATTGTTTGGGGTTGAGGGTTTAGGCTTTAGGGTTTAGGGTTTAGGATTTAGGGTTTATGGATTGGGGTTGAGGGTTTATGGTTTATGGTTTAGGGTTTGTAGTTTAGGGTTTATGCGTGTTTGTGGGTTAGGATTTAGGCTTTTTATGATTTAGGATTTAGGCTTTAGGGTTTAGGGTTTCGGATTTAGGCTTTAGGGTTTAGGGTTTGGGATTTAGGATTTAGGGTTTAGGGTTTATGGTTTATAGTTTAGCGTTTATGCTTTAGGGTTTGTGGTTTATGGTTTATAGTTTAGGGTTTATGGTTTCGGGTTGATGATTTATGGTTTAGGGTTTAGGGTTTAGGGTTTATAGTTTAGGGTTTAGGCTTTAGGTTTTGCGGTTTATGGTTTAGGGTGTAGGGTTTAAGGTTTATGGTTTGGGGTTGAGGGTTTATTGTTTAGGTTTTAGGCTTTAGGCTTTAGGCTTTATGATTTGTCGTTTTAGGTTAATGGTATATGCTTTAGGGTTTATTGTTTGGGGTTGAGGGTTTAGGCTTTAGGGTTGGTGGTTTAGGGTTTAGGGTTTAGGATTTAGGATTTATGGATTGGGGTAGAAGGTTTTTGGTTTATGATTTAGAGTTTATAGTTTAGGGTTCATGCGTGTTTGTGGTTTAGGGTTTAGGCTTTTTATGGTTTAGGATTTAGGCTTTAGGGTTTGAGGTTTATGCTTTAGGCTTTAGGGTTTAGGATTTAGGGTTTAGTGTTTGGGCTTTAGGGTTTCTGGTGTAGGGTTTAGAATTTAGGGTTTAGGAATTATGGTTTATGGTTTGGGGTTGAGGGTTTATGGTTTAGGGTTTAGGCCTTAGGGTTTGTGGTTTAGGCTTTAGGGTGTAGCGTTTAGGGTTTAGGGTTTATGGTTTAGGGGTTAGGGTTAATGGTTTATGGTTTATGGTTGAGGGTTAATGATTTAGGGTTTAGGATTTATAGTTTATGGTTTAGGCTTTATGGTTTATGGTTTATTGTTTAGGGTGCAGGGTTTAGGGTCAATCATTTGGGGGTAGGCGTTATGGTTTAGGGTTTAGGGTTAATGGTTTGGGGTTGCGAATTTATGATTTAGGATTTCGGGTTTAGAGTTTAGGGTTTAGACTTAGTGTTTGTGGTTAGGTGTTTAGGCTTTAGGGTTGAGGCTTTAGGGCTTGGGGTTCTGGCTGCAGAGTTTGGGGTTTAGTGTTTAGGGTTTAGGCTTTAGGGTGTAGGTTTTAGGGTTTACGGTTTAGGGTTTAGGCTTTAGTGTTTGTGGTTTAGGCTTTAGGGTTTATGGTTTAGGGTTTAGGGTTTGTAGTTTAGGGTTTATGCGTGTTTGTGGTTTAGGATTTAGGCTTTTTATGATTTAGGATTTAGGGTTTAGGGTTTAGGGTTTCGGATTTAGGCTTTAGGGTTTAGGGTTTGGGATTTAGGATTTAGGGTTTAGGGTTTATGGTTTATAGTTTAGCGTTTATGCTTTAGGGTTTGTGGTTTATGGTTTATAGTTTAGGGTTTATGGTTTCGGGTTGATGATTTGGTTTAGGGTTTATAGTTTAGGGTTTAGGCTTTAGGTTTTGCGGTTTATGGTTTAGGGTGTAGGGTTTAAGGTATATGGTTTGGGGTTGAGGGTTTATAGTTTAGGTTTTAGGCTTTAGGCTTTAGGCTTTATGATTTGTCGTTTTAGGTTAATGGTATATGCTTTAGGGTTTATTGTTTGGGGTTGAGGGTTTAGGCTTTAGGGTTGGTGGTTTAGGGTTTAGGGTTTAGGATTTGGGATTTATGGATTGGGGTAGAAGGTTTTTGGTTTATGATTTAGAGTTTATAGTTTAGGGTTTATGCGTGTTTGTGGTTTAGGGTTTAGGCTTTTTATGGTTTAGGATTTAGGCTTTAGGGTTTGAGGTTTATGCTTTAGGCTTTAGGATTTAGGATTTATGGTTTAGTGTTTGGGCTTTAGGGTTTCTGATGTAGGGTTTAGAATTTAGGGTTTAGGATTTAAGGTTTATGGTTTGGGGTTGAGGGTTTATGGTTTAGGGTTTAGGCCTTAGGGTTTGTGGTTTAGGCTTTAGGGTGTAGCGTTTAGGGTTTAGGGTTTATGGTTTGGGGTTGACGATTTATGGTTTATGGTTTAGGGTTTATGGTTTGGGTGCAGGGTTCAGGGTTTAGGGTTTAGGGTTAATGGTTTACGGTTTATGGTTTTGGGGTTGAGGGCTTATGGTTTAAGGTTTATGCTTTAGGCTTTGTGGTTTAGGGTTTATGGTGTAGGGTTTAGGGTTAATGGTTTATGGTTTATGGTTGAGGGTTAATGATTTAGGGTTTAGGATTTATAGTTTATGGTTTAGGCTTTATGGTTTATGGTTTATTGTTTAGGGTGCAGGGTTTAGGGTCAATCATTTGGGGGTAGGCGTTATGGTTTAGGGTTTAGGGTTAATGGTTTGGGGTTGCGAATTTATGGTTTAGGATTTCGGTTTTAGAGTTTAGGGTTTAGACTTAGTGTTTGTGGTTAGGTGTTTAGGCTTTAGGATTGAGGCTTTAGGGCTTGGGGTTTTGGCTGCAGAGTTTGGGGTTTAGTGTTTAGGGTTTAGGCTTTTGGGTGTAGGTTTTAGGATTTACGGTTTAGGGTTTAGGCTTTAGTGTTTGTGGTTTAGGCTTTAGGGTTTAATGTTTAGGATTTAGGATATAGGTTTAGGCTTTAGGATTTAGGATTTGTGGTTTAGGGTTATGGGTGTAGGGTTTAGGGTTTAGGGTTTATGGTTTGCGGTTGAGGGTTTATGGTTTATGTGATGACAAGTCATCCTAGCCTAGTTTTACTAGTCTTTTTCTTTGATTTTCAATAGGTTTTATGCACTTTCTTGGGCCACAAGTAAGTCAATTGGGTGGAATTTTATGTTTTCTTAGATTCAATTAATCATGGATGAATTAATGCATTTTCATGTGTTTTGTGCCATAATTGCTTAGATGACAAGAAAAAGAATAACTCTCATGATTATAGCATAGCTTTGATGCAATTGTTGATTGATGATAGGTGGAATAAAGTGATGAGCGGATAATTTATACGCTTTTTGACATTGTTTTTAGTATGTTTTTAGTAGGATCTAGTTACTTTTAGGGATGTTTTCATTGGTTTTTATGTTAAATTCACATTTCTGGACTTTACTATAAGTTTGTGTGTTTTTCTGTGATTTCAGGTATTTTCTGGCTGAAATTGAGGGACTTGAGCAAAAATCTGATTCAGAGGTTGAAGAAGGACTGCTGATGCTGTTGGACTCTGACCTCCCTGCACTCAAAGTGGAATTTCTGGAGCTACAGAACTCGAAATGGCGCGCTTCCAATTGCGTTGGAAAGTAGACATCCAGGGCTTTCCAGAAATATATAATAGTCCATACTTTGGCCAAGAATAGACGACGTAAACTGGCGTTCAAACGCCAGCTTCCTACCCAAATCTGGCGTCCAGCGCCAGAAAAGGAGCCAAAACCAGAGTTGAACGCCCAAACTGTTTTCCTCAAAGATTAATGCAAAGTACTTCTGTTTTCTATTCAATTCATCTTATTTCGCTTCTAAGATATCCATTCGCACCCAAGAACGTGATGAAGGTGATGATTATGTGTGACGCTCATCATCCTTCTCCCTTATGAACGCGTGCCCGACGAACACTTCTGTTCTACATGAATTAAGCTAGAATGAATATCTCTTAGATCTCCTAACCAGAATCTTCGTGGCGTAAGCTAGAATGATGGCGGCATTCAAGAGAATCCGGAAAGTCTAAACCTTGTCTGTGGTATTCCGAGTAGGATTCAATGACTGTTGCTCAGACTAGGTAATTTTCTTTTTGTTTTGCTTTCAAAAATTTTTCAAAAATATTTCAAAATTTTCTCACCTGTTTTCGAAAAAAAAAATTATTTTCAAAAATAAATTATTCTATGGCTTCAAGAATTTTAAGAATGAATTCTAGTGTTTCATGAAACATGTTGAATCCTATCTGGCTGTAAAGCCATACCCAAACTGCTTTGGGATTGGTATTCAACTAATCACTCCAGTCCATGTAATTATATGCTAAAGCTTGGCTGGCTATTAAGCCATGTCTGACCCTTTGATTGGAGCTTTAGAGCATAAGATTCCTGGAATTCATATTAAAAATTTTGGAATCCTTATTTTCCTTTTCCAAAATAGTTTTTCGAAAAATATAAAAAAAAAAATCCAAAAAAATTTAGAAAATCATAAAAATCAAAAATAATTTTCTGTTTCTTGTTTAAGTCATGAGTCATGTTATAAGTTTGGTGTCAATTGCATGTGCATCTTGCATTTTTCGAAAATTTCATGCATTCATAGTGTTCTTCATGATCTTCAAGTTGTTCTTTGTCAGTCTTCTTGTTTGATCTTGATGTTTTTCTTGTTTTGTGTCTTTTCTTGTTTTACATGTACATTTTTTTATTTATTAGAGTCTAAACATGAAAGATTTCTAAGTTTGGTATCTTTCATGTTTTCTTTGCATATAAAATTTTTCAAAAATATGTTCTTGATGTTCATCATGATAGTCACAGTGTTCTTGGTGTTCATCTTGACATTCATAGCATTCTTGCACACATTCATAATTTTGATCTAAAATTGCCATGCATTGCATCATTTTTCTTGTTTTTCTCTCTCATCATAAAAATTCAAAAATCAAAAAAA